>NW_017728943.1:81212062-81215099 GCF_001723895.1 Crocodylus porosus
CGGGCCCCGCCGGGCTTCCCCCGCTGCTTCCGCTGGGGCTGCCGCTTGCCGCCCTCCGGAACCAGCTCTCCTGCTCCTACCTGCCAGCCCTGGCCTCTTGGTGGAGCCCCCAGCCCCTGCCCCCACCTGTCTAGCAGCCAGCCTGACCTCTCGGCAGAGCCTGCCAGGCAGGAGCCTGCTAGCACCCCTTTGCGCCCTGTTGTGTCAGGGTCAGCTAGTCTTTTAGGAAGAGGTTCCATGAGGGACTGGCATGGGAGGGTTGGAGTAGACGGATCCTGCCTCATTGGGGACTAGGAGTTTGCTGCAGGCAGGCACGCTGCCTCTGGCAGAGGGTGGCAGAGTCCCCGAGGCCCCTTTCAACGCCAGGGAAGGACAGAAAAGAAGAAGAGCAACCTTCGCCTCCAAGAGGGCTCCGCTTTCCCCCAGAGGAGGGAGCAGATGCCTCTGAGGATGGGGCTGCAAGGTGCCCCACTTGCAGGCCAAGATGATCGGCAGGGAAGGTCGTGACACAAATGTGGATGAGTCTCAGCTCAGTTTTTGGTGGGCACGGTGGTGGTATCCTCATCTCATCAGGGCCATAGAGAAGTGGGACTCAAAGGGACCTCCTGAGGTAGGATCATCCCAATCCAAACCACCCCATACAAATCCATAATCTAAACTCTTAGTAAAACTACCATCAACCCTGACACAACAGGTTGCGGAGGTCCAATAGTGCTAACTCAGTCAAGAAGCCAAACGGGGCCAGTCCCTTCTCTTCTCTCTAGAGGCCAGTTTGCCCTCACAGTGTGGAAGGACCTTAAGTGGGTGAGGCTATAGAGGAAATTTTCCCTGCTGCTCTCCTTCTGCTATGGATAGAGACCATCAGGCGTGGCAGCTTGTATCATCTCCTCCACACTTACTGGTCCCAGCTGGCAGTAGCTGCAAGCATGCATGTGAGTTGCTGCTAGGTGGAGGGTGTCATGAGCCAGAATCATGCAGGTCCTGAGGCAGCGAGCAAACCCAGGGCCCTCAGCACACAGGACACAAGCCCCATGCATCTGGATTAAAGCAACAGCTGTGTCAACAGAGGCTAAGAGTGGGCATGAACCCTCATGAGGTCCAGCCACTAGGGAAAGACAGGATCTGTCTCTTGTAGGCACTGGTCCCCTGTCCATCATTAGGGAGCCACACACCTATCCAGTTACGCATGGCAGGTCCTCTCATTCCCCCTGTGGGTTCTGCCCACCTCAGGGAAACTGAGACCAAGACCCCTTGCATCATCACAGGGTCACACTTTGTCCCTCTCCACATGCATCTCACTCTCTGTCACTCCCTTTTTGTTGCAGGGTTTCTCTCATCTCTCACTGGGTTTCTTTTATCCTTCACACTCAGGTCAGAACAGCATCAGGTACCTAACACTCCCCCCAAAACGTCTCCCACCTCCAAGAACCACTAAGATCCAGGAGAACCCAGTGGTTTCTGGTTCCCGGTTGATGGCAGCTGAAACTTGGTCACAATATAAGAACCACCTCATAGCCTCCTCCATTTCCTTGGGTTGAAATCAGGTTGCTCAGGAAAGGCCAGGGCCATTTTTCTTAAAAGATTATACTTTTCTGTACCTCCAGATAGTCTGGCCTGGATTCTAAGGGAAGCTCCATGGGGCTCTCTCCTATGTCTACCCAAGCAGATTTTATAACCAGGAGCTCTACCTCTGGCAGTCATTGTGCTGCAGTTTTGAAAGCCCTCACAAGCTGAGTAGAGTTGGGGCAAACCTTACCTTGGCTGCCATGAATGATCTCAGTCAGATTGGCAGGTGTTGAGCTATTCCCCACAAAGCCTTCCTGCAGGGCAGGATGGTCTCCTTAGGCTACCTCCAAAGCCCCAGGAAGTCCTTAAAACCACTCAAGCTAGTTTGGAGCCCTGAAATGTCATGAGCTCTGAGGATCTGACCTGTGTCCAGGATGTTCAAGAAACAATGGGCACAAACTCAAGAAACATTAGGCACAGACTGATTGAAAATTGCTTCAGACTGGATGTCAGGAAAAACTTCTTTACAAGTTGAGAGCCGAGGGTCTGGCACAGGTACCCCTAGAGGTGGTACAGCCACCCACCTTGGTGATCTTCAAAAAGCATCTGATGCCCTCTTTGCTGGGGTCATCTGACCCTAGCAGTCTTTCTTGCCCAAGTGCAGGGGGGCTAGACCCAAAGATTTTGTAAAGTCCCTTCCAGCCCCTAGCATCTATGAACCTAGGTACCCCTGCCTGTTTCTGTGTGAGGCACCCAGCCCAAAGCTCATTGAGGTGTGGAATTTGCAGCTTGGGCCCAGCTCTGTGGATGAATGGCCTTAGGAAGGGAATTTCCAGCATTTCCTCCACTCAGATGGGGCAAGGCAGAAAGTACAGGGCATTGTAAAATTACAGTGCTGGCGTATCTCCTCTGGTGGGCTTTAAACTAGGCTCATCGAGGGAAGAGGAAGAAAAGGGAGGAGGAAGCCTTGGACCACTAAACCAAGCAGCACTCACAAATACAGCCCAGCCTAGACCGACAAGTAGAACATATACGCAGGTAAGCAACAGGGGCCAGGGCAGTGCTGAGATTAGGGGGCCAGTGCACACATCCTCAGGAGGCCTCAAATGACTCTACACAAACACTCGTAGTATGGGGAACAAGCAGGAGGAACTTACCCTCCTGCTAGCTGATACCAACCCAGACATAGCGGGGCTCACTGAAACGTGGTGGGACCCAACGCATGACTGGGTGGTGAATATCAAGGGCTATAGGCTGTACAGGACGGACAGGACAGGGAGGAAAGGTGGGGGTGTGGCGCTCTACATCAAGGAGGAATACATATCCTCATCAACCAGCACAAGGTCAGAGGAAGGGCCCACGGAAGTGCTCTGGGTTAGAATACAAGAGAGTTTCATATTTCATAGATTTCATAGACATTAGGGCTGGAAGGGACCTCGGGAGACCATCGAGTCCAGCCCCCTGCCCAAAGGGCAGGAAGTCAGCTGGGGTCATAGGATCCCAGCAAGATAAGCATCCAATTTACTCTTGA
>NW_017728943.1:81215110-81227610 GCF_001723895.1 Crocodylus porosus
TGACCCCAGTACTCTTTCCTGCCATGGCAGGGGGTCGGACTTGATGATCTGCTCAGGTCCCTTCTGACCCTAGAAACTATGAAACCATGAAACTGTAAGGATTGCACATACTCCCTCTGAGTTCAGCCTTGAGACGAGGTGATTATTCCCTGTGCCAGCTCTTTCTATCCCTAGGGGCTGCTAGGGAAGCAGTGGTTCACAGAGCTGATTAGCCTCGTTCAAGGAAATGCCTGAGGGGGACTGTGCCAGCTACTGGTACCCATGGAAATGGGTGTGGCAACTGATGGGTAAGGTTAATGGAACTCATCTCCAAAACTGGTCCGAGGTTGGATTTCCTCTCTTTTGCTAACGTTTCCATGGGAACAGCAGCAATCAGGAGCAGTGGATTGTGAATTTCATTGTCTGCTGCCCAAATGAATTCCCCTCTCCCCGTATACAGACTTTGGATCCCACCAGCTTCAGCACCCCCAAAGTGATGGGTCCTATCTCCCTAAGGAGAAATCATATGCAAGCAGCTTGGAACAGAGCAGAACACACACCCATGAAGTCTACGGCTGCCAAGTTTTCTGCATGCCTGTGAATATTATTCCATGCATATTTTAATAGACTGATTTGCATATTTACAAAATAATTTGCATGAAGCTATACATTTCAGCTTCTAAAACAGTGTGGGTTTAGCACTCATAAAGGCAGCCATCCATTTGACCTTAACAGCACAGCAAGAACAGGGAAAAGCACCTTCCTTAGGGAAGCCTTCTGGGCTCTTCTCCAGGAGGGCAGGCTCAGCCATAACAAAAAAATAAAAGGAAAAGTGAAAGGGGTGCAATGAGAAATAAAACAGGAGAGTCTGAAAGACGAACTAAAATTATTCCAGGGTCCTTGTACTCATTTAAGATGGGAACTCCAATCTGGGTTATCAAAAAGTCTTATTCCTATAACCAATAGGTCTATAGCACTCTTTAAGCTACAGGACAAACTGGTGGGAAAAGTATGATATTATCTTCTGTGGGGATCAACCCACATAAGGAGAAGTGCCTTGTAATGGAGAGCAACTGAATGTTGGGTATCGGGCTTCCTGGCGTCTGTTCCTGACACTGGGAGCAGAGACTGAGGGCTAGAGTCTGCGAATTAGGCACACACTCTTGGGGTACACCTTCTAAAAGGCAGCGTGGAACAGGGAATGAGACTTAGATTCTGCTCTCCGTCCTCTCTGAAGTGACCTTGTACACATTCTTTGTTACCCTATATGTTAAATGGGCAAGCAATAGTTAATAACATGGGCTATAAGGCTCAGAGAAACTTTAATGTTCAGCAGACAATGTCAGACCTGGAACCAGAATGCATGGCTTCCTCTGGCCTTCCCCTGGACTGACGGATATTCAGTGTGAGGGAGGAGGCTCTCTCTGACATATATGTCTGGCATTTTTCCTTGAATGCAGGAATGAGTGACAGACCTGCCAAATGCAGGAGCTTCCCACAAGACACGTGGCAGCATAAGGCTGGATGGAGCTTTCCCCAGCTCCTCAGAGTCACCATTTTTAAATGTTCTTTCTTTTTAAAATGTAAACACAGCCCTTCAGAGCTGTCAAGCAGTTGGCTCACTTATAGGTATCCCATACTGTCTTGGCCCCAGCAGTCAAGAACCCGATATAAACACCATCTTTTTGTAAATTAGTAGGAGTCCTGGGCTCCCACAGAGCTTCCTCCTCTCCCTTAGTGGCTGTGGTGCTGTGATTCTCCCCAAGGTTAATTACACATGTGGAAACAGAGGCAGAACTACACTGGTTCTTTGTGGTCAAGGCTGGCATCAAGAGTGGCATTCAGGTTGTAGCCGTATTAGTCTAGAGGCAAAAGGACTCAGAACTCATAGTAGACATGATATCTTTTATTAAATCCACCAGATTTTATTAAATCCACCAGATTGCAAAGATTTAGTTGGCTTAATATAAGATATCACATCTACCACAAGTTCTGATTCCTTTTGCTCAATACTGTAAATTCAGTTGGCACCTGAGCCAAAGCAAGAACCCCAGAGCATTGATTTCCAGATGCTGCCCTGCCTATTAGACAATGTTGCTACCCTTTCTCTTGAAAGCAAGTGACAAATGGTAGTAGTATCTTTGCTCTAATATCTTCCAATCCATTGGGACTTGGGAGTGTGTGTGTGTGTGTGTGCGCGTGCGTGCGTGCATGTGTGTGTGTGTGTGTGTGTGTGTGTGTGTGTGTGTGTGTATTAACCTTGGGGAGAATCACAGCACCACAGTCACCACCAAAAGATGAGATTTATATTCGGTTCCTAAATGTTAGGGCCAAGACAATGTGGGATACCTATATGAGCCACCTGGTTGACAGCTCTGAAAGGCTGTGTTTACATTCCTGAATGCAGGTGAGGGAGCTTTTAAGAAGCAATTGGATGGGGGGGTGGCCTTCTATGGGTGACTCCTTCCAGATACCTTACACTTGATCAGCATTTTGTGGGGCCATTTATATCTGTGCAGCCTGGATGTAAAATGATCAGAATAATAGCACTTTACACTCATTTTTCATCTGTGTAAAAGATGTCATAAGGCGCCAAATCAAAGAAGAATTCATGCCTCTGTGCCTTTTGTGCTTGTAGCATTATCAGCAAATCTTTTTCTAACCACCTTCATGATTAGGAGGGTTTTAGTTCTTACCCAACATATAAAGCTTCAGAAAGTGTTTGAAACTGTATTGAGTGGTACTGCATTTTAAAACAGGTGCTGATAGCTACCTGCCAGGGCCCTATATTTTATGACCTGAGTATGAAAATAACTTTGCAAGTGTCAAATAGATGGTTTATCTTAACTTCCCTCCTCCTTCTCAACATTTCTCTGTTTATTCTACCAAAGATCTCAATAACTCTTTTGGCCTTAGTGGCCATGTCTACATGAATGGTGGACTGCACAGTTGTTACTACACAATCATTTAGTACTTGCATAAGCATAAGCATAAGCAAGTGCTAAATGACTGCACAGTAACCAGTGTTACTGCATAGTCCCATTCCCACACAGTCTTTTTCCAACACTACTGTACAGCAGCAACAAGCTACTGCACAGTAGCTCATTACTACTGCACAGTAGCGTTGCATCATGGTTAGTGCTTGGCAAAGCTACTACATGGCACCAATGAGCTACTGGAGCATCTCATGTAGATGTGCCCAGTATCACATACTGAGAGCTCAGCAGATTGTGTGCCATAACCCCCAAAGTCATTTCCAGAATCTCAGGTTCCCAGGGTAACATAGATACCATCTACATCCTTTGGTTTAACTTAAGCCATCTCTGCTTCTTGCTCAGATTTGGAGAAGAGCATGTTGTGCATGACTTATTTGTCTAACATCCCTCTCAGCAATTTAGGTTGTACAATAAGATATTTCTTTATTTAGATTTATATCTTGCCCCATCCAAAAGGGCCAGATATTACCAAAAAACCCTTGCTTCTCTCATATTTCCTAGACCATCATGGCTACAACAACTCTCCAACCATACTATTTATATGGATCCTTTTGTTCCTAGATGTATGATTTCACATTTGGCTGTATTAAAACACATTGCTTGTGTTCAGCTTCCCAATTAAACCTGCTCACTCTTTATTAGTGACCTGCAGCATTTACTGCTCTGCAGTCTTTGTGTCATCTGCAAATGTTGTCAGTAATGATTTTACATTGTCTTCCAGGTTGTTGATAACCTTAAATAGCAGGGGACTAGAACCAATTTCTGCTGGACCCCACTAGAGACAGCTGCTGAAGGATAATTTGTGATTGCCACCATTACATTGACACCAATCAGTTAGTTTTTAATTTGTTTAACAACTGATGTGTTGATTTTTGTAGTGTCCAGTTTCTTAACTAAAATGTCATGCACCACCAGGCAAAAGCCCTACGGAAGTCTAAGTATATGAAATGATGCTATTATCATCCCCAACCAGACTGTTCAACTTCTCAAAGAATATGAAATTAGCTTGACAGGCTCATTTTTCATAAACCTGCCATTAATAATTTTATTTTCCTTTAATTAATCATGTCCCATATTAGCCATTCCATTAATCCTCCATGGTCAAATGCAGGTTGACAGGCCTCCAGCTACTGAGGTTATTGCCATTTACTGTTTTTAAATAGCATCACAATATTAGCTTCCTTCCAGCTTTCTGGAATTTCCACAGTGTTCCAAGACATTGAAAAATCAACATTAACTGACCAAACTGTTCCCCTCTTTTACAAGTCTTTGGTTCAAGTTTTCTGGATCCCCTGATCTGAAAATGTTTAACTTTAGTGGCCTGCCTTAATCCCTGAAAAAAAGTATTTCTTCTCCTGTATGAAAACTCAGACTGGCTTTTTCCCAAATACAGAACAGAAATATTTATTGAGCAATTCTGACTTCTTTGCATTATTTTTGACAGCTCTAATATTTCAATCTAATGATGGACTGGCACCATTGTTAGGACACCCTTTTTCCTAATGTGCTTGGAAATTTCCTTATTCTGTTTAACTCTGCTAGCCAGAGATTGCTATATTTCTTCCCTTGTCATTTCTCTATAGTTCTTAATTTCTGATGATTTATCAGCTTCCCCTTTCTTCTACTTAATATTTACACATATCTGTTTTCATTTCCTCTCTAAACCTGCTTTTAAACAGCTTTTTTCTTTTCGTTGTAGGCTTGTGGCTTTTAAGAGCATTTTACTACATGCCCAAAACAATTTCTAATGATCATTCCCAATTATCCATTATTTTTGTCCCCAAGTGATATGGCTCAAGGGTTTTCAGCTTTGTGAAACTGGCTCTTTCAAAGCTCCAAGTGTGTATATGTGCTGATACATATGTGTATGTTTATGTGTACGTATGTATAATATATATATTATATATAGATAAAGATAAATTGATCACCAAAAATGAAGTACATATAAATTGGATTTAATATCATTTGCAATATATAATATATATCCATATATATAATATGGATATATTATATCCATAACAAATTCGATCAAATCCAGCTTAAATGTACTTAATTTTCAGTGATCAATTTCTCCTTATCTGTCAAGATGGCATCTGATACAGAAATTTCTCTTGTTGGATACAACACTTTGATTTAGGAAACTGTTGTGTACAATATTTAGAAATGCCCAGCTTATTTAGCAGCAGTGACATAAGGTTTCTGCAATATATCACTCAGATTGAGGTGCCACATGATAAGGCAAGAGTATTGTAGATCTTCTGGGGAAAGACATTACCCAGAAGCTCTGGTACCCAGTTTAAAGAATAAACCTGTGCAATGGGCATTTGGCCATATTGCGGCTCTGGAGCCATTTGGAGATTTGTATCACTGCCTTACTGTTCCCAAAAGTACCAGCATGTGGACTCTTTTGACTCAGCTGCACAGCATAGCTTGGATATCTTTCCCCGTTATATTTGCCTATATAGTGATTGTGATCTGGGGCATGCAGGAGTTATGCTTATGCTCTGGAACTATTGGAAACCCTTCTGATTCTTATTGTGATCCTTTTCTGACCATCATGGTGCCATGCAATTTTCTACCAAGTCACATGAGAATACAAATATTCAGTGCTACATTCTTTTTCTCTGGCTTCACTGCTGCATCTGGTTCAAGTCAAGTCAATTCCTCCTCTAGTCTGGGCCTTACATGGCCCTCTGTTTCCTCTTCAGAGCTGTCCAGTTTCATAGGCAGGAGTCAATCACAGGCATCATCATCTGGTTCACACTATCTTTTGAGTGCAAACTGCAGAAACAGTTCCTGGATTACAGCCCCTCCCAAACTTCCCATGTAGCTGAGCTAACTACTTCACCCCACTTCCCCAGGCAGGGTTGCTCAGGCCATCATGACCACAGAGAAGTAAACCAGGGAAACAGGAGGATTTGGCCTATTGATAGGAGCAGGGCTGGGAGTTGTGTCAGGTTTGAATGTGAATCACTGCCCTAGCACCAGACTCATTGGAATAGGTCTTTGCTGGGACTTGCCAGGGCTAACCTTGTCAGAGCTGTATTGAGCTGGTATTATTCAAAGAAGTCTGGTGAATTCTTCTCTATTCGTATTATTCTCCCAAAGGAAAAAACTAACGAGGCAGGTAAAGGGACTATGCCCATCCTGGGTTTTCCAATGGACCCTAGAACATAAGCATAACTCCTTCATGCCCCAGTGAATAACATTGTAAGGGCAAATACATTATGTGGGCAAATACATATCCAAATGAAGCTGTGCAGCTAAGTCAAGGGTGTCCACAAGGGGAAGCAAAGAGAAGTGTAGAGTAGAAGTGGCCTCCTTCTGTCTGCCTGCATTACCCCTGCCCCACTGCGCCCACCGATGTGGGCAGAAGGGTGAATATCCTGGGGAATAAACACCGAGTGCACTTTAAATGTGATCGGCACTGGGAACAGCTGGTTACCTGGGCAACACAGCCTAGTTCATCACTTATTCATGGAGCTTGGGTGAGTTCATGCTCCGCAGCCTATGCCGGGCCCAGTTCTCTTGCCCCCTGGGGAACGACCACCTGCCCTTCTCGCGGCTGCACACCGCCACTCACTCAGGCCCTGAATATTTCAACAAGTAAACTGTTTGCTCCCTCCACCGGCTTGTATCTGTAGTCCAGAACCAAACCTGCCTGCTTTCCACTCTGCTTTTTAACTCTTTCCTAACCCCAGAATGGAGCTTCTTGAACATAAATGTAAGGAAAGAAGATGGAGTTTAGCAGTGGGAGTGCTAAGTGTGGTTATGTTCACATAAGACTTCTGGTTGTTAGGTTAAGTGAGCACTCACTACACAAACGTGCACAGGACAGATGGCTCAGTGCTGCTATTCACTGTGATCAGATTGACAGGAAACTGCCTCGACTGCTGGAAACCCTACAGAGTCTGGCTCCTCTTGAACTCACACCCATGTGATCCCATTAACTATACTGGGGTTACTCCCAGTTTATATTAATGTATCTGAGAGGAAGGTCCAGACCCTGCTTCATGCAGGCAAGACTTAACACAGTCACCATCGTTCAAGCAACTGAATCCCCTCTGGCAACTTAATGATATTTTCAAGAGCAGACGCTTGGCTGCAATGGTTTAGTCAGGGATGATCCTGCCTTGAGCAGGGGGCCTGAACTAGATGACTTCATGATGTCCCTTCCAGCCCTACTTTCCTATGTAGCTATGATCCTCTGAACACTTGCTTGTCAGACTAAAGAAGTCTCATCAAACTGAACTGATAGGTTGCCTTAGGTAGGTGTGAGGTTGACCCCACTTTATAGGATTAGGAGAAATGGTCGCTATATATGTCAGGCCCTTGATCTCAGAAAAGAGGAAACCCAGGGGCGCAATGGGTGGTTTCACATCAGGAGTGAGGTGCATCAGCAGAGCTGGATGTAAGCAGCCTGCAGCCAGGATAGCAGAGACTGCAGGATTTAGTGGTGGGGCCTACTCCATGTGCAGGGATCTTGTACATCTCCTGCCTGCACTTTATACTAACACAAAGATACTCCATTGGGATTCGACTTGCTAGTCTCGTGGTTGGGTCTGAAACCTGTTGAGATGCCCTGCCTCCCAGTGGTTCATCCTCCGACAAACATGAATTCAGGGAGCAGTGAAAAGTGAATGAACCTGAGATAAGGATAAATCAATCCCTCCTAACCAATACCAAGTCAGTTCTGACTGCCAAGATCTAGTGGTGCATACAGGGTGAACAACTGCATCCTCCAAGGTAGCAATGAGCAAGGGCAAGCCAGATTTTGTCCCCTACTTTCCAGCAGTGGAGGTGAGTCCATGATATCTGCTGACCCCTCTGTTCTCATTCTGCCACCTTGGAGCTCCCCCTGCTGGATAAATTCTGAGCCTTAGTAATCCTGTCAGCTGCTACACAGACTGCTACACAGTCGTTTACTGCGGAGCTGCCTAATTAGCTCTGCAGTAAAGTCTCTGCATCTGCACGTGCAGCCCTACTAGGCCACAGTAAACTAATAGACTCCTCCATAGGTTAGTCCTTGTAAATACAAGTACTATCCCAAGGCAAGGTTCTTCCAGCCCCTAACAACTATGAAACTATGAAATTGCACAGCACTGCATGTATAGACACTGATGGGGCTGGCTGAGGCACAAGGGTGCTTCAGTGTGGCCCCATATTGCAGCACCTTCATGCCACAGCCAGCCCCTCTGCAACAAGGTGAGCTGGGTCAGAGCAGACCCAGGCTGGCAAGCTGACCCCCCAGGTCCCCTGCCAGCCAGGGCTGCTGCAAACCAGCTCAAGGTGCTGCGGTCCCAAGCATACATTTAAACGGTGCACCCAGGAGCAATAAACTCCTGCACAATATGCACCAGAGCTTATTGCTTCGCATTAATTGCACATGTGGACTTGCCCAGATATAGTTAGCTGTGTTAGTCTGAATTCAGGCAAGACAATAGAGCAAGGTGGCATTAGAGACTAAGTGCTCAGAGAGGCATCAGCTTTTGTCAGCACCCACCCACTAGCATCTGATGAATTTTGTTGCTGCTAACAAAAGCACGTGCATCAGTAAACCAATTTGTCTCTAAGTTGCCACCCTGCCCTGCCAGCTACTCTACAGTAACTGCCCAGGTGCCCACACTCCCCCTAGTCTAAATGACTTACCCCATTTCCACTGAATAAGTAGAATAATTGTCCATATATGGAGTTACACAGTGTAGAATCGTTATTGCACAATAGCTATTTCAGGATATTTTCCTGGGTAGACATGCCCTCCGTTTCTTACTCTTGTGCTTTGTCCTACACTACAATGCTGAGGCTGCAGTTGCAGGAGGAAAAGTTTTGTAAGACACCCACTTAGTTGGACTCTTCACTGCCCCTGGTATCAATGGGGAATTACCCTGTTCCAGCTAAAGGTGTCATGCTGTTGTGAGAGAATAATCCAGTCCATTGTTTTCAGGGGATTTTTCTTACGTTCGTGGAAAAATTCTTAGATTAAGTGGGAGTTCATTTCTTACAACTACTGCATCTGGGGATAAACAGTACCAGACATGGACTTTCAAGAAGGAATGAGTGAGTACAGGGCCTTGGATGCACAACTAGGAACTGCCTTGTTCACCGTGGTATATTCAAGACGGTGTGTGTCTTTGCTAAGAAAGGTAGAGAGTATGACCTCTCATTGTAATAACCTACCATCTTAATTTTCCCTCCCCAAACACAATTCATTTGATCTCCCACTAGAGTGTTGAAGCAATGTAACTCCATAGGTGCTTCTTGTACGAAGTAGTACTATAACTACAGCTATCACTAGAGGACAGTCAGGATTCTTTCTGGGCCAAGGTTTCCAAATAGCTCAGGGTCAGACTTTCAAGTGCACAGCATTCAGATTTTTCAAAGGGCTCAGCGTTTGCTTTGCATCCACGCTGCTCTTTTGCAAATCTGGCCCTGACTGTGCTGCCATGCTCTTTAGCATCTATATTGCCATATTAGTCTTGGGACTTAGCTGGCTTTCTGGTGACATTTCTGGGACACCTTGTTTCCAGTCCAACCACAAACCCTGTGGGAATAGCTTCTGCGGGTGCCTCTCCACATGCAGGGGCATGCATCTCCCGCAGTACAAATAGTGGTACAACTTTGTGCTACTGCTTCATGGCTTGGAGCACGCTCCTGCGCACACACTCTGGTGTATGCCAGATTGTCCCAGTTGGGGTAAGGGAGGCTGAGGCCAGCACCCATGCTGGCCCCAGCAGCTGTATCAGGGGTCCTGAGGTCCTCCCAGGGCAGCAGCAATGCCAATCTGGCCACACAGAGCCTGTCTGGCAGCCATAGTGTGGCTCTGGACAGCCAGACTTTGTTTCTGGTGGTGCATGCTGCTGCCACATATGCTGCACCACTTTATTTGCATTTTTTTGTTTGTTTGTTTTCATTTTTTACACTGGGATCTCCCCATGTAAAATTTTGGCACCATGCTGCAAATTAGCTTGGTAAATGGTTGTATGTGCACTGTGTGCAGTTTGTGGCACCTCAAACAGCTCTGAGGCACTGAAAACCACACGTGCATGCTCGTCTGAATGCACCCTCTCCTGCTATCTTGGGCCCTTCAATCCCATCCATAACGTGGTACATCAGAGGTAATTTCCTCAAGTTCTGAGCTAGAGCCACACTCTTCTGGACTGAGGCAAGAGAGGGAGGACTGCACTCCCTAGGGAGCACAACAGCTCTGCACTTGAGTGGAGACATCTGCTGTCATGTAGGCCACGTGCTGGCCCTGTGCTTGGTGGTGGATGCTACTCTGTGGATGAAATAACACAAACAGCAGCTACAGGGGTGGTTGAAATCAGAGAAAATCCTACATTTTAAAAGGGGTGTGGCTACCAACATAATGTTTTCCCATCTCCCCACTGAGATTGCATTTGGGGCATGCTCAGTCCAAGCCATTTGCATTCCTCTCCACTTCTAGGGAGCTGTGCATCTTCAATATGCACTTTCCAGGCACCCCAGCTCTCACCACAAGCCATGTCTGTAACTTTGCCCATAGAATAGGAAGACCATCCTCCTTCCCTGGCTCTAATTCCAATCTAAGGGCAGATTAGCCAGGTCGGGTCCCCTCCCAGAGTCAGAACTTCATTGGAGTGACCACTTCTTTTCCTTTCAGACTTCTTTCAAGCCAATCTAGTGACGCCTGAAGGTGCAGGTTGAGTAGATCTGGTGAGTGAGGGCCTCTGTTTCTTCTGCCTATCATACACAGACTGGGTATAAAAAGCCTTGTTCCATACTATGCCCACTACACCTGCCCTCAGATCATCAGTCCCCATAGTTTTTTCTCTTGAGAGTCCTCGGGTCAGGTAGTGCCAATGACATGGACATCTACTCCTTGGCATCTCAAGTAAGAAGCAGCAAAACTCTCTCCCACACGAGATGGAAAGTTTCATATTCCATTTCCAGCCCACAGGGCCAGTTAGTCCCCCATGAAAGTGAACAGTTTACTCCTGTGTGACTGTTAACTAGACTGGAGCAGGGATGGTTGAGCCAGGACCCATGAATCCAGGCTGGAGGGCACCTACGGAGAAACATTTGGATCCAAGAACACAGAGGGTCATGGCTACAACCTGGGTTCCACTGGAGGAGCTAGGAAGCTAGAGACAGCAAAGGCAGGACAGGGAGCCCAGGGCCCAGAGTAACCTTTCACTGCCTGGAATTCCTTTGCCAGGACCAGATCTGGCTCCAGCCTGTTGGGTGATGGAATCTCCTGTCTGAGTCAGGCGGGTGAGCTGAGTTTCTAGCAGGTCCCTGGCAATATGTCCTCTTAGGAAACTTCCACTCACAAGGAAGAGCAGTGCTGTCCAGCTCTGGTACCTGGAAGGTGGAGCAGTAATATGTATTGACACTGGCCTCTACTGGCTGTAGAGGGAATTCTCTTTTCTGTGACTTCCTTGGCTATTATTCCTTGGTGATTATTAAAATTCTAATATTGCATTTTTAAGCAGGGGCCTGACAACATTTTATAGTTATAGAGATTTTACTTTTAAATGTATAAAACCAGATCAGAATAGAAATGTTTTCCTGCTGTTATTTTTAAATTTTCTCTACAAATATTGATTGTCCTTGGTTTAAAACTTCTGCTGAAAAGTTGGAACCCCAGAAACATTTCCTGGGGATTTGGAAATCCAGCTGGTTAGAAGGAGAAAATGAAACTGACCCACAGACTGACTGCAGGGCAAGAAGCAACAGGGGTGAGCAAAACTGACTTCTATCTCTGTTTTCATCCAGACTGGAGGTAGAAATGTACCCACAGCATATGTCTACACATGTGCATTTACTGAGCAGTAACCAAAATTACTGTGCAGTGTGGGTATGCGTCTACATGTGCACACCTGCACTGTGCAGTAAATATCATGACTTATGCTGACTTGAGCGTGACCTACATCATACAGATATCAAACTTATGCCTGATTACTTACTAAGCAGTAACACACATGTAGATGCCTTATTGTGCCTTACTTTAGTCCCAAGTCAGTCCACACACAGTGTTAATGCACTTTAACGCCTGCACATGTAGATGCTGGCCTATTCTCACTGCACAGTAACTTACTGAGCGGTACATTTAAGTCAGCATAATGCATGTGTAGACACATCCACAGTGTATATTTTAAATCTCAGGGGTTTGATTATGACAGTGCCCCTAGGAGTAAGCTGTAAAGGTTAGAAAAGGGAATTGGATCAAGGTGCAGTTGAAAGGGGCACCTGGCCTCCATAGGCAGATGCAGGATTTTGAAAAAGGGGGTGCAGATGGTATTGTGCATTATCACATATAACACAACACATTTTTCCCAGTTAAAAATAAACTAGAATCTTTACTAATAAGCCAGGGCTATATATATCATTCATTTTAAGATTGAAGCAAAAACAACAACAAAACACAACAAAATAGGCAACAAATATTCAGAAGATGTTTCATAGATTTCATAGATTTCATAGACATTAGGGCTGGAAGGGACCTCGGGAGATCATCGAGTCCAGCCCCCTGCCCAAAGGGCAGGA
>NW_017728943.1:81227621-81239057 GCF_001723895.1 Crocodylus porosus
AACCTCTCTTTTTCAGACTCATAAAAGACAATCTAGCTTTCTTGAGCATCTCGACAGTGCATCCAGTGCTTCACTTAAAGTTATTTCTACATCTGAGTTAATGTTCACCTGGTTTAACATTTCCACACATGAGCTAATGTTTTAAGCTAGTTAAAAACAGTTTGTAGGGCTGTGAAATAGGAGCTACGTTATTAGGAACATCTAACAGACAGCAAAATTGCAGAGGAAAAGCTAGCTTGATTAGTGGAATATGAAGAACATCCAAAGAATATTAAAAAGGAAAGTCATTAATACCTGTGGAATGAAGAGTTTAGAAGGGACCAGGAAGAGTATAATGAGCCATAAAGTCAATTGACTCCCTCACTGCTGCCTGAATAGAAATGCTGCTCCAGTGCCAAGCAGTTGGCTTTAAACTTCGGGCGGAGTAGGAGTCAAAGGTAGGTGCAACTGCACCAGTGGAACCCCATCCTGAATCTACCCCTTCTGGGCTCTATACCTAACTCAGCCACTGAGGTACATTGTGACTTTGTAATTTTCACTCTCTGTACTTCAATTTCTCCATCTTTAATTACAATATTCCAATGACCAGTAATGTTCCCTTGCTTTTTTGGTGCCCTCCATTCAAGGATTTCAAAGCATTTTGCACACATGGATGACATGAACCTCACAGCTCCCTTGGGAAATAAACAAGTAACATTAGTATCATGGTGCAGCAAGGCTAATTTGGGCAAAAAACAGAAGGGATGTGATTACCTGAGTCAGAAGCAAAGCCAGAAGGAAACCCAGATGTCCCAGCTCCCAGTCCTTTACTGCAAGCAATAATCTATGCTCCTTACCAATGCTCTTTTAACACCAGAAAATCCCAAAGGGCAAAATAAGAGGTGCCTGCTAGAGAAGCTCCTCTTTTGTCACTCATTTCATGGGATCCTACCACTGCTGCTCCACTAGCACCTGCTGTGCACCATGGTCATACTCTCTCTCATCTAATGATCTCATACACACTGGCAGGGACATCAGAATGAAAGGCAAGGCTAGCCCTGATCTTTCCCCTCACTCCTAGCCAGCCCTGCCCTGGGGCCATGATCCCTGCTGCCCTGGCAGGGTGAGCAAGATGGAGCAGAGTAACCGGAGCAGCATTCCACAGCCTCACCCTGGTCACAGGAAATCCCACAGCCAGGGCAGCAGAGCCTGACACCCTGCTGGCTGTGACTGAAGCTAGGTCCAAACAAACAGATACTGTCCTTCCAAGCCTGAGCCAGGCCATCTGAGCCTACTAAGGCCTGACAGTACTGCTAACAGCTGATTGCTCCATCCTAGATTATAGACTTTTTGGAGCAGGCTATGGTTGTTGAGCACCCAACTCAGTAGGCCCTGTTCCTGAATGTGGTGACTGTAATAACTACTCACAGCTGGCTGTGGGAAGGGGGCTGCTCAGTTGTATGCCATGAAGGCAACCATGATACATGGAGCTGAATTAGCAGAGGAAGTATGCAATGAACTCACCTATGATGTGGAGAAATGAGCTTTCAGGGAATAGAAGGACTTTTCTGATTCTCTGCCTCATTGGGGTGCAGGTCCTCTGCCAAGTCACACAAGACAGGGAACAATTAGTTGCAGGGGTAGAATCTATTATATAGATCCCTTACCTGATAATGGACTGACTCATTTCATGCAGGCTGCCTCAAACCCCCTGCAACATGAAAGGCCCCAATCCCGCTTGCGTGAAAGGGACCAGACTGTGCGACTATCAGGACTCACCTTCTTAGACAGGACGGGGAAAGAAAGGGGGTTTACGTCTGGTAGGCCAGTCAACCAGAAACAAAGCCGCAGCAGCAACAATTCAACTGCACTGACAGCCAAGGGCAAATGCTGACAGGTTCTGAGGCCACCAGTTCTAGTTAAGCTTGGGCTAAGAGTCGGGAGATACTACCAGTTACCTCCAAGGTTGGTGGCCCATGAGTTCACTGAGTTGATCATTTTCAGTTTAGAAAACAAGACTCCACTAACTTTGTGGCAGAGAACCTCAGGAGCAAATGAGTTACAGACTTAACTCCCCATACCTTACATGAGGGGTTACCTCTGAACACATCTTGAAAGGTAGAAGACAACAAGTGTGCATGCTTTGTACAGAGTTTGTTCACCTGGGCATAATTTTTATGGGTAGACAGAAATCCTCAGTTTCCAGAGCTGTTCATTCAGTGTCACTCATTGGTGCTAAACTCTCTAAGAAATCAGTCCAGGGCAGGGTTCGCTGAGCTGGCCTAGAAGCTATGCCTTTGATTCCCATTGCGATTATCACTGGGGCGCACCTGGGAGCTTAGCTGGATCTCTGTGCCCTTTTCTGCCACTGGGCATCCAACGCTGGAAGCATCAACCCCTGTCAGACAACACTATGTTCCAGCAGTGCAGTGAAATCAGTTGTGATGGGGCTAGAATACTATACGAGGGAAATGCACAACTTGAGGTTACTTAGGAGGTAACTTACAGGTGACTGGTGCCGGTGTCCCATTTCCCACAAGAAAAACGATTATCATGGAAATTCCTGGGGTGGGTGAAGGTCATCTTTCTGCCTTTACTAACCCTCTTACAGCCTCCTAGATATGACTCTCCCCCCACCCTCCTGCCCCTGAGCCTCTTGGAAAGATTCACTCATGCCCAGGGAATGGAAGCCACCCACTGGAATACAGAGATGCTCAGGACACACAATTCATGGGCATAAGGGATGGGTATTCCCTGAAGGACATGTGCCTGTACTACTGACCGCAGCTGAAAAAGATTGGGAGGGCTGGTTCCTGCATCACATCAGGGAGGACATGGCATGTTCTCAGAGTTGCCTGTTCTTCCCCTACTGTCAGGTCTTTCCTGAGGGACTTTTCAGCGACTTCTACTGATGTGCTAATATGGAGGAGCCTGCACAGGACACTGTCTCAGGAGGACCTCAGATCCAGGATTGAGTTAAGAACTTGGCAAGGTTGTATCCTAGATCTGGGACATGAAGATTATTTAATCTTGTACCAGAAGGGATAGGGGGGTCAGCCACTGGTACTCTAGGGCAGACCCAGACTCTGAAGAAACAGAATATAAAGGAGGGACACTGACATAGTGAGATGAATCACATGAGCAAGAGGAAAACTTGTGACTGAAAGTTACTGATGGTACCACTGGCTTCCGGCGTCTGCCCTCTGCCCTCCATTAATATGTGGTCGCTGTTTTCTTGTTTAGTTTGCACACAGCAAGGGCTCTGGGTAAATGCCTGAATGGCTGGTGTGAGCAGCTGTGACGCACGCTCCTGCCATCTCATAGCAACAGCCACAGCAATGCAAGGGGAAGTTGAGTTTTGCATGCAGTCTGATCTGTGTTAGCTTCCTTAGCACTCATTCCCAAAGGAGTACGGTGCTTCTCAAATCAACGGGCATAGGGACTAAAGACATGCCTGGTAGAATTATCAGCTCTCTCAGGCACACCCTCTTATTGGAAAGATCTGTCTTCAGGCCCTTGAAAAAGGAAAACCTCCAGGAAGAGAAGTGCCTTGAGGGCTTCAAAAGAAAATAAGTAGGAGGGACATGGGGTTGCTGGGCAAAAGGAGACGGGGCTGAACCTCCAAAAAAGCGTTCCGGTAACAAGATCTACTACTAGACTCTCCCCGTGCTTGCTTGGGACAGTGGAAATGTAACTGGACTTGATCATGGCAAATCTGTTGTACAGATCAATCATGTTTGCAGTGAGGAGATGGCCTAAATTAGATCTGTGAATTCTCATGTATAGCTAAGCTGAAGCAGGAGAGTAAGAGGCGGTGAACATAGTTCCTGTTTGGGCTCAAGGACTCCCACATATTGTCTTCTCCCAAGCTGTAGGAGGGCCAATGGTATCCTACTGACTCAAGTGGTGTGAGTTTCGCTCTGAACTCATGCAAAAGGCTGCTCCCCACTTGGCTTGGCCATGAATAAGTACCTGGTCACTTGGGCTGGGGAATCAAGGGTGGTAAGATGTGCTGTCAGCTATACCAATCTTTGTGTGCCATTGGCCCCAGAAGCTGGTGTGCTGTAACCATGCTAGCTCAGTGGGCTGCTAGGGTTGGGGAAACCTTTGATACTTTTTTATTAGTAAGTCACATGACCTTGGGTGAGTCACTTCACCCCTCCTTGTCATAGCCTCCAATGAATAATGACATAAAGCTGAAGGAGTTGCTGCAGTTCCCTATATTTAAGTTTTCCTGATACCTCCCTCTGTAGGTAAAGCAAAGCTCTTAAATCGTGTATTCAGTTTAGTTTTTCTCCACCCACCAGGGTTCAGTCAGTACCTGGGTATGTCACAGTCAAGTTACAACTCTGCCGGGCCTGGCAAGATTCTTCTCACTCCCACAGCAAACTTGCCTGATCTTTAAAGAACTGACACTAATAAACAGAGGCAAGTGTCAGGTCCTGAACAAATGTAATCTAGAGGAGGAAATGATCACTCAGAAATGCCACATAGAGCATGTGTCTGTCACCCACAGCCACACTGGGATACAGTCCTTGTCTCTCATGCTCATGTAGACATACCCCACCACCAGAACCAAGAAAAAGAGCAGCTGAATTTCTTTTTAAGGTTGCCCGGCGGCGTCTGTGGAGTCCACCAGGTTCCAAGTTGGTTAGGGCTGGTATAAAACACTATGTGGTTCAGTGCAAATTACTATCAGTAACACCACACATAATCCTAGAAAGGCAGGGCTGCAAGAGACCTTCAGAGGTCATCTAACGAGTCCAACTCCCTGCCTGAGGCAGGATCATTCCTATCCAAACTATCCATTGTCTAACCCAGTGGGTTTTAACCTTTTTAAACTGAAGACACCTCTAATTTGGCTCAAGGCACCCCTCTTAGACTCAAGGCGCCCCTTGGAAAATGCCAGCCCTTACTTTTAACTCATTTTTGACTACAGAAAAACAACAGAGCCATTCTTTTGTTGCAAAGACCTCAGAAAGACCCAAACCAGTAAAAATGGTTTTAACATTCTGGATTCCTATTTAAAATCTCTGGGTTTATCCTGTGCATCAGGTGTGCACACCTGACAGAGCTAACATCATGTGGCATCCCATGGCACCCTTGAAAGGATCTCAGGGCAGTGCAGGGTGCTGTGGCACCCTGGTTGAGAATTCAGCAGTTCCCAAACTCTGACAGTTGCACACCACCAATTTAAAACAATACAGCCTTAAGTGCCACCAGCAAAGTTTTCAGTCCAACATTAAGTACCACCAGCAATTTTTTGTCATATAAAGTAATTATAATAAATCTGTTAATGTGTACCACTGACAGGTTGTCTGCATACCACTGGTGGTACCCATACCACAGATTGGGAACCACCTATTAGCAAAACTAGCTAGGCCACCCCAATACAACCACAAGACATAGCATCCCAACCTGTCACAGGCAGGGGTAGATTAAAAGGGGTGCACTTGCACCCCCTTTTTATTCCTGCCCCCTTCCAAAGTTTAAAACCAACTGCCTGGCAGTGGTAGCAGCATTTCTAGTCAGGTGGCCCGGAGGGAGCCAATTGTCTTCATGGTTCATTATAATCTACAGATCCCTTCTTAGATGGGATGGGGAAACCCTTCATTCCACCAGTGTTAATGACCCCCTCTTCTTTATAATGGTCTTGATGTTTCACCAGTCAAGCTATCCTTTGTTCTGCAGTGCTGTTGTCTGTTCACTGATCCTAGGGAGGAGGCTCCTATTTCACAGCCCTGCAGATCTTAACTCCTTTCAATGAGGTTCTATTTGTTTTTGCTTCCATCTTCAACTGCATAACACAGGCCTGGACCTTAGCCTATCAGTAAAGCTTCTAGTTTCTTTATAACCAGAGCAAAATATGTATTATGGGAAATGATGCCTCTCACCACCTGCACCCCACTTTTCAAAATCCTAGATCCACTTAGGCTCACAGGTAAAGCTGGGGGATTGTGGTAGGCACCATCCTGCTGCTGCCAGGGGGTGTTAAAATACCTTCCAGAGTTCCAAGGAAGGGGGCCACATCCTCCTCAGGTGCCAACTGAGGAAGCACCTGGTTAGCTAGTCCCCTCCTGAATGAAACCAGAGCAATATACCTGACCAGGAAGGAGGCTCTGGTGAGGGGGAATCCCTGAGGGCTGCAGAGCCGTTTTCCTGTCCCTGATTTGTTTGTGTGTCTGGGCAGTTTCACTGGGGCATGTCCACTGGCTCCTTGGACTTGTTTGGGGGACAGTGGGTGCTGGCTGGTGTGCATTGCTCTACATCCCCCCTTGGCGCACTCATCATGAACCTGTGCCCTCGCTCCCATCCCTGTCTTGTTTTTCATTTGCCCCAAGGAATCTGTTGGTGTGCCCAGTGACCTCCCTTAGCAAGGGAGGCTCATAAATTGCCTTCGTGGGCCTAGGTTCATGTTCTCTGGCTCATCTAACAGGCCCATCTCCGGGCAGTTTCACTGGGCAGCGTCCACTGGCTCCTTGGATGCACTGGGGAGCCAGCGAGTGCTGACTGGTTGATGTGCTCTGCTTTGCATCTCCCCTTGGTGCACTCATTATGAACCTGTGCCTTCACTCCCATCCCTGTTTTGTTTTCCATTTGTCCCAAGGAATCTGTTGGTGTGCCCGGTGGCCTCCTGTAACAAGGGAGGCTCGTTTGCCTTGGCAGGCCTAGGCCCATGTTCCCTGGCTCATCATCAGACAGGCCTGTCTCCAGGCCAAGTTTCACTGAGCAGCGTCCACTGGCTCCTTGGACACATTTGAGGGCTCGTGGGTGCTGCCAAGTGTGTTCTGCTCTGTGTCCTGCCTTGGCACCCTCATTTTAAACCTCTGACTCCCCTTCCCCACCTGTTCTGCCTGTCATGCATCCCAAACAATCACTGATGTGTCCTTAATGACCCCCTTCTCAAGGAGGGGCTTTTCAGCTTTACATGCTGGGCCTAGACCCACATTCCCTGGCTCATCAAACAGGCCCATCTGCGGGCA
Organism: Crocodylus porosus; assembly: GCF_001723895.1. NCBI lineage: Eukaryota > Metazoa > Chordata > Crocodylia > Crocodylidae > Crocodylus > Crocodylus porosus. The sequence continues at coordinate 81,234,584 of NW_017728943.1, forward strand.
GTCACTACGGTTGCCAACTCCGTTCGAATCTATTCCGGGCGGTTTCAGGCACGCCAAAATGCCTGCGACACAACGCCGACGACCTGCGGGCTGGCATCGATCAGTTCAGGATTAGGGTGCACAGGCTTTACATCAGGGCGGCAAACGCGCACTACCAGGACATTTAAAAACCTACATAAATCCGATTCAACCTGTAATATTAATTTGAACGAATGCCCTATCGTTTCTCTCCAGGTGACTCTCAGCAGTCTCCTGGAGATTTCTCTCCAATGAATCCCTGGAGACTCCGGGAGGGTTGGCGACCCTCGTCTCCCGGAGCAGCGTCCGCCGGCTCCTCAGAGGCGGGGAGCCAGTCCAGGGCAGCCCCGCGCCGCCCCTCCCCGGGCGGGCCGAGTGGCGGGGCGGGGCCGGGGGAATCCCGGGCGGCGGTGACTCAGGCCCGGAGGAGGAGCCGGGGGGTGCAGCTCGGCCGCTGCCAGCCACGAGCGCCCCGCCGGGCTCCCGGGCTGGGGCCGGGCTGCTGTGAGGCGCGCGCCGCACCATGTCGCGGGCCGAGGGCTGCAAGGGGCCGGCGGAGGCCGAGGAGGGGCAGTGCGACTCGGGCATCGACTCGCTGCGCTCGCTGCCCGCCGCGGCGCCCCGGGAAGAGCCGCGCGGCTCCGGCAAGGAGGCGCTGGAAGCCGAGGAGCGCGTGGACTCCAGCTACGGCTCCGCCTCGCTCACCGAGCCCCTGCCCGGCCTCGCGCCGCCGCCGTCGCCGCCCGACAAGCGCGGCGCCCTGCACGGCCTGAGCCACCAGCAGCTGGAGGCGCTCGCCTACATCTCGGAGGATGGAGACACGTGAGTGCCGCCCGGGGCTCGGCCGACAGCCCGGCCACCGCCCGGCTGGCACAGGGGACGGCGGGCTGCGGAGGTGGCTCGCCGCTGCCGCCGCCAGCCTGGGACTGGCAGCCTCAACATGGGAAGTTCCCTGGGTTTAGGGTTTTTGTTTTTGTTTTTCTTTTCAGATGGGTCCCCTCCCCAGGAGTAACTGGTGACCAGGCAGGAAAGGTCCCATCCTCTGGTCCATGGACCCTCACACCAGGCAGGAAAGAGTCTCCTCCTTGGCCCATAGAGCTCCATGCCGGGTCGTAGCTGGTGACCACGGGACAAAGGTCCATTCTGATCCCTGGTCCATAGACCTTGGTCCTTGGATCTCCCCAAACAAGGCTGCAGGTGGTCACCAGGCAGGAAAGATTTCCCCCAGCCCCCCAGCCCCCATAGATCTCCACTCCGGTTTGTAGCTAGTTACCGCAGGGGAAAGGTCCCATGGACCCCTAAACCAGGCTGCAACTGGTGATCCCTGGTCCATAGACCTTGGTTCATAGATTCCCCCCACCCCTTGCAAACAAGGCTGCAACTGGTGACCAGGCAGGAAAGATCTCCCCTCGTCCTCCCCCCAGCGCCTATAGATCTCCACATGGCAGGTTGTAGCTAGTGACCATGGGGGAAAGGTCCCATCCCTGGTCCATGGACCCCCCAAACCAGGCTGCAACTGGTGACCAGGCAGGAAAGATTCCCTTCCCTGGCCCACAAGCAAGACCTCCAAGCAAGAGTGCAAGTAGTGATCATACAGGAAAGGTTCTGTCCCTTCTCTGTACACCTCCCAGGCCAGGTTGTAAGTACTGCCATCCAGGAAAGCTCCCATCCCTTAGTCCAGAGACCACCCCCCCTGCCCAAACCAGGCTGTAGCTAGCACCCAGGCAGGAAATGTTTCCATCCCCTGGGGCCATGTTCTCTCTTTCAGCCTTTCAGGGGGTTTTTTTGGTCCCAGTGAAATATGCTGGTCGTTTACCAGGGAATCTACGATTGAGCCAAGTAAACGGAACAAGTGGGGACGGGAACGGGGGCGGAGGGGGGAAGAAGCCGCTCCAATCCATTTGCCTCTCAGAGTTGCGGGAAATGCAAAGTTGGGGTTCCGGGTGGGGTGAACAGTCAGAGCAATACAGAAACACACATCACAGTGCAAAGTTTGAGTTTCGGCCTATTCAGCGGCTGCCAGGAAAAATGGAAGGGGGGGTGGGTTCTACATCAAAAGGAAAAAAAAGAAATGTTCTTTTCATCCACCAAAACACAAAGCTTCATTTACCAAGTGGATGGATGGCTTGGCTGCATGAGATGTTTACCTGAGGAAAATCAGTTATGTAGAGGGGAGCCTAGGTCCCACCTCTTCTGTGGGTTGGAGTCTCACTAGGGAACAACTACGAGTCTCTTGATGTGGCTGGTTTCCGACGTAAATCCTTATGTGCAGCTAGCCTGTCTGCTTTGTACAGTCTATGACCAAAGCAGCATGAATTTTAATGACTCTGTAATGTAAGTTCCTGAAGAGGCACTGTCCTTATCCTGCATCTCTGTTGCTTCTCTGCTACAGCTTTTGGTCTTTTTGCCTTTTGTCTTTGAGGACTTAATTGCACATCAGTGCGTGGTACAGACACACGGTATTGAACCTGTTTGCTTTGGCTTCTGGTAACTGAGTTCAGCTAATTGCTCCTTTTTCCTGTTACGTTTTACCTTGTCAGGATGTTTCCATCGCAAAATCAAAGAGCATGTGTATGAGTGTCTTAGCTGCTTGAATAGCTGAAACTTTGGTCCACAGCCTGGATGCAGGCCAGGGTTGAATACAGTAATGAATAATGGTACAGGAGGAAGAGAAACTGGAGGGGAACAGAAGCCACTGAACAAGATGTCTATAGCAGAGGATCAAAGGTCCTGTTAGCTGCAGAGGGGGAGGATCTTGTGCTCATCCAAGGAGGTGCTTCTTGCTTGATAAAAGCCGGTCTCATCTCAGCTATGTGTTTACTTCCTGGTTGGGAAGAAGGCATGTGCTAATTAGCCCATTCCTGTGTGTTGTGGGACATGCTGAGAAGACTGACATCCTTGCAGCAAACCCCATCCAAGCCAGGTTAAATGAAACCTTGCTCCCTCCCACTACCCCCAGCGTGGTTCAAGCACTGGCTGCTCTTTATTTTCTCATCTGGACATTGTAGCCCACATGGAAATTTCCATGCCCAATGTGATCACTTCAGTTGCACTGGCATAACTGCCTGCGTAGATGCACTTAAGCAAGGTACAACTAAAATGAGTAAGGGCAAGCCCAAAGCCCTGTGAGGCTGTGGTGCATTTGGTGACTGCTGGTTTCCCTTCCCCATTGTGTCCCTGGGGTGATATTGTTTGTAAATGCTTCAATTGATTTTGGGGGGGGGGGAGGGATTTGATCCCATCTTTTGTAGGGGTGACTGAGCCAGTTGCTTGTCAAACCAGGTTGTCCAGAGTCTGATCCAAAACTCCCATTAATAGGAGGGGCAAACAAACATGATCTGGTGTTCTCCAGGTGTTAGGCAGCAACCACTGAACACATTTCACTTGGATTCAGTTGTCTTCTGTGCTGGTTTAGGTCGGCTAAGCTGCCTGCTCTTATCTTCAGACTCCGCTGGGCAGTCAGTTTGGGCTAGTTGCTGCTGCCTTTTGCTCCCTCCCATCAGGAGGTGGCTGTGCAGAGGCTCTCCAAATGGCTGCAGCTGCTCTTCTGGTTTTGCTTACTTACAATGCAGTTTAAAACAGGAAATCTAAAGAGTGCGTGGGGGGGATAGGGGATGGAATGGTTGCTACTTAGTAGCCGAAGTGAGGTAGTTTAATGCTGAGCAGTGGGACAGGGAATCCGCACACTTGGGTTCTCTTCCCAGCTCTAGGAGAGAGTGTGTTCTAGTGATTAGATTTTTCCTGTGTGTAAATTGGAACTAATCAAGTCCAACTAATGAATGTTTGTGAAGTGTTTAGAGGCCTTTGGGTGGAAGCAGTCAGCCTGCCTCACGGCTAGCTTTCCTTCAGCTGCAGAGGCAGACCCACTGTGCTCCCTTGCACCTCAGCTCATGACCCAACAGCAGCGGGAAGGTAGCTGCTGCCTTGTGCGACTTGCCTCCAGTGCAGCAGACCTCAAGCTAGGATTCAAACTGTAATCTCATTATTTCTCAGTAGGCTTCATTGGGCAATATCACTTCCTTGTAACCATTGTAATTCTGAAAAAAGACAAGTTCTGGGCTTTTAGCTTCTAGTTCCTGTTTCCTCAGTTGCCTCTGTTGATTCAGGACTGAACCTGGCGTGAAGCAGCATGCCTCCAGTTGGTGATGCTTGGTGTGAGCTGTAAGGCCTAGTGCCTTTGCCAGCCCAGTCCGTCCATGGAGTTTCCTATGGGCTTGCTTAAGATTTTACGTCCCTAGGAGATAGAAAGTGGGGAAGGACTCTGTTATCAAGTCCAACCCCTGAATTAAAGTTTATAATTGAGGTGGAGATCTCATCATCACGTGGACACTTAGTCTCAGCTGGAACCTCCCATAGAAACCTAGACATTCAAAGGTGCAGGTATAAATTGACCTGAACTGGAGCAGCTGAGCCCAAACTGACTGCCTCTTCTGAAGAAAAGAGGTGGTGCCTGAGG
>NW_017728943.1:81239157-81259406 GCF_001723895.1 Crocodylus porosus
AATCAAAGAGCATGTGTATGAGTGTCTTAGCTGCTTGAATAGCTGAAACTTTGGTCCACAGCCTGGATGCAGGCCAGGGTTGAATACAGTAATGAATAATGGTACAGGAGGAAGAGAAACTGGAGGGGAACAGAAGCCACTGAACAAGATGTCTATAGCAGAGGATCAAAGGTCCTGTTAGCTGCAGAGGGGGAGGATCTTGTGCTCATCCAAGGAGGTGCTTCTTGCTTGATAAAAGCCGGTCTCATCTCAGCTATGTGTTTACTTCCTGGTTGGGAAGAAGGCATGTGCTAATTAGCCCATTCCTGTGTGTTGTGGGACATGCTGAGAAGACTGACATCCTTGCAGCAAACCCCATCCAAGCCAGGTTAAATGAAACCTTGCTCCCTCCCACTACCCCCAGCGTGGTTCAAGCACTGGCTGCTCTTTATTTTCTCATCTGGACATTGTAGCCCACATGGAAATTTCCATGCCCAATGTGATCACTTCAGTTGCACTGGCATAACTGCCTGCGTAGATGCACTTAAGCAAGGTACAACTAAAATGAGTAAGGGCAAGCCCAAAGCCCTGTGAGGCTGTGGTGCATTTGGTGACTGCTGGTTTCCCTTCCCCATTGTGTCCCTGGGGTGATATTGTTTGTAAATGCTTCAATTGATTTTGGGGGGGGGGGAGGGATTTGATCCCATCTTTTGTAGGGGTGACTGAGCCAGTTGCTTGTCAAACCAGGTTGTCCAGAGTCTGATCCAAAACTCCCATTAATAGGAGGGGCAAACAAACATGATCTGGTGTTCTCCAGGTGTTAGGCAGCAACCACTGAACACATTTCACTTGGATTCAGTTGTCTTCTGTGCTGGTTTAGGTCGGCTAAGCTGCCTGCTCTTATCTTCAGACTCCGCTGGGCAGTCAGTTTGGGCTAGTTGCTGCTGCCTTTTGCTCCCTCCCATCAGGAGGTGGCTGTGCAGAGGCTCTCCAAATGGCTGCAGCTGCTCTTCTGGTTTTGCTTACTTACAATGCAGTTTAAAACAGGAAATCTAAAGAGTGCGTGGGGGGGATAGGGGATGGAATGGTTGCTACTTAGTAGCCGAAGTGAGGTAGTTTAATGCTGAGCAGTGGGACAGGGAATCCGCACACTTGGGTTCTCTTCCCAGCTCTAGGAGAGAGTGTGTTCTAGTGATTAGATTTTTCCTGTGTGTAAATTGGAACTAATCAAGTCCAACTAATGAATGTTTGTGAAGTGTTTAGAGGCCTTTGGGTGGAAGCAGTCAGCCTGCCTCACGGCTAGCTTTCCTTCAGCTGCAGAGGCAGACCCACTGTGCTCCCTTGCACCTCAGCTCATGACCCAACAGCAGCGGGAAGGTAGCTGCTGCCTTGTGCGACTTGCCTCCAGTGCAGCAGACCTCAAGCTAGGATTCAAACTGTAATCTCATTATTTCTCAGTAGGCTTCATTGGGCAATATCACTTCCTTGTAACCATTGTAATTCTGAAAAAAGACAAGTTCTGGGCTTTTAGCTTCTAGTTCCTGTTTCCTCAGTTGCCTCTGTTGATTCAGGACTGAACCTGGCGTGAAGCAGCATGCCTCCAGTTGGTGATGCTTGGTGTGAGCTGTAAGGCCTAGTGCCTTTGCCAGCCCAGTCCTTCCATGGAGTTTCCTATGGGCTTGCTTAAGATTTTACGTCCCTAGGAGATAGAAAGTGGGGAAGGACTCTGTTATCAAGTCCAACCCCTGAATTAAAGTTTATAATTGAGGTGGAGATCTCATCATCACGTGGACACTTAGTCTCAGCTGGAACCTCCCATAGAAACCTAGACATTCAAAGGTGCAGGTATAAATTGACCTGAACTGGAGCAGCTGAGCCCAAACTGACTGCCTCTTCTGAAGAAAAGAGGTGGTGCCTGAGGATGCTGGCTGGGCTAGCACAAGTGAAATGAGTTTGGTGCTTGCTGCTTAAGACCTAAGGGACATTTAATCGTGTTTAAAAAATCACTGCTGAGTGATGATAGGTTTAGGAAAGTCAGGACTAGGATAGCAGATTAGGGAAGAGGGATATTGGCAGACCTGGGAGGTCAGGTCAGGGGCAAGGAGATAGCAGGACTGGGGCCTGGGGGGATCCAGGCAGTGAAATAAGAGAAGATGCTACAGGTCAGGATTGATAACTAGCCAGAAGAGTTAGAGGTTAGGATTGAGGTGCTAGCAGAACTGGTTAGGAGAGACTAGAGTCCAAAGACTGGAACAGAAAAGGGCAGGGGCTATACATCTGGCTGGCAGGGGAATGGTTAGTATGGTTGGAGGAAAAACTCCTTGCTATACTGCTCCCATGCATGGTCAGACTAGACTCTGCCTGGGAACATGTGGCCTTTCCATTGGATCTGGACAGTCTTTCCCTCAGTGCATTTCCAATGGAGTCGGTATCTGTGGAAGCCAGAAAGGGGTTTTCCAGCCTGGGGGATGGGCTAGCTCTGGACAGACCACAGAGAGCTTTTCTGTTTGTGCCCCAGACTCTAAACAGGCTCAATCTTTGTTAAGTGTGTGCTGGGGAAACCCCCCTCCCTCTTGCGGAGCTAGGCAGATGCAGGAGGGCCCCAGCTGCAGAATCCTGCAGAAAGGGTGGGGGAAGGACTGTCTGCCTCCTGCAAGGGCATGGAAAGGGCTTGCCATTCACACTGGGGTCCTGGGCAAAACTGGTGGGGTGATGCCACAGGCTCCCCGTGCACTGCAGAGAGGAAAAAGATCTGCTGGCAGAATGGGTAGATAGGCCTGAACCTCCCTGAGGCAGCCACACTCTCTGATTCAAAGATCTCTGCTTCTATCACCAGGCACCATTGTGATGGCTGAAGCCAGGGCAGACTATATGTCCCAGTTTGCCTGGCCTTGCCTTCAGTTAACCAGGTGGGAGTCCTAGTGTTCATGGGGCAGCACCTTTGTGCAAAGGCAGCTGTCATCTGCATGGTGTAATGCAAAGCAGGCACCATCTCTGCCGCCCCCTCACGTGGGCAAAGTTCAGGGGTCCCTGCATTGAACACCCTCTCACAGTTTCCTTCATGTGAAAGTAGGGCCAGGCCTATTTTGGTTGTGCTACACCCATGCAGGGTGTCTCGGGGAAGTAGGAGCAGCAAAGGGGAGCCCGACTTCCTCCTTCCCCAACAGTGTGGTTAGTGCCGCTGTCTGCTGATAGGAAATCACATGTCGATGACTTGTGGGCTGAGACAGGTTAATGAGGGACCAGGGCAGATTAAAGAGTTTTAACTTGTGTCTGTGTCTCAGAGCAGACACCCTTCAGGTCTCTCCCTCCCCATGGCAGCAACTGGAAGCTGCAGGGGTGAAGGAGCTCTTCCTTGCTTTGCCTGAGGTGCCTAGCTACAGCCTGCTCTGAATGCTAGGCCTCCTTGCAGTACATCACTTGGTGACATAGGCAGGGTTAGCATCTCCCCACAGTGCAGTGATGCACTGTGAGAGCCTGACAAAGCTGCCTGCCCCTGCCCCTGCCCCTTGCATTTCACCATGTCCCGCCTCAGCATGGCTAACCATGCTTTTGCAGGTTCAAAGTCTCTGCTCACTGCCTGTTTGTATTGCTGTACATACTGTTGCTTTTCATGCTACCCTATGTGTCTGGGCAGGAGAGGGGGTGGGCATCACTGAGCTGTGGAGGACTCCTGATAGAGGGGAACTTGGAAAAGGACAATGAGAAAAGATATGGGTGACTAAGAAATGGGGAACAGATCAAAAGAACCTGGCAAAGGGATAACTGTGGGAGGGGAAAATGGAGGCATGTGGAAATCTGCAGCTCTCCAACGGGTGTCATGGCACAGGGAGGGGATGTGATGGGGAGGAGTGGGATAGAGGGAATTATTCAGCTCTGGAACAGGCTCCCTTGAGGTGAGGTAGAATCACAATGTCTGGGAATTCCTAGTGCAGGTTAGGAAAAACTTTTGTTGGGAGTTGTGTAGACAGAGACAATCCTGCCTTGAGCTGAAGAGTGGCTTAGATGAGCTCATGAGGTCCCTTCCAGCCCAGTTTTTGTCTTTTTTCTTGGACTCCGAAGGGCAATGCTGACATACCCTAGGCTCTTATCAGCTCCTGTGGGAAGGATGGAAGTCGCATTGTTCAGGAATGTATATTTAGCATGTTGCTGGCTTAGTGTGGGCAGGATGGGCTGAATGGACTAATAGGGGCTTTCCATCTCTAATGACAACGGTTCCAAGAGCCCGAGTCTCCGGTTTGCCTTAGCGGCAGAAGTGTATCCTTTATCTGGCTTGGTGTGTAATTTCCTCCTATTTTGAGCTGTTGGGACCAGAGGCGCCACCAGTGGTGTGCCCAGTTTGCTCATTCCGCTGGGAAATCGGTCATCTGCACATTCCTCTGTCATTCCACGTGGTGTGGGCTGCACACGTGGGGAATCGAGGATGCTGCCAGCTGCTGCTGTTGTGGAGGGACAGTCCCTGGCCTAGGCTTGGCATGGCTTAGCTAAACCAGTATAAAGCCTAGTAATTCTGCAACAGGAGACAATCCTGGCCTGGACATAACCTTTCATTTCATGGTAACACCCAGAAATGCCGGGCAGGATCTGAGCCTCTTCTTGATGGCAATGTCTGCATTTCTTAACTAGGTTTTCCCAGGTCCTGAGATGGCCAGGATCCTTGCAGGAACAGGATGCATACCCAAGAGGATGTTACTTGGGTAAATCTAAATTCCTGCGTTATGCAGTGCAAACAGTGTCCCTTCTACATTCTGATGATGATTTCCAAGAAAAGTCTTCATGTTTTCCACTTCCACGGATGCACTTCCAAGGGGAAACCCGGGGAATTTCAGCCAAAAGGGGAAGAATGTTTGGAAAGTTCCAAGCTCTAGAATGCCAGAGGAAAAAAATATCCCCTGATCCTCAATATAATGAGGAGCTAAGTTTCTGTGAAGTGACTGGAAGCAAGTCAGGATGAATCTCTAACAGACTTGCTTGAATGATCCCTTTAATCACGGTTTTGCTTGAATGATGTTCCCTCACCATCATTAGCAAGTGTGGGAAAAGGTTAGTTCAACTGATTCATTAAGGGAAAGTATTTTGGCACCCTGACTAGAGATAAGGGTGATGAGAGACTGGAGAGGATCTAGTGTGTGGGCTGGGCAGGCCTGAGGGAGGAACCCTACAAGCAGCCAAATTCATGAAGCTGATGTAATTAAAGATAGCAATGTCTGTTCACATCGCTGCCAGGATCAATATGTACAGGAGTGTTACCATGTCCTTTGCCAGAGACAGAAGGCTGCACCACTCAGAGCAAGGTAGGGATCCTAGAACTGATAAAAGAAACTCCTCGATTATGATTATACTCATCAGTTCTAGCCCTGCACTGGCATACTGGGTTATTGGTTGTCTGCAAGCAGTATCTCTGAAGTAGATTCTTGCAAAGTACAGGTTTGTTTCCCGGCCACGTGGGGGGCGGGGGGGGGATGTATGTGTGTGCGTGCATGCGTGTGTGTAAATTCAGTGTGTCTCCAAACAGGATCTGCTCCTTCCGCCCCCACAGGGTGGAATTTATTCAGGACAGTTCCTAGTTTTGCTGCAGATTCCCACCTTCCAGTGTGTGTTACAAAACCATCTGCAACTGTTTGAAAGCAGCTCCAAACACCCCAATGCTTTTGGGTGTCTCTGACCTAGATTTTGGCTGGCCCTAGTGATCTTACAGGGTAGAGAGGTGGTCCCCTCAGTCTGTAATGGGCTCATTGAAACTCACCTGAACTGCACCGCAGTTCTGATTGGGGGGCCACTTATGCTGCAGGCTGAGCCAGCCCTTCTGCAATCTGGTCACCTGTTCTAGCACTCTCAAGGGAAGCAATAGAGTCCAGGGGCTGTGGGGCAAGGTGTGGTATGTGAGTGTGGGGAACAAACCTACCCCAGTAATAGGGCCATAAAGAGCTCTCCAGCTTAGATTTCCACAGTTGAGTCTGTTCTTATTTATCCAGTGTGAGAGAGGCAGGGAAACAGGCTAGAGGGCAGGGTGGGCTCCATCTGCTTGTACAGCGTCAGCCTTAGACCTCTTAACAAGGTCTGGGAGTATGTGGTCCTAAACAAAGCCCACTGGCCGGGCCAAAATGAACTGGTGCTCTGGGCTGCCACCACATTCGCAGTCTCCTGCTGAGGTCTGCAGAGCTGGCCCCCAGCTAGCTAAGTACTGCACCCTTCCAGCAGCTGATCTGCCAGTCAGTGCTGAACAATCTCTTCAAAAAGCGATGGCTGCAGAAGTTGATGTGTGTTGTGTGGCTTCAGCCTCAGTTTATCAGTTTATGCTGGCCTCCCACTCAGAGCCCTTTGTGGGCTGATGTGAGACACGTGGGCTGAGTTTCTTCTTTTCCTGGCTAAGACCCCAACCTTTGTGAAGGAGTGAACAGCAAAGTAGCTAGCTAGCCTGCGGCCTCTGCCCACCTGAACCTCCTAACAGTGGGTTCTGAAATGTATGGCCCTTCCTACAGAGCCCTATGCTAGGGTGGTTTGGCCCCTGTGTCAGGCGCCTGGAAGGGAACACCCTTCAGCAGCCGTGGAGTGGTTTCTCTATAAGAGTAGTTGGACTGCATCATGGTTTGCAGCCAGAAGAGCTAGAGAATTTTGTCTTAAGAATAGGTGAAACCACCCAAGGGGGAAACACTTGCTGGGAGTGGCGGCATCTTGTCCCCAGGGGAGTGGATTTTCCACACTGTGTTCTTAACAGCGGCCTGCTCTCTACCTGCAGTATCCCCTGACTGCCTTCTCTCTAACCCCAAACCACCTCCTACTAGGGGACCTCCAGGTCAAGATTGAAAGGCGTCAAGACTGAAAGGCCAGTAAGGGATTGGGGTGAGAAGAGGATGTTGTTAGCCAGGATTGAGAGCATTTTACTCAGTGGAGCGAGACCGGGGCTGGGACAGCAGAATTTCGGCAAGCCAGGAGAAAAGTGCATGAGCAGAGCCCAGAACTGGAATTGGAAGGAGGGTCTGAGGCCAAGAGAGAAAAGCCTTCAAACTCTCTGTATGTATATGTGTGTGGGAGGAGCCCAGGAACAGCCTAGCAAAGGTGCTGTGGGTTGTTCCAGCCTGAGGCGGGCTGGCTGAGCAGTGTGGCAAAGGTTCCTGTTGGTGGTTTCACTTCTCTGGGGAAGGGGTTAGCAGGGCAGGTTATAGAGCCGGAACGGGAGAGCAGGAAAACAGTGGAATTCCCCTGCTGTTTTCCTCCATGATGCATCTTGTCCAAGTCCTCGTGCTGTGGATGCCATTTCCTCCTTTTCTCCCACAAACAGCCCAGTGCTTTGCATGCAAACTGGCATTGGCGTAATTTCTTTTTGCCTTTCCACTTGGAGAAAGCAGAGGGAGAGTTCTCTCCAGCTGTGCATGGAGCTGAGGCAGAGAGGGAGGGAGGTCAGACGACATTGGGTGCTCCATCCCATTGTTCAGATGCATGTGGGATGAGTGAAGGAAGGGCCAGCCAGGGTAATATCCCCCTTCCCAGTGCTGCCTCTCCAAGGCCTTTGCAAGCAGGCATCCATTGCACTTCCCAGATAAGAATGTGTAATCTCTGCCCTGTTTTTTGGAGAAAGAAGTGAGTCAGGATGCCTCATAGCCCCACAGTAGCACAGAGCTGGCAATAACCCAGATGCCAGGCCACTGCCTTGATTGCAGCCAATCTGTGGTGATGCAACTGCTTTTCTTGCCATGCAGCTGTTTCCCTTTGCCACTGTTCCCAGCTCAGCCACCTCCCTTCTCTGGCCACCGACTCAATTTCACTGTCTTCCCCTCTCCTGCTTTTTCCCCTCCAAAATGCCTGTGCCACTCTGCACAGTACTTAGCCATCCCATGCACAGTGTAAAAATCAGACTGTGTTGCAACTAATTCATGGCTCTGTAAAATGCCAGGGCACTTGCAGGGTTGGCAGCAAAATCAGACTGTGTTGTGAGACCAGAAAGAAGTGCTGTGGAGCAGGACCCTGATCCTTCTGGTCCAACAACCTGGATCTTTCCTAGGTGACCTGAACAGGTTTCCTATGTGCCATTAGCAATATAAACACTCTGATCCACAGCGGAGTGGTTCAGAGCTCAGCAATGTCTGCCTTCTCCTCTGCTCTCTGTCTTTCTAAGTAGTTTGTGGCAATGCGATCATCACTGTTTGAAAGGCAGCATCATCTGAAGGCTCCACTTCCATGGAAGGCACTATAGAAATGCACAGAGATTGTATGTGCGCACCCTGAAGCGCTCAGAGTCTACATAGGCCAGGCAATCAACAGGTGGGAAAGGAAACCTAGGCTCTAAGAGGGGAGAAGGGCCCCTTTGTCCAGATGCCCACTGCTGACCAGTGACAGAGGCAGATACAGAGCTCCCAGTCCATTTATTTGTCCCCTGGACTGCACTACCATCACCCATCTTAGCTGTCCTCTGCACATAGTCCTTTCCCAACACCCTCCCTCTTCTAGCATAACCACTTAATGTTCCCTGTGTCCATCACTCCTGGGGTTTGCAGCAGGGAAATATGTGGGTGAAAGGGTGAGAACAGTAGGCTGGACGAGGGCAGAGTTAAGGTTGCAAAGTGTGTTGTGCAATGTCTGGTTGTTGCAGGTATTGGAAGATGTGCGCCTGTGGGCAAGCAAGAGAGGGCATGTATTTATGTCCTTGCTTGTGGGGGGTTGTGTTGCAGGCTTATCTGCTTTACAGCAGAGCTCCAATCTCACTTCATAAGGGCTTGGATTTAGCATTACCCTGCTGCCGCTGTGCCAGAAAGGGCCTTTTTGTCCATGGGACAGTGCAGGCATTGTTGTCAGGGCTAAGGAAGACAACTCTGAGGCTGAGGCCTCTGTGCCTTGTACCTTCCAGGAATGGGTTTCCCTGCTTTAGTATAAGACAACAACTGTGCCATGAGCCAGATCTGTGGAGCCAGCAGCTGCAACAACAGTAAGTCTGGCATTTGGGCCATGTGGCAGTGGTGGAGCTCTGGCAGAAGGGGCCAAGTGGAGACAGCTGTGCTCACTCTCTTGCCTCCAGCTACCGTGTCCAGCAGGGTTCAGATTTTCTACAGCAGGAAAATCCCCTCCCCGCCACCGCCCAAGCTCCTAGCAGTTTGGTGGTAGTCCAGCAGGCAGGATGAAATGGTTCCATGGGTCCCATGGGTTGCATGTTTGACACCCCTGGAAGGTGATAATTCCAACTTCTTGTTGATGTTACAACGGCCAAGCACCATCCTCTTGCACTTCAGGCTTATCTCTCTGCTGTGATTCCCTGCTTCCCTGGTCCACTTGGGCACCTGGGAGGGGTACCTGTTACACCCAGTTTCAGGAAGTCCAGGGTTGGCAGCATCTGCCATGGGAGAAGTGCGGAAAGGGGCAGTTGCATAAACAAGGAGCCAAAGCCCAAGCCTGAGCTGTGGGGAAAAACTCCCAAATGTCCCAGATGCATCCTAGTTACAGGTGAAAACCCAGCTCTGACTCAGCAGGACTAGTGACTGCTTGTGTGCCTCTATTGCTCCTTACAGCTCAAGATCTCAGGGTACCTCACAAGCCTTTAAAGGGTAGGTCATTTGCTTTTGCAAGCAAAGCAGGTCTCTGTCTTCCAGGTTCACACCACCTGGCAGGTCATGGGCACCAAAATAGATTAAGCCATGGAAAGCCCAAAGGGATGAGGGATAGCAGCTAGCACAACAGCTGCTACGGCAGCACAGGCCTGGCCCAGTGAGGGCAGATTTACTGCTGGAGAAACCAGGGACAGTTTTCTCATGTTTTCCAGTGCCTGTCTTTCAGTCCCAGCCTGTATATTTCCCAGACTATCCAACCCCTTGCCCACATGGTCATGCTCATCTGCCATGGCATAACTGGTCCCAGGCTTACGTCTCAAGCTTAGCCCCTCTGTTCCCACATCCATGGCTTTGGATTTGGGAACAGAATCCAGGAATCCTGACTTTTCTAATTGTTGACCCTCATAAATCAGGCTCTTCCTTCTGAGAAGTGAGGAGAGAGTGTTAGCTTGGGGCTTTCAAGTCTGAGTTTGTCAGCTTGCCACCTTTCCCCCCTTTGTCAGGTTGCTGGGTACAGTTGCTGCCGAAGGGGAGTTTGGGGGATTTCAGGGTGGGGGCCTGGGTTGGCAGACCTTGGAGAGACCTGTGTACTTTCATGCCACCTCGGCTCAGTCCCCTGGGACTGTCTTAGCCCCTGAAAAGTGAAAGCGGCGGAGGTCTAAAGTTCAGTCTGAACAGCCTTGGAAAGTCCCAGAGCCCAGCGCCTAATCACTGCATACCTGCCAAGACCAGAGGAGGAGCTTGTGGCCCTCTGTGGTGAAAGCATGGGGACTGGTAGGGACGCAGTGGGAGCTGGGTTTGAAGAAACAGGGACTGTCCCTGGTAAATGGAAAAGGGAGGCCTGCGGGCACATGACATCAAGGATGTCTGTCTGCACAGAGGCTTGGCTGGAGGTCTCCTAGGGCTTTTTCCTGAGTACTGAGGAAGGTGGGAGCTGCTGAGTGAGCTTGGCATCAGCATTTTCACCACTGAGACAGCATGGTGCATAACCCTGTCAGTGCACTTCCAACTTGAGCAGCAGCAGCTCCCTAGCATCCCCAGCCCCAGAGAGGTGCCCAGTGGAAACTGCTCTCTTCTCTGCACACCAGAGGCTGAGTCAAGCCTGCTTTCCTGACTAAGTGGCTCCCAGATGTCATTCTCTATCCCCCTACGCAGGGGGAGCTCCAGCCTTGCAGGGAGCCCTCCCCATGTGGCACTCAGACATGCTGTGGGTGGCTGCTCCCTTTAATGGGGCAGGGGAATTCCCTCCGCCTTCACGACCCGGGGCTTCCCCGGGGATTTTGCCTTCAGGCACAGATGTCCCCCAGGGGTGGGCAGCAGGGGAGCCTGCTGCTTAATGCTGCTCTGTCTCCCACAGTAGGGCCTGGCTTGGGGTCCCTTGCATCCTGCTGCTAACACACCTGAGCTCCCCATCCCTATTTTCTAGACAGGGCTGAACCTGTGGCACTGCCATGAAACAGGCTGCAAAGTCAAGTCTCTGCAGAGCTGCTGCAGGTCTTCAAGTGCATCACAGGCCCAGGTGGCCTCCCTGCAGCTCAGAGCCAAGCACCCTTTCCAGCCTTCGCACATGTTCTAAGAAACTACCACCCATGCAAGCCAGCAGGCCCAGGGTGCTGTTGAGGACTCCGGTCCCTAGACCTCCCATTTCTGGTGTCTCCCTGTTCCTGAGCTGTGTCCACAGGCTGACCTAGGTGGTCCCCAGGGCAGCAGTGTGGCTGGAATCTGTAGGGGACACTGAGAATGCCAGCCAGAGTGTCTGCATCCAGCACCAGAGGCTTTGAGCCACTGTGGCTGCCCTGGGCCTGACACTGCCAGGCTGCGTTGCTCCACAGTGATAGAGAGAAGGATCGTAGCCACCCAACTTCTCTCGCCTGGGCAGGCTGAGGCTGCGAGGATGGGAACTTGTGGGGCTTGGGGCCTGTATATGGTGGCTATATCTGTTAGCCACTATACACAGACACTGCCCCTGAGACGGTTCAGACAGGATGGATTGGAGCACAGGCAGGAGGGACCCTGCTCTATTGCAGGTGAACATCAGGTTTTCCCTGCTGCTGAGCTGTAGCAGCACCTAGACCCATGTGTTGGTAGGAAACCCCTCCCCCCCCCCTTCCCCCTGATCTGCCACCCAAGGCAGGGCTTTCACATGAGCTGCCCTGCTGACTCCCCTGAGAGATGAGCTCTCTCAAGATCAAGACAGGTCTTGCTGTGATCAGAACTGAAAGCAAAGCTCCCTTTGTGACTTAAAAAGCCAACCCACCCACTCCTCGCTTCTTCCCCCTCCACCAGTGGAGGCCTGACCCCAGCAGCGTGGGTGGGCTGAAAGAAGGCCAGGAGTGCCCTGGCTGCTTCTATAGGTGGGGGCAGATGGGGGCCATTTTGTACTTGCCCAAAGGTGGCTGGTGAAGTTGAGGAGGCTAATCCTAGCCTCCCTCCAGGGCTGAAAATTATTTTTGAGAGCTTGAACCTCTCTCACTCTTGTTCCTACTGCTTGGGAGAGAGTGGAGACCATCTTGACGCTCTTGTGCAAGTGTGGCCCGCGTGTTCTTGTGGTCTATGAGATATAGGTCTTCCCACAGCCCCTGAGTGGGAAACTCTGTGCAAGGACTGGGGTCAGGCTCCAGTATGGGGGACCTGGTTCTCTCTTCCAGCATGGGTGGCTGGGTCCTGAGCCATGACAGTCCTGAGGATCTGAATTGAGTTTGGGTTCATGGAAGTTGTGTTTTCTCTCTCTGTATATAGATATATATTTTATTTCATTAGTCTGTAAAGATGCATATCTACCCTGCCATCAGTCCCTAGCATAGCCAGTACTAAGACATCCCTTACAGGGGGCTGGGAACCTTTCTGCTGCCTCTTATACATCATGTCCCTGTTCCTTCTTAGCTGGGGCACTGCCTGTAATGTCTTGGAGGTGATTTACAGGTTATTTTGGGCTACTTGCCAGGACCCCTCCCAGATCTGTCCCCTGCCCCCGCTCGTTGTCCTTGAGCCAGGAAAGCAGAAGTGTTGTGGTGGCAGGGAGGAGGGGTGTGGAAATCCCCTGGCAGCTACAGATCGTGCTAGGCTCCAGCCCACTGCAGCCAGTCCCTGGTCCCGCCTCTCTGGAGCAGATTCAGCTCCCTGGACTCACTGACTCTGTGCATTTGTACCTCTGAGAATATAGGGTTTTGCATTTGAATGGGGCACAGGGAACAATTAGAAAGTACCAGCTGCTGCCTTTTTGAAAGGGCTCCAGGCCTTGCTGTGTCTGCACCCTGAGAATCTTGTGAAAATTGCTGTGTGTGGGGCTTGCTCTGCAGGGGCATCTGGATCTGTTCACTGCAAGAGCTGCTCTAGCATCCTCTGCCATGCCATCTCCATATACTGTACTTGGCTGCTCAGCTGCATGCTAGAGCTGGCTGCATTTCAGGGTTGGGGGAATCTCAAGTGGCAGTAAAACTCATAGGTCTTGTGGGCTGATAGGGTCAAGACCCTTCCTGTAGGGTGCCCAGGCTATCTGCAGCATGGGTGACTGTGCAGTGCGGGGGGGATCCTGAGATGGCATGGGGAAAAGCAGCAGGGACTGCAGGTGAGGCTCTGAGGGGTCAAAAGACCTGTTGAGAGTGGGGGAGGAGCCCTCTGTCATGATGACATGCCTGGCAGTTTTTAAGGCCCAGCTTGAGAAAGCCCTGGCTGGAATGATCTAGTTGGGGATGGTCCTGCTTTGAGCGGGGGGTTACGCTAGATGACTTCCTGAGGTCCCTTCCAAACCTTATTTTCTATTTTTCTATGACTGTGCTGTGCCCTGCCTGTAAAAGACACCACTCGCTGGACCCATGCCTGCCCTGTAGGAGACACTCCTATGTTACAGGGTGTGACTGTTTGGACAGTGGGTGGGGCCAGCCCTGGTGGAGCCCCGTGAATGTGCCAGAGCTGCACCAGTTTCTGCTGGCACAGAAGCATTGGGGCATCTCTTGGAGCAGACACTCCCGTAGGAGGCACAGCCTGCTCAGACAGGCTTGGGGTGCCTGGCATAGGCCCAGTCTTTTCTCCAGTTGTGACTGCATGGAAGTGTTCATCTCCTGGTGGAGTGGCAGTGGCAGCAGCAGCCTGGGTATGGTAACACTGATCTCTTCCCTTCTTGCAGGCTGGTGCACTTGGCCATCATCCATTGTCACCCAATGGTGGCGGTCTGCATCGCCCACCTGCCCAGAGAGGTGCTGGAAATCCAGAATGACTTGTTCCAGGTGAGTGTCTGTCTGGGAGGGAGGCAGACATGTGCTGCCAACTTGGTCTATACCACAAGAATAGGGATGTGGACACAATCAGTATAACCATTTCTGGTGTCTCCCTGTTCCTGAGCTGTGTCCACAGGCTGACCTAGGTGGTCCCCAGGGCAGCAGTGTGGCTGGAATCCGTAGGGGACACTGAGAATGCCAGCCAGAGTGTCTGCATCCAGCACCAGAGGCTTTGAGCCACTGTGGCTGCCCTGGGCCTGACACTGCCAGGCCGCGTTGCTCCACAGTGATAGAGAGAAGGATCATAGCCACCCAACTTCTCTCGCCTGAGCAGGCTGAGGCTGCGAGGACGGGAGTGGGGCCTACAGCAGAGGGAACTTGTTTCTTGGTGTCATCCACGGCTCTTGCCTCCTGACCAGCATGTGAAATTGCTGGGTTCTACCTAACCTCTTTGCCCCAACGGCTCCTGACCCTGCTGTCTCTCTTTCCCTACAGACCCCCCTTCACCTAGCTGTGTACCTGGAGCAGCCCAGCGTGGTACAGGCACTGATGCACAAGGGGGTGAATCTAGTTCTGCAAGACCGCAACGGCAACACCCCACTGCACTTGGCCTGTGAGCAGCAGAGCTTGCCTTGTGCCCAGCAGCTGCTGCAGGAGCCAGCCCCTGGGCAGTGCTCGCAGGACTTACAGCTCCAGAACTGGCAAGGTGAGGAGCAGTGCAGCAGGATGGAATGGCTGTTGCGGATGGCTCTTGGTTGTAGTGTGTAACGTGTGGGAGGGGTAGGGGGATGGGAGCCAGGTGCTGACTCTGTAGCTGCAATGTGTGTGGGGGTGGGGTGCCAGGTGCAGTGCCTGGTTCTGTAGGTGTGTGGGTGTGTGGTTAGCATCAGACTCCATGCTGAGATGCCCTAGGCAGAGAAGGCTTTTGGTTCAGCCTTGGTGCAGTGCTTAGCTAAACAGGGCTTCAGACTGGGACTTAGGGTTCCTGGTGATACGTATTGTGCCTAGAGCTGCCTTTGCTGTGTCTCCTTCCCAGGCCTCACCTGCCTGCACATCAGTACCCTGAAAGGGAACCTGCAGCTGATGACACTGCTGCTGCGGAGTGGAGCAGACATTAATGTCCAGGTAATGCAAGTTGTGGCAGGTGAGGCAGCTGGCATTACTGCCTGAGCCACTCTGTGCCCCTCCCCCAGGCTGGCATCGTGGGAATAACCTATGCAGGCACAGAGGCTGGCTAGTGACAAGCTTGGTCCTGTATCAGGCAGTGACAAAGCTGATGGGGCATGGGACTTTGGCATCAGGGCTTCTGGGTGGGTGTGGCTTTTCTCTTGGGCAGAGAGGAAATGCCCTATGCCATGCAAGGCCTAGGGCAGTCCTTTGGCTGGGGGGCAGACTGCATGGGGAAGGTGCCCATCTTAGCAGTTTTGTGCCCTGTGGGGTTTCTGTGAGGGTGGTGCAGTGGTTGCCACTGTGAATGGTCATTCTGTTTTGGGGGCTGCCAGTGGGAGAGATGACAGGGCCCAGTCTGACAGTCCCTGTGCATTGTTGGCTCCAGGAGGGCACAAGTGGAAAGACACCCCTACACCTGGCAGTGGAGTGCCACAACCGCGAGGCAGTCCAGTTTCTCCTGCGCAAGGGTGCCTATGTGGATGCCCAGATGTACAATGGCTGCACACCCCTGCACCTGGCTGTGGGCCGGAAAGATGCCGCCGTTGCTGCCATCCTATCCCACTCGGGTGCGGACACCCTGCTGAGGAACATGGAGGATGAGACCGCCCAGGACCTGGCTGACGGCAACGATGATGTGAGTCTGCCTGTGTCCTCCTCTGCAGGGCAGCCTGTGGTGGGGCCTCAGGGAGCTGGTCCTGGCCCTAGAGATAGGGTACAGGAGATGGCACACCTCTCTGCACAGGAGGCACTGTAAGGGCAGGAACATTTGTTGTGAGGAGCTCCCAGCTACTCCAGTGGCAGCTCTTCCTGGCTGGAGAGGAAAAGGAGGGCTGGCTGTGAAGGAGTTTGCTGTTGCCTTGGTTTGCTCTGCCCTGCTTAGGACAAGTTCAGTAATGGGCCAAGTGCTCCTGTCAGCACTCGCCTGTCGTTTGCTGCACCCTGGACTGGGTGAGTGGGTGGGCCGGCCTCCTGCATTGCTGCCCTGCAGTGCAGCCAGTCCTGTGGGGGGGCAGCAATGACACCTGTTCTGGGCACACTCAATGAGCTTTTAACCTAGCTCCTCAGTATTAACCCACCTCTCTCCATACCCTTTTCTTTCGCAGCTCTTGGCCCTCCTGCCTTTTGATGACCTGAAGATCTCAGGGAAGCCTGTTGTGTGCTCTGAATGAGGGATCAAACTGACTTCGGGGGCTGCTTCCCCTGCCTCCCTGCAGGAGGCAACCTGCTGCTGCTCCCTACTGCTTCATGGACACCTGTATGCAGCATAGGGAGCTGATGTGCATGGAGACACAGCTTGGGACATCCTTCCTTTTGTAGCAGAGTGCCTGTGGTCTCTGACTTGCACTCCAAGCAGGGAGCAGCTGGAGGAAGGTAGCACCATGAACACTACATTGGCTCCTTGAATGGTGCTTTGGGACCTCTGGTTGTGAGATGGTACCTGTGCTGCAGAGAGAAGGGTCTGGCATTCCTGCACATCCTCCCCCCTCAGTTGGGGGCAATTGGAAGGGGACATCAGTCTCCACACTGTACTGGAGAGCAGCTAGCAGGTGGAATTGCCTCTGTCCCATGCCCCCAAGTAATATTGGAGCAATTGCAGGGCAAAGACCATCCCTCTTTCCCAAAGAGGCTCTCTGCGACTGCCTTCTTGTTGAATAAATTCTTCATCTTGCTCAGGGCTCTATGCGATTTCCACATCCCTTCTCAGCATTGTGGGGGGCTATGCACTCACCAGAGCTGCAGGGGCCCCGAGGGGCAGATTTTCTTCACCTGCCTAGCTCCCAGCTGTGAAGTAGCTGGAGTAGGCAGGAAGGGGGAGTCTTCCTTCAGCTCTTCCACCTCCTTCTGGCACACCAGAGATGAAGAATGGGAGCCCCCAGCCCTGCACGTCATGAGTTGCTGGGGAGAGGCACAAGGCCCCACATGGGTCCAGGGGATTTCCCCCCCCACCTTTGCATAAGCCCAGCCTAGCTCCAAGGGACCCCAGCCTGATGAGGAGCAGGGCTCTTTCCCCTGTAGACAATTCCATTCTGCCTATCATTGCCCCAATACGTGGCTGCTGCTGGACACCCGTAGAGAGGAGGAGCTGTGGTGGGGTCTGGGCTTCCTCCCCAGCACTGCTGCTGGCTTGCTGCATCCCTGCAGCCACACTCCCCCTGCTATGCCTTGCTTTTCCTGCTCTGAAAAGAGGATGCAGAGACCCTGTGACCCACCTTCCTGGGAATGCACAAGACACTTGGTGCTTGGATGTCTGTATAGGGATGAGAGCCTCCAGTAGAAGTGGCTGGAGCAGAGCCAAGGGGTATTAATTGGGAGGATGACAGTTTATCACTTCCCCTGATGGTGGATGCCATATGTTCCCTCAACCCCCACTTCAAGAGGGCTATGTAGGCAATGAGCGGAGCCTTCAGAAGTCAGCAGGCCAAGCAACTAAGGGAATGGGAGTGTGTATGCCAGCTTCAGTACCCCTGACCCCACCTTGGCTGGGGAAATTCCCAGCCCACTGGCTGGGAGCGGCTGTTATTGTTTGGGGCAAGTCCTGGATGGCGCAATAGCCTGGGATGCTTAGGAGCGCCTGCTCCTTCCTTCCCCCTTCTTGGAAAGGCACATGCAAGGGAAACATGTCAGGAAAGAAGCCAAACTTCCCAGCAGGCACTTCTGCAGCCTCAGCACAGCCTCTCTGGCCTGTTCTAAATCACCAGCCACACTTCTCTTTCGCTCGTGTTCCCTCTTGCCATCTGCTCAGGTCCTGCTGGGATCACAGGCACAATAAGGTGCTAACTCCAAAGCCAAGTGGAAGTTGATCTTCTGCTTCTCAAACCAGCTCTGTGTTCATTTCGGGGTGGAGAGCAGGCTTTGTCCCAGAGAGGCCTAGGACTGGAATGATGGGAGGAGCTCTGGATCAGGAATGAGGGGCATTGGCAGAGCCCAGCACTGGGACAGCAGGTGGGTGTAGGGGGTTGCAGCTCAGTAAGAAGGGCAGTGATGAGAGGACTTGTTCACCTTTTTCTACTAAAGGAGCACCCTTTTCAGATCCAGGGGCACCTCAGAAAGATGTCCTGTGTTGTCACCTGATGGCTGCTGGTGGTATTGCAGTTGTGTTGTGCTTCAGCTTTGCAGTTTCACCAGGGCTCCTGTGCAGCTGCACATCATTTGTCATGGACTCGGCCTCAACAAGTTCCCAGGCTCCAGTGCAGCAGTGCCCACCCTTTTTTCCCTGTGGGCTGGTTGCTACCTGGACCAGACCGTCCATGGGCTGTATCCAGCTGGTGAACCAGAGCCAGTGCTGCAGGGGTCCAGTGAAGGGCAGGTGGAGCTTGGGCCCACTCCAGCCTGGCTCTGAGCTGACCATGTGTGGGAGGGGGTGGTGCAGCAGCCAATGCCCAATCTAGCCCCGCAGCAACAGCTTGGCTCCAGTCTGGCCACAAAGAATATAGGCAGGAGGGGTGCAGCATGGCCTGGCCCTGATCCAGCCATATATGGAGGGAGTTGGGCCTTCTCAGGCCCAATTTGACCACACAGGGCTTGGTAATTTGGCAGTAGAAGGATGGCAGGATTAATTGCTATCATGCCCCTGCTACTAGGTTTCCCAATCCACGGGGAGATGCCATGGTTGTGTGGGCTGGATTGGGCCAGGAGTTGAGCACCCCTGCTCTAGTGCTTTCAGCAAATGTGTGGGGGTGTTGGGACTGTTGGGGAAGGGGCAGCCTACTGTCCCTGCTGAGGGGGCCAGGCAGTGTTTGAATATTGTCATTAAAAAAATAAAATATTTAGTTGTGATTCGTCTTGATTATGGTTCCAGTTCCTTATCTCTCCCTGGGCTCTGATCCATATGGCTTTATGCAGAGGGAGAAGCTGGTACCCAGCAGCTCTGCAGGGTCTCCTGCAGGGGCCAGCGGCACTGGGCTGAAGCCCTCTTAGTACTAGGACCGTGAACCAGTAGGCATCTTCACCCTGGGCCTGTTTGTCATGCCTGGCGTAAAAAAATGGGACTTCAGCAGGCCAAGAATTTGTGTGGTGCTTCAGCTGGATTATTCCAAGCTAATTTTGGCAGCACCTGACACGTCCCTGTGGGCTGAAGTGGTCAGAGCAGGCCTGTGCCTGCCTGAAGATGTGATCTTTGCCTTCGTCTTCTTCTATTCTTTGGGTCACCTGGACTTGCACAGGCCTCAGCACTAAGCTCGAGTGCTGTTCTGAGGTCACCCCTGCCACCAGCTTGGTGGGGGGTAGCGTCTCCCTCTGGAATGGTACTGGATTCCCTGCTCTCCTCTCCTTCCGTGCCTCTGTCCCTGTCTGTAAATCACTCTCATTTTACAAATGAGCTAAAAAGGGCACAGGCTGCTGCTTCTGTGGAGCATTTAGTCTTTGAGTCGTGGGTCCAAATCCATGCAATACTGCTTTAGTGACCCATGTCCAGTGAGTCTTGGGCTAGTTCCTGGCATGACAGAGGTTCCTGTCCCCATCCCAACTCCCACTGGCACAGTTCAGCTTTAGCAGCCAAGCCAAGAGGTGACCAGGCCGTTTAGACTGAATCCCTTGGCACACATCACCCAGCACCCATTCTCTGGACTGCGAAAGGAAACAAGCCAATAACTGCTATTTTAAAGAGCTCCCTGCCCTAAACTAGAGTCTGGAGGGGAGGAGAGGGCAAGGAACTGGCTTGCCATCTTCTGCAGGTTCAGCTGGGTTTTGGCCTTCCCTGCTCTTTCTTCCCCAGCTTTGGAGTGGGAGGAATGGAGGGAGGAAGGGAAGGCAAGTGGCCCTGTGGCACAGATCAGCACTGCTGTGCTTCCTCACCCCCATGTAGGGTGGCCATCACAGAGGACAGTCCGGTTGTTCTCTGCCCTCTATTGATACGAAACCGGGCGCCTTTATGTCCTCTATTTTTTTCGTGAGGAGAAAAATAGGGGACATAAAGGCATCCGGTTTGTATCAAGAGGGCAGAGTAGCAGAAAACTGGAATGTCCCCTATGATGGGCGCCCTAGCCCCATGTGTGCTCAGGACAGGGGCTAGGTGTTGGGCCGGCGGCGCTGGCACCCGGGGGGGGGAAAGCCACGCGGTCCCCGTGGCAAAGCTCCAGGGTCTGAGCTGGCAGCCTGCGCTTGCAGGGCAAAGAGAAGTGCCCCGCCACTGAGGACAGGAGCGCGCTGGAGCTGAGCCCCGTGCCTCGCCTCACGGCGGCCCCTGCTGCAAGACACGCGGGCTGGGGCACGAGGAGCCCAGCCCCCACGGAGCAAGCCCAGCACGGGGGCCACGCCACCCCACCTCGGGCACTGCGCTTGCTCGGGGCGGGCCAGCGCGGGGCCGTGGCAGCCGAGCACAGCCCCCCCGCTGAGCGCAGCGCCC
>NW_017728943.1:81259506-81329465 GCF_001723895.1 Crocodylus porosus
AGCAGCCGGGACCCCGCGGGCGTGCGCCCGGCCCGGCCCGGCCGCCACCATGGGCCGCAGGTGGGGCTCGTCCCGCGCATCCCGCCCCGTGCATGGCCCCCCGGTCCCGTGCATGTGCTTCAGCCTGGTCCATGCCCCCAGGCCAGTGCATGCGCTCCTAAGCTAGTCCATGCCCCCCAGCCCTGTGCTTCCCCCCATCCCGCGCCCTGTGCCTGGTCCCGTGGCTTCGTACATGTGCCCCCACATCCCGTGTATGCCCTCTAGCCCCGTGCTTCCCCCCACCCCGTGCATGCCCCTCCAGCCCCAGGGGGAGCTGGGACCCCGGCAGCTTTGGGGCCGTGCATCCTCCCCACCCCGTGCATGCAGCTGTGGGGGCTTGTAGCGTGGGGCCCAGCAGGGATCAGGGGCCAGCTGTGCCTGGACACGTGCCACTGAAAGCTCCTGGTATAAGGGCTTGGTAGCCCCCCCCCCCCCCAACAGGGATGCAGCTGGCCCTGGATATGGGTCTGGAGGGGGATCTACACTGCACCGGCACCAGGTTTCATTCCCATTGGCCCCGGTGTGGGCACCAGCAGGGTGCGGGGGGAGGGGCAGGAACAGTCCCTGCCCCTGGCTGAGGCAGGGTGCCAGCTCCAGCCTGAATGGGGTATGGGACAGCTACCAGCCATGTCCTGTGGTGGCTGCACTGGGAAGGGCTGCAGGCTGGGGTCCTGGTGAGAAACAAATCCCCTGAGCAAGGGTCCTGGTGCCTAAGCTGACCCACATGAGGCAGGGCAGGGATTGGGCCCACAGAAGTGGTCTGGCCTTGAAGCTGGCCGTGGGGTGTGGATGGGGCGCTGGTGGGGCATGCCGGCTCCGGGGCACGGACCCGTTCCCAGAAGCCCTGGGAGAACGCCACGTTCCAGTGCAGACATGACACCATCTCCACCCGGATTGGCATAAGACTGTGTTCCCCCAGTCAGGGCCTACATCCTGCTCTGGGGGTTTCTGGCTCCTTCACCCCCCCCCCCAGCCAGTTCTTTTGCCACCTGCGTGGGGCAGACAGGGCAGCGCAGAGGGGCAGCTCTTTTCAGAATTGCTCAGAGGGCTGGTTCTGCTCCGTGCCTTCCTAGGCATTAGGAGCAAGGCCAGATTATCTGCAGAGCTTGGCATTGGTTGTGACGCCTGTGGCCAGATTTTTCTCTGGACTGGGGGTGCTCAATTTCCAGCCCTTGAGTCCACATCACCTGGCCTGTGGATATCCCCACAGGTCTGAAAATTTGGTAGTGGGGGAGCAGTAATTGATGGCACACATTGCCAGCCATCACTCCTGATCACATGCATGTGCTGGGAGCAGCCTGTGGACAGTCCCTGTGGGGCTCATCCAGAAGGTTGCACACCGCTGCTCTGGACTGAGCATGGGGTGTGCTGAGCTGTCTTGGACAGCTAGCCCAGCATTTCAGTGCCTAGCTGTCTGTGATGGTCTGGTGCTGACAGAGGGATCATGGAAAGCAAAATGCCAGTAGCATGGCACTGAGCTGCTCACCCCAGGTGCAAAACCCCAGAAAGGCCTAGGGGTCTTTGAAACAGGAAGTTCTTCCCCCAGACTTGAATGCCTCTTCACAAGATGGGAAGCAGGGGAGGCTCAAGGTCCTCTGAGCCAGATCTGTCCTACAGTGGCTAGGAGCCTGCATGGCATTGACTCCATCAGCGTGTGGCTGGGGTTAGGCCATGAAGTGTCTTGCTGCTGTCACTGCTGCCAGTGTTACCGAATGCCACTTGTAGAAAGACTCATTTCAGCATTGTGTTGCCTGTTGGTGGTCTCAGGATAGAGTTCAGCATCTCTGCTTGCCCCTCTCCATTCTGCTGGCAGATTGTACACTGCCAAGGCTGACATAGGATTTCCCCCTGCCTTAGGAGAACCAAAGAAAACTCACTGCAGTCATCACAGGGATCTGGTTTTAAGTCTTTAAATTGGCCCCATTTTGTGTGTCAGTGAAGGGGGCTGGAAGGGAGAGGCCAGAAAGGCACACTGGCAGAGTTAGAAGTAGGGTGGCAGGCCTCAGCAAGGGAGGCTGCAGGACAGGAGTGGTGGATGTCAGCAAAGGTGGATGGGGGGCGGATTTCTTTGTTCTGTAGATTTCTCCCTCCCTGCTTTGTCTGGGAGCTGTGATCACCAGGGATCCGGGTTTCCCTTCACAACAGAAAATCGCAGTAAAGCTTGGATTTTCTCCTTTTAAGTAAAAAAGTCCAGGTTTTCTCCTTTAAAGGAGAAAAATGCAGGAAATGCCAGGTTTCCCCTTGCAGGCTGGCAGAGTTCCAGCATGCAAGGGGCTGGGGGAGCGGGAACAGGGCAGTCAAGAAGGGGGCTCCATGCACTGTGCACACATACACATACACATGGACATGGCTGCCAGGCAGCCTGGAGAGCAGCTCCCACAGGTAAGTCAGGGCAGGGGGAGGAATTGAGCCCCCATAGTGAAGGAAAGAGTTGGGTTGGGGCTGCTGCCCAGCCGGGTAGTGTATGGGGCTTGGGGCCTGGGGCCATGTGTGGCCACAAAGTCTGGGTAGGGTGAGGGACAGCCACGGGTGGCTTATCCAGTGGGAAGCAGGCTGGTTCTCCGCCACTGTGCACGTTCTTATAGGGAGCATACGCCCCCCAGATTTGTGTGCAGGCTGGAGGTGGGCCACTTGCTGCAGGCTCAGGCTCCCTGCCCAGCAGGTGGGACCCGGTGCAGCAGGGCAGAGCAGGTCAGGGAAGTTCAGTACTGCCACTGCAAGCCCTGTGCTGCCATGGCGAGGTGCCCCCTGCCCACCCAGGGGCGGTGGTGCGGAGTTGTGCCCCCTGTTGCTGCCAGGTGGACAGGGGGCACCTCTCTATGGCAGTGCAGGGCTCACAGTCTCCCTGCTCTGCTCTGTCCTGTTGTGCTAGGTCCCAGTGGGGGGTGAGGGGCACTGGCAGGGCCGGGGGGAGTGAGGAGCCTGGACCTGTACTGGTAAGTAGCTGGGGCTGGGGTAGCTGTGATTTTTCCATGATAAAAAACCCCAGATCAAACACCAACATTTATAGGTATTTAGAATTTATTTTATTATAATGATTGAGACACTGGTAGGCTTCCAAATTGCTTTAAAATTGTAAATATATCAGTAAAACATTGTGTTCAACTGATATCTTTGTATAGTGGTGTGTCATTTTAATCCTGGATTTGGGGTTTTTTAATCAGATAATTTGCAAACTGTGGTTTTATCAAAGAATTTGCAATTTTTAAACAGAGAAAACCAGGATCCCTGGTAATCAGGGTGGAGTTTGGGCTAGGGGAAGGGTTACTCTAAATCTCTCAGCCAGGGCCTAAATTGTGATGTGCCAGAAGCCGAAGGGGGAGGACAGGGAAGTGGGAAGGTGGGGCTGTGTCCCACGCAGGTTCGGGGATTAGCATGTTTGAGAGTGACCCTCCTGTGTTAAGGGGAACAGTAGCTGAGTTTGTGATCCAAATTTCCTGGCCGTTCTGCGGGTCTGAGACTATGAAAGCTCCTTTCATGCCTGGCAAGAGCGAGTGTGCTGCCTGCTTGTTGCATAGTGCTACCTGTAACACTAGCTCCCTGTTCAAGTGACGCTGGAGGAGGGAGGAACTTGATGCACAGAACCAGCTCATGGGACCACAAAGCGATTAGCCGTGGAGGGGGAGAGAGAGCCATTGTCCAGCTGCTGTGTGCCTGGGATAGCAGAGCTGTTTCTTTTCCCACAGTGGCTCAAATGGAACTGGGGAGGCCTCAGTGGATGCTGTTCCAGTCACCAAACCATGAATCCTCTCACCTATTCTGGCCATCTATCTGTACAGGCTCCCCCAGCTCCAGGAAAGGCAAATGTCTTCAGCTCTCTCTCTAACTGACACCTCCTCCCTTGTATCCTCAGTACAGTTGCCTTGCCAACCCCAAAACCCCCGTTTCCCTTCTCCCCCCATCTATAGATTACTGACCCCCACTTGCTGCTGATGAATCTAGTTTAAATGTGACTTCTTGAAGCAGGGAGTGAGTGGGGGAACCATGCAGGCTGCCTTGCTTCCCCCAACATACCAGGGTCACTATGGTTGCTGAGGACTTGGGTTTTTTTTGGGGGGTGGGGAATACAAACACATCAAATGTGTATGGGGAGAAGGTTGGGGGGGTGCAGCTTTCAGCACAGAAGTCCACATGGGATTAACACACAAGGACCCTCTGTGTCCCCCCTGTGGCAGGAAGCCCTAGTGGTTTAGAGGGGTGGTGCTGGGTCAACAATGCCACAAGTAACATGGTAAAAGCCAGGCACGGACAGAAACGTTCCCAGGCCCCTTTTACCCTCAAACACCAGGCCAGTTGAACCCTGCACCCACTCTGATGCCAAGACCTTGTTCTTGCTGGGCCTGGTGGCACATGAGAATGGGGCAGTGAAACTGGCCCTGGAGCAAAACAGCGGCTACTCCTTGTCTCTGGGTTGGGCATTTCTGGAGTTTTAGTCAAGTGAGAAAGAGAGAGATGTGTGTGCATGTTCTCTCTGGGCAAGGGCTTTGGACTTTGGGTGGCTGGAAGTCTGCCCAACAGGGAAATGCCCCCAGGTCCTGACAGGCATGGGGCATGGTTGATGATGCAGGGAGGGGGAAGAGTGGTGGGATGATGAAGGCACATTTGTTTCCTATCTTAATACTCTGTTTCTGGTTTCAGGTTGCCAGGGGTTAGATCAGGGCTGGCCAAGAACAGTGTGAAGGAGATCCGCAGATGTGATAGCTGGAGGCACATTCTGGGTGGTATCCTCAAGGGCATTCATTCATTTTTGGGGCCCTCCTTGTGCGGGTCGCTTGGGACATTCAGAACAAGCGAGTCCCTGGCCGCCAGATATAGAACCCAGGCAGGCAGCCTGACTCCCAGTGCCCTGCTTCAATGCTATGGGCTAATCAGAGCCCCTGCCATGAGAGCGAGTGCTGCCCGACAGCACTGTGTGTACAGAGAGTTATTGTGGGGCAACAGCATCTTTTGCCCTTGCTGACCCACAGCCATCATTTGCTCCCCACTCTTGTGCCTTTAGTGAATTGCTGTCCCTGGAGGTGAGTAGTTGACAGGGACTCCAGGCCTTTCCTGAGTAGAGAAGTCCTGCTAGTGCTGCTGGGTGCTAGCAGGAGCAGCTCTCTGGCTAATTTAAGAGTGTGTTAATCCCTAGTGCTCCAGAGGAAAGTGGTGGTAAGAGCCCCACCGCTGTTGAAGGTGTCTGGCTAGAAGGGTATACGCATGTAATTTCCACTTGGCTCTCCGGAGTATCCTTGCATGTTCTCAGGGGCACGTCCTGTTCCTACCCAGCAAGGTCAACCCCCATCCTCCCACCCCCCTGCCATTTTCTTCCAGCCTGGCAGCGTTCCAGTCTGTCCAGCGCGCTCTACCCGCCTGTCACCTGTGGCAGCAGGAGGTGTGAAGGGAACAGCCCGTTGTTTTGCAGAAAGGTTGCTCTGGCCCGGATGCTGAAATACGAGCGGCAAGGCAAGAGCTGCTGTTCCTATTTAATAGCTTTTCCCCCTCCCCCGAGTAAAGATTTTGGCTGACAATTAAGCACGTCCCAGTAAGGTTTCCAAGGAGAGACAGCAGTTGGAGCTGCTTCGTGTGTAAAACTGTCATTAGCACCAGGGTCTGACACCCCCTGGGACACTCCAATTGTCTGGGAAATTAGAGCTGCAAACACCCTGGGCTACAGGCAAGAGCTGATAACTTTCTCAAGGGTGGTTGTTTCTCCTCTGCCCCTGATCCTGCAGGTGCTTTACAAGCCATCTGAACTGGAACTCCTGCAGCCACCTCTGGGCAGGATGCCATGGCTGTTTGACTGCTAGCAGAAGAGAAAGGGAGGAGGCTTCTGTTGTGTGGTGGAGAGTGAGGAGGCTCATTGGGATTGTCTGACATGGCACCTGGCCAGGGCACTCCCCATACTCAGTGCAGTTTCCTGTCCCATCCCCTCCTGACTCACCCCAGCCAGTTGATCAGAAAGCCCCAATCATGGAGATGCACCTGAGTAGCTCAGAGAGGGGTGGGGAAGTTCTCAGCTCCCAGCCAGGCAGTGGGCTGCCTGTGTCCCCCTGAAAGGACCTTTAGTGAGTGATTGGAAAGGGCTTTGCTTCTGTGCCTGAGGGCTCCATCCTGCTTGGGGAGTGAGGGCTGGAGTCCTTTGTGCTGCCAGTGTGCTGTGGCACATTTCTATCACTGCTGCGCAGGCCAGGGTAACACCACCCCCCGCCCCACCCCAGGGCTCACTCTCTGGATTTCCTTCTCTCTGTAGGTTGTACCTGGCTGTCATGCTAGCTGCTCTCCCACCCATGGCTGCAAGTGAAGCAGTACCAGCTGCCCTGCAGGACACATGGGGGGACTTCTGGCTCTTCCGTTTCTTCATCAATGCTGCTGGCTATGCAAGCATCCTGGTGCCGGGGTACCTGCTCATTCAGTACTTCAAACGAAAGAATTACCTGGAGACAGGTAAGAGAGGATAACGCACTTCAGTTCTACTTCTGTCTTCTGGCTTTGGCCTGGATGTGCCTCTGTCAATGCACCTTGGTCCTGACCCACAGGTCTAAGTCCCTCTGGACCTGGGCTAATTAGGGACTGTTCTGAGACAGCCAAACTCATCTAGATCATCTCAGCTGTCTTATCTCAACCATGGCAGCTGTGGCTGTTTCCTGTTAGATAGCCTGGAATCCATCAGAGGCAGTGCAGGCCAGCATGTGTAATGGGTTTATCCTTCAGATCTGCAAGCATGTGGGCTCTTCTTGCTCAGCTCCTCTCAACTCAGATCAGGGTGTTTGGCTGGGCAGGACTTTGGTTGAGGTGCCTCAGACAACAGAAGGCCACAGATCCTGTTATGAAACTCCAGGTGGGGTAGTACAGGGGCTGGCACTGGTAGACACTCTGAAGGCAGGGCAGAGTGGCATCTTATAGCCTAAGTAATTTAGCAAGACATAACCTGGAGTGACTGGGGTGTGCTGGTGCTCCTGCTGGGACCACAGCCTGAGGTTCCTGGCTGGAGGATCTTGCCCCTCCACTCTGGGTCAGACTGATCACCATATTTGGGGTCAGGAAGGAATTTTATCCCGTGGTCAGCTTGGTGGGTGTTTTTGCGTATCTCTGTTGCAAGGGGGCATGGCCCTCTTCCTGGGATTACTTGAGCAAATATTGACAACCTTTTATAGAAGCAGGTGGGAGTGTTATGTCTGTATTGTGTCAGGGTTGACAGCAATCTTACATAGAGTTTAAATTATTGATTTTTTAGGATGGTTTGGATCAGGATGATCCTGCCTCAGGCAGGGGGTTGGATTAGATGACCTCTGGAGGTCCCTTCCAGCCCAGCTTCTCTGTGATTCTAAGCTTTCATAAGCAGCAGCTAACTTGTATTTAAATTACTGCTGTGTATTTAGAGCCTCTGCTGCCTGCAGGTCTATTCATACCATCTGATGAATCAAGCTGCTGTTTACAAAAGCTTATGCTTGTATGAATTAATTAGTCTCTGAGGTGCCACTCTGCCCTACTTTCTGACTGACTTCAGGCTAACACAGCTATACTTCTCTCAGGTAGATGCTGTTAGCAGCTGGCCGACTTTCTTCTATCCCATGTTAATTGTAGCTTGTGCCCCCCTGGCCCTAACCAGGCTAATGCTATCTCTGGTTCTCTTGCTCCTCCAGGCCGTGGCATTTGCTTTCCTGTCATTAAGTCATGTGTTTTCGGTAGCGAGGCCAAGTCTGCACATCAAGATGACATCCCTTTAGCTGCCCGGAGTGAGCCCGTAGAGTCCTCGACAGCCCGGCAAGTTTTCAAGCTGCTCTTCTGTGCTGTTGGCCTCCAGGTAGAGACTGAGCATGTTTGTAGCCACTTTCTTTGGGGGGTGGGGCTGGGGAGAGCAGGAGGACAGGGGGGTAGAGAACAGGACCTGATATGCAGGCAGCTGATTTGTAGCCTCCAGAGATAAAGCATCTCAATGTCTGGGGCTCTAGTTGATTTGGGCTGTGCCCGGTTGCATTGTATGCTGGGACATGCAGGCTGTAAGGGCAGCGGCAATCCACTCATTTTTCATGTGCTCTCAGCTCGTGGCCTTCTGATCCTTTGAGCTACAATAAACCAGCATCTGCTGGGCTGGAAACTGTTGTCCAGTTGGTGCCCTCTGTGGATCCAGATGGATGAATTCCTGCAGGGCACAATTGATATTTAAAGTGGTGGCTGCTATGGTCTGTACTGGGCATTGGGGCAGCCTGCCTTTTGTCTTGCTGTTCTCACAGCACTGAGCGTCCTGACTGCCCCGAGGGCAGGAATGTGTTGAAGCTGAGGCTCTCCCCTTAGATTTAATTTGGTAATAGAAAAATCCCTCCAGTGTTGGAATCTAGCTGCAGTAAGGAGGACAGTAAGGTGTCCTGTGGGAGTGGAGACACGCAGATGTCTCCATCAGTGTCTGAGGAGCTTGGGTACCATGGCAGCGGGGCTGTGTAGTACTTGTGCAGATGAGCCCGCCCTGCATGGCAGTTCTCTCTGTGCTGGGTTAGAACAGAGTTGTCACTGATGGGAGAAGGGGCTTAGGGAATGACCATGAAAAACTGTTAATACAACACAGGGGCTGCAGTGTTGAATGCCAGGAACCCCAGAGCAGAGTTTCTATTGGCAGCAGGTTCCAGGCGGTGTCCTTGTCATATTCTCTGTTCCAGTTTTTCTGGTTCAACAGACAGAGTAATACCTAACTACATGTCTTGTAAAACGCATCCGATCTGAGCAGGGTCAATGGGGCTGCAGGAATGTGTGCTTTGCCATTTCCTTTTCTTTCTGTTTGAGTTTGTGGCTGTCAGTCTAGAGCCAGATGGTTTGTATGAGGTATTTATAGCCTTAACGGTAAGGGGAGCTTGAGGGCTGCTCAGATCTGTGGGTGATGAGGTGCCACACGCTGTGCCCTCTGTGTGTAACTGGTGGAAGCGGTGGTGCTGTGGGAGTGAGGAGGGAGCCAGCTGAGCTGGCCTTTTCTCAGAGGCTGTCGTCTGTGCTGGTGGGGATTGTCCTGTGGTTCCAGGCTACTGTGTGTCCCTGTCCTCTGCTGGCTGTAAGTGGGAAGGCATTTGGGCAGGTCTGTACGTTCCTGAGCGTGAGGCTACCAGCTACCTCTGCTCCTCCTCACTCTTCTGCTTCTCCTACCCTTTACAGGTCTCCTACCTGACATGGGGCGTTCTCCAGGAGCGTGTCATGACCCGGACGTATGGGGCCACGGAGACAGAGCCAGGTGAGAAGTTCAAGGACTCTCAGTTCCTGGTCTTCATGAACCGGATCCTGGCCTTCACTGTGGCTGGCCTGTACTGCGCCCTGACCAAGCAGCCACGCCACGGCGCCCCCATGTACAAGTACTCCTTTGCCTCGCTCTCCAACATCCTCAGCAGCTGGTGCCAGTATGAAGCCCTCAAGTACATCAGCTTCCCCACCCAGGTGCTGGCCAAGGCCTCCAAGGTGATCCCAGTCATGCTCATGGGCAAGCTGGTATCACGCAAAAGCTACGAGTACTGGGAGTACCTCACAGCTGCACTCATCTCGGTGGGGGTCAGCATGTTCCTGCTCTCCAGCGCCCCCAATAAGCATCTCTCCACTGTTACAACCTTCTCGGGCTTAGTTCTGCTGGCTGGCTACATTCTGTTTGACAGCTTCACCTCCAACTGGCAGGATGCTCTCTTCACCTACAAGATGTCCCCCGTGCAGATGATGTTTGGGGTGAATGTCTTCTCCTGCCTCTTCACCATGGGCTCGCTCCTGGAACAGGGTGCCCTGGTGGAGTCGGCCCGCTTCATGGCCCGTCACTCGGAGTTCGCAGTCCACGCTGTGCTGCTCTCAGTCTGCTCTGCTTGTGGCCAGCTCTTCATCTTCTACACCATCAGCCAGTTTGGGGCGGCTGTCTTTACCATCATCATGACCCTGCGCCAGGCCTTTGCCATCCTCCTCTCCTGCCTCATCTACGGCCACGCTGTCACTGTGGTGGGCGGTCTGGGTGTGGCCGTTGTCTTTGTGGCTCTCTTCCTGCGGGTCTATGCCCGCAGCCGCATGAAGAAACGCAGCAAGAAGCTGCCCCCTGGTGATGCACCCATACAGAAGGTCTAGGGGCTGCAGTGCAGACCATGCTCTTGCCCCTCTCCTCTCCTCCCCTCCCCTCGCACCATCTCCAGAGCACTCACTTTATTTGTCTCCTCTTCAGGAACCTACAGAGAGGAAGGGTAGGGAGTTGGTGACTCTCTTTTTCCTTCCAGCAGCTTTTTCTGGAGAAGGAGCTGGAGTGGGCCCAGCAGCAGCGAGATGCACTTACAGTTGCTGTGGCATCTTTCTCCATTTGCCTTAAATAGGTCTGAGAATTTCAGCCCCTGTCCCACCCCCAGAGGTACCCCCACCCCAGCCAAGGGAGTGGGAGCTGTGTCTGATCCCTGTCCGAACTTCCCCCACCCAGAGGGCAGGAGTGTGTAACTCCTGCCCCGGCTTCGCCTGTCCGTTACTTATGTCTTCTCTGGAAGTTTATTTATGAGTGTTAGAGCTTTGCCTCCTAGCCTCATCTTGCCTCCACCTGCACTCCTCATTTATTTTGCCTCTACAGAGCCAGCTACAAGGGAATAGCAAGAAAACACTATTTTTTCTTGAAGAGTACCTACAGGTGTGAGGGAAGCTCCAGTCCCAATATGAGACACTGCAGGGGTGGCAGTGGTGGCTGGGCAGAAGCTCCTACCAACCCCCAGCAGGTGAGAAGCAGGGCAGGAGCGTTTGGTGGGGGGGGCAGGCTCATCCAATGGCTGGTGCCATGTGAAAAAGTCACCCCTTCCTTTCTGGCTTGGCTTATCAGGTCATGTTCCTTCTTCCATATTTTCCCCCCTGCACAGTCTAGCCCTGCCCAACCAACCCCAAGGTAGACAAATCTGCAGGCTCCATGCCCTTCCAGAAAGTCATATGGTCTTTTGTACTGCTTTTCATTGCCATCTACTCCCCTCTCAGTCTTGAACTACAACTCCCAGAGTCCCCTGGGTCCCTTCCAGGTGTACTTTCTGTGGCTTTTGGCATTTGTCATTGTCTTCTAAAGTTCAGAGAAGCACAAATGCCCTCCTTGTATTCTCCTCTTCCCGTTTGCAGGAGGTGCCAGTGCCAGCCCTTCCAGGGGCCTGGCTATGTACACAGTGCACTGGGGCCTGAAAGACAGGACAGAGGCTCACATGTGGTTTCCTTTTTTTCCCCTTTGCCTGACCAGTGGTTGCAGCTCTCCCACTGGGATGCAGGGAGCTTGAAGCCTAGCCCTGCCTCAGGGAGGGCTGGGGTTTTACCCTTTTATTGCTGATGTGACCTGACCCATGATGCAAAAGGGAAATGGTTTTGGTACTTTTGAAATGCAACTTTTTTCTCTTTTTATTAAATTAAAAATCTGCTGCAAACTGTGCCCCCCCCAGGGGCAAACACTGGTCTGAATGCATGTGGTGGAAAAGGGCAGCCTCTCGTGTGACCTTGATCTAGGGACTTCAGTCTGGTTTCAGCTGAGCCTCACAAATGCTAATGCTGTTTCCACCCCTGAACCTATTGGCTTGACCAGGTCTCTGGCTTGGTCTAGTTCCTGGGAAGTGCAATTTAGTCATCTTCCTCCATAGGTGGTGCAGCCCTGCACATGGCCTCTGCTAGCTCTGCCCTTGGCAAGTGGAGTAGGGCTGCTCTAAACCCACTGCCTGCCTGGCTCTGCTGTTGCAACAAGGCTGAAGAGGCTTGAGTCTGTCATGGTGTTCTCATGCAACAAACACCCAGCTGGAGGGCTGGCTGCGTGAGCGGAGACACCTCCCTATGGCTGGGCCAGGAACCAGCAGGCCAGGATCGGCAGAGACAAGAGTTGCTTTGCACCTAGGCTGTCATATTGGGATGTCTTCTCTGTAAATGCTCTGGTGCATGGTGGTCACCAGCAGCCAGGAAGAAGCTAGCACAGGAAAAGTGGACAATGAATAGCTGCAATATAAAGTGACAAGCCAACATGAGAGACTGAATGGGGTAGGCCTGCTTGCTCTGCAGAGAAGATGGGACGTGAGTGATTTGGAGAAGGTCGGGAGGGCACTTGCAGCTTTTGGTTTTTCCCCAGTTCCAGGGGCCGGTCGGTCAAACTGAAAGGTGGCAAGTCCCACATCTATCACAGGAAGTATTTTTTCCCAGGATGCACTCTTGGCCTGGGGGACTGCTACTCTGAGACTAGCCAGGCCAAGGTTGTGGGAGGATTTAAAAGGGAATGGGTACTTATGGGTAACAATTCAATCCTTCAGATTGAAGGGTGGCCCTTTAAGAACAAAATGTTCTAACCCCTCCTGTATCAGTGTGTCATCCTACTGCTGTGGGGAAAAGGGGTGAGAAGAAATCTACTCCCCTCCCCAAGCATATTCAGTGGAGGCTGTTGTCACAAACTGAGTATTTTTGTGCCCTCAGTTATAGCTCCCTGTCCCTTCTGGCATCATACAGTCCCACTGAACAGTGGTTCTTCAGGGGCTTCACCTGGAAGGAGCTGGGTGATGGCAGGCTACTGAGTAGGTGCTAGGCTTGCTGGATAGGAACAGCTGGGCTGGGTAGTGTACGTGGGCAGGTTACAGAAGATGTGGAGGAGGTGTGCTAGAGCAGAAAGGAGTAGCAGGAGCTGGAGAAGAACAAGCTGGATCTGAAAGACAAGTTGCTGGAGAGACCCTGAAGAGGGAAACAGATCAGTAGGAAGGGAAAAGCTTTTTCACTGGAGCAGCAGAAGTGGATTTCAAACTGCAGGCTTGGAAGAGAGACAGTTTTTCATTTGCATCCTATGTGTGTGTGTGAAGTTTAAGTTACTACCAGTTTGTGAGTTCCCTGGTTTCTGCCTGGTCTTTCAGGGAGGAAAAAAAACAAAGGCTTTAACTGAGAGGACTGGAAATCTTGCTAGAACATGGAGGCTGTTTCAGCCCTCACAGCCTCTCTACCCCTGACTGCTGACAGCAGCACCACCCCTTGAATCCAACCCAGTGACTCAGCTTTAATTCAGATGTGTAGTCAGTGGAGAACTGCAGATCCCAGCATGCAGTGCATGCTACAAGGACTTGGAGAAGGAGAAAGGTTGGCTGGGCTGCCTTGCATGCTGGGAGCTGAAGCCTCTGTCCCTTTGTATTGAGGGGAGGTTAGCTGCAGTTGGCTCTGCCTGGTGCTGGCCTGCAGTCAGCACAGCACTATCCAGCTGTCCTCTGTTGGATGTTCTGGTGGAGGATGACACTGCAGCATTAGCCAGAGGTGTGCTACAGGTCTGCCTGCTGAAGGTGCCCCAGCATATGTGCAACTACAGTTCAGGTTGAAAATACAGAGGAGAATACCTTACAGAGCAACTGTCCTGCATGAAACGACCACCTGTAAGCAGTACCCACTCTCATCCCAAGTCCTTTAGGGTGACTGACCAACTGTGCCAAGCAGCTGGGAGCCAGGTACTGCCTCACCACTTGAAGCTCAAGGAGCAGAGAGGGAGGCCTGAGCTAGGTGGTATCCTGCAAGCTCCCACATCATGGCACTGGAGAGACACAGAGACAGGTTGGAGCAGAGCCTGTGCCTACAACACCCCTGCAGCTGAAATCCCAGGACACCCTACAGCAGGGGGGTAAGCAACCCTCAGCACAGGTGCCAGGGCATGGCCCGTGAAGGCATTTTGCTTGGCACGTGCACCTTGGGGCGGACAGCAGGAGGGGCTTGGGCTATGCTGCCACAAGGATTGGGCTCCGCATGACTCCTCAACCATTGCACCCTGGCATGCCAACTTCTTGCAAGTGGAGCTTATGGGTGTTTTTGGCACTGCCCAAAAACATTACTGACCCCTGGCCTAGGGGGTCTTGGGCAGGGTGGAGTTGCCTGCTGCCCTTGTCTCTTACAATGGCCAGCCCCAGGGCACATATCCCTGCACTTTGTGCTGCACGGTCCTATACCTACCCTCCCCATGCCAGCCACTACCCGCCCCCACTTCCTGCTGGTCCTCAAGTTTCCCCTGGTCATTCCCATCTGGGCAACACCAGACCACCTGCTCTGTGGGGTGGGGCTGGCAAAGACAAGGCACCCACTCCATGTGAGTCATGTTCTTGGAGACTTTAATTCCACTAGAACAAAATACAAAACAGCCAACCAAATACAACATCCTACCCCAGGGAGGTGGGAGGGTGGGCGAGCAACTGCTGGGAGGGGTGAGTGTGGTGCCCAGCAGTGGCATGAGGTCAGGGCCCATCCACACCCCCACCCCAAGCAGCTGTTTCTACACAAGCAGAAAGACAGAGGACAGACCAGGTGGGCCTGGAAAACCCCACTTCACCCGCTACTGACCAGAGGGAACAAGTGAGACCACCACAAAAGGTGCTACAGTCAGTAGCAGCTATGGGCCCCCATTCCTGACAGCAGTCAGAGGAGATGGGGACCCTGTGGGAGCTGGAAAACTTTTCCCACACATGCTTTAGTCCACTTCCTCCATGCGAGATGCATCTTCTTCCCCCTCAAGAGGGGGGATTTCATCAGACACAGCTGCACTGGGCTCCTCTGCAGCTGCCACCTCCTCCTCATCAATACCTGGAGTAGGGGGTGAAGACAGTCAGGTCACAGTGGGGATTTGAGCTTAGCTCCACTGGTCTCAAACCACTTGTACTGAAAGACCCTCCCTTTGGCTCCATGTTTTTGGTTGGACAACTGAGCAAGAGGCTGCTTTTCAGGGAAACTGTTGCACTTGCTAAAGAGCCTGAAAATGTTTGCAATTCCAACAGGTCACTGAGGGTGTTCCAGCGTGCACCCCCACCCCCACCTCCTCTATGACAGGGAGCTATAATCTCCCAAAATGCAGCACTCTGCTAGGAGTGTATTCAGCCTTTAGGGGACAGGGACACAGGACATGCCCTCTACAGCTCCCCAGAGGCTCTGGCAGGCACATTTCAGACTTCACCGTGTTACTGGCAGAAAGATTCTGGCTTTCACCTTTTCCTCTTGAAAACTAAATGTCTTCCACTTAAGAAA
This sequence comes from Crocodylus porosus, assembly GCF_001723895.1. Taxonomy (NCBI): domain Eukaryota; kingdom Metazoa; phylum Chordata; order Crocodylia; family Crocodylidae; genus Crocodylus; species Crocodylus porosus. The sequence goes on from NW_017728943.1 coordinate 81,274,504, forward strand.
ACCCCTCCAAAGACATGCATTTCCAAACCAGCTCTACCCTCACATAATGCCAGCATATGCCACTGATTTTTCAATCTGGTCTTATGTCCAGGCCCTGGCACCTTAAGCCACTTACAGGCTACTCCAGCCACTACAGGACAAAGCCAATCCCCCCTCCCTGAGTAGGGCATGTCTGCTTTTGACTGGCGCACACTGCCTCCTCCATATAAAAAGATGCACTCTGCATCCCTCACCTTCCCATCCCCGGCACTGAGCCACGATGGGAAAGCTGCCCCCCTCCAGAATCTCTATTTTGTCTGGGAATGGAGGGAAGGGTGAAATCTCCCTGTACTGGCCAGGAGAGGTGCCGCTGGGGCAGGATATGGAGCTACTACTCTGCCCCAAGGAGACCTGCTAAACCAGTGGTAGCCAACCTGCAACACAAGTGCCTCAGGCAGCCTCTGTGTGTGGCATAAATGATCAGGGAGGGAACAAAAAGAGATCGAGCAAGGGAAGGGGATTAGCATGGCACACCTTAATTTGTGACAACCAGCCTGAAAGGTTGGCCCCCACTGTGCCAGACCCACAAAACCCAATGCGTCCCAACTCACTGGGACTCATTGGGACCCTTTGGGGCTTGCTGCTGAGGTCAGGATCCTTTAATTTGCAGTGCTGAGGGGATGGAAAAAGCACCTCCTTCCTTAGGGTCAGCTAACAGAGCCACAGCACCCTGGCTGGCACACTTACCCAGCCCCAGCTTGATCATCCTGTAGATGCGGTTGGAGTGGGTCTGGGGATCTTCCAGGGAAAAGCCAGAAGACAGCAGGGCCGTCTCAAAGAGCAGTACCACCAGGTCTTTGACAGCCTTGTCATTCTTGTCAGCCTCAGCCTTCTGGCGTAGTGTCTCCACAATGGGGTGGTCGGGGTTGATCTCCAGGTGTTTCTTAGCCATCATGTAGCCCATGGTGGAGTTGTCCCGCAGGGCCTGAGCCTTCATGATGCGCTCCATATTAGCCGTCCACCCATAGGTGCTGGTGACGATGCAGCAGGGAGATGAGACCAGCCGGTTTGAAATGGTTACCTGGTGAGGTATGGAGTGTTAACCACTTGGGAGGTGACCATGCAGGGGTCACCTCCCATCTGACTGGCCCTGGTCACAACTCTGCTGGGGCTCCAGCATTCACATTAAGCACAGCTGGCAACACCCCTAGTGATGACCTGCGAGGACTACAGTTGAGTCCTGGCTGTCAAAAAAGGCACAGATGCCCTCCACAGCACAGCACCTTGCATGTACAATCACTGGATCACCATCACTTCTTTATGGAGGAGCCAGTACCAAAAGGGTTAGGGAGCCTCCATCCAGTTTGAGGAGCTGTCTGGGACAGCACAGGCAGCTCTGCCAGCCCTGTAGCACTCCAGACTCATTCCCACACTTACCCACTCCCAAAAAGGCACATATTTGGGTCAGTGCCCCTCGCCTGCAGCCTGGCTGCTTACAGCAAGATGGTGCAGTGCATGTTGGGACCTTCAGCCTCCTTTAGTGGCTCTTCTGTTGGAGATTAGGGACATCAGAAGCATGCACCGAGTCAGGGGCCAGCCCCCCCCCCTGCATTCAGGGGGCCATTTTCTCCCTCTGACCCCTCTCGCAGAGCAGCCTGGGACCCGGTCCCAAGCCAGGCTCTTCCTTTCAACCTTACCTTCTCCACCTTCTTGTCCAGGATCTCCTTCATGAGTTTGCAGAGGCTCTCAAACTTGGCCTTGCTCTCCTCCATCTTCCTCTTCTCCTCCTCATCCTCAGGCAGTTCCAGCCCCTCCTTTGTGACTGATACCAGGCTCTTGCCATCAAACTCCTTGAGCTGCTGCACGCAGTACTCGTCAATGGGCTCAGTCATGTACACCACCTCAAAGCCACGCTTCCGTACACGCTCCACAAAGGCTGAGTTTGCCACCTGCTCCTTGCTCTCCCCTGCACCAGGTGAAAGAAAGACACCAGTCTGAAGGAGTGCAGCTGGCTGGAGCATCCCCTGCTCAGGAGCCATGTCTCAGGTGAAACCCAATTACAGGAGTTTCCTGGCCCCTGAAGGGCTACGGACAGAGCCTGGCCCTTGGCAGAACAGAGACTATAGGACTCCCACACCCAATTCCCTGCCAAGGAGCCAAAGCACTCTATTAACAAGCCTCTTCCTTTACAAGACAGACTGCAGTCAAACTTGAGTGCACCCATATCTAAATTCCTGGGACAAAGGCTCCCCAGAGAGACCTCCCACAGTCATGAGCCCCTAGATAGGACCCTGCTATCCACCATGTTTCCTGGAAACAATACACAAAGGTCTCTCAGGACGATCCGCTTCAAGGAACACCATTCTGGGGGACTGGGAGAGTCTCCCAGTCAACATAAACCTCTGAATGTTGTGTTAATAACAAGAAATCCTGCTAAGTAAGGACATGCCCATCCCTTCTCTGTGGGTGAGCAGGTTAAGGGAGGTTAGGCCCACCAGGCAGTGCACATGACCTACTGGTAGGGTAGGAGATGTGTGAGTAGGTGTGGCTCATCAGGTAGATGGCACTTACCTGTGATGTAGTAGATGCTCTTCTGTGTCTCCTTCATGCGAGACACATACTCCGAAAGCGAGGTCATCTCGTCACCTGACTGAGATGTGTGGTAGCGTAGCAGCTCTGACAGGCGCTTCCTGTTGGCGGAGTCCTCGTGGATCCCGAGCTGGAGGCAGATGAGAGGACATGCAGCCCCCAAGAAGCGACTTTCCAGCCTTTGGAGCTGGAATTTTGCCCCTCCTCTACCCCCTGCCCCCCAACTCCTACACCCAAGGACTTCCACACCTCAGTCTGGGGACAGATGTGGTGAGGGAGTCCCAGCAGCCCCCACAATCACCCCAAGGTACAGTCAGCTCCATCAGCAACACACAACAGTCAAGGCCCCTCTGCTCCAACATGCTCCTAGACAGAGGTCTGTGTCACAGCTCCACTCAGAGAACAGACCACAAGCCATGCCCTCTGGCAGGTTGGAGAAGGATATGAATCATGGGCGGTAGGAGGCCCCACCTGCCCCAGGCACTGGATAGGCCAAGTCTCACCTTGAGGTTCTTGGAGAAGGCCTCATAGAACTTCTTGTAGCTCTCCTTGTCCTCAGCCAGCTCTGAGAAGAGCTCCAGGCACTTTTTGACAATGTTCTTGCGGATCACTTTGAGGATTTTGCTTTGCTGTAGCATCTCACGGGAGATGTTCAAGGGCAGGTCCTCTGAGTCCACCACGCCCCGGATGAAGTCTGCACAGGACAGACAGCAAGGAGCCAGTCAGTATGGCTGGGGGAGAAGTGGTCCGGAGGTACACCCACCCCTCGCACAGCAGAGGTAAGCCCATGCATGGTTTGCTGCAAGCTGCACCCAGACACCAGCTCTTACTTAGGTACTCGGGAATGAGCTCATCACAGCTATCCATGATGAAGACGCGCCTCACATACAGCTTGATGTTGTTCTTCTTCTTCTTGTTCTCAAAGAGGTCGAAGGGGGCACGGCGCGGGATGAAGAGAAGCGCCCGGAATTCCAGCTGCCCCTCCACAGAGAAGTGCTGTAGAGGGGAGAGAAACGCACCTCCTTTCACACATGCACACATACACACCACCCAGCATTAGCTCCAGGCACCTGTGAAGGCCTGACAAGCTGCCTGGAGCAAGTCCCTCTTGGTGCATTAGGCAGGCGAGACCCCTAGCATTGGACTCTCTCCATCTCCAGCTCAGGACCACCCACTCCCATTGCTCCAGAGGGTGCTGGCCAAGACTGCTACTCCAAAGGCTTATGCCACAGGGCAGTGTCCAGGCCCCCTGGATGCCCAGCATAACTGAAGAGACTGGGAGCAAGAGTTATGTAGGTCAATGAGTCAGCAAGCCCCAACCCACAAAAGCAGTTCAAATGGGCACATGTAGCAGAGCTGCCCTCTTGATGAACCCCAGCTGGTCCACTTGGAGCACCCCCTGCTTCCTCTATTGGGGCCCAGCTATCTGATAGGGGTGTACTGAGCCTCATTTCCTATTCCACTGAGTAGCATGAGGAGCTGCCTCTGGGCTCCCTCCCAGCCAGCCCTACCCTCACCTTGACAGCCAGGTGGTCCTCCCAGTCATTGGTGAGGCTCTTGTAGAACTCGCCATACTCCTCCTGAGTGATGTCATCGGGGTTGCGGGTCCAGATGGGCTTGGTCTTGTTCAGCTCTTCCTGGTCAATATACTTCTCCTTGATCTTCTTGGTCTTCTTCTTCTTCCCTTTGTCTCCCTCTTCCTCCTCCTCATCAGAGCCCACATCCTCGATCTTGGGCTTCTCCTCATCCTTAGAAGCAGGCTCCTCTTCTTCCTCCTTCTCCCCTTTCTCCTCCTCTGCCTCATCATCACTGATCTCCTTCTCTCGCTCCTTCTCCAGCTGCCAAGCAGAGGAGCAAGAGGAGAGTCAGAGCCAGGGCACCTGCCACCCCTTGGGCCTCCTCCCCATGGGGAAAATTGGTAGCAGCAAACAAATACCCCATTGCCCCAGGGGAAGGAACTTGCAGCTGGAATAGGTAATGGCAGGGATGAGCCCAGTACTGGGGCACAGCACATAAAATGCAGGCTCAGTGCGTGTCTGTAGAGTCTTTGGCTGTCTGGACCCACTGGGAGAACAGAAGACTTGCAGCTGCCAGCAGGTGGCGAGGCCTCCAATTGCTCGTGCAATAGGAGGCCCATGTTTGGGGAGGGTGCTGCAGTGTCTCAGCCCATCCCTGACCAAATGGGGTAGGCCACTGTCTACATCCCTGCAAAGACCTCAAAGACAGGAACTGTTGTCAGCCTTGACCATTTTCAAGGGGCCTAGGCCAGGCTACAGAAGTGTGGCTTAGCAGAAGGCCCCAAAGCCTGTTTCTGAGTAACTGTAGCATGAACCTTTGCAGGTGAGACAACTAGCTTAGTCAAAGTAAAGGAAGCCATCCTCGTATCTAACTAAAACAGTAATGAGATACAATTAAACAGAGCACAAGGCCTGAAAAGAGACACTGTAAAGGAAGACCATACATTAAATAATTTAGATATACCATTTCATAGCTTTAGCTTATAGCTTATATTTAATACCAAATGTATTAGATTATATTTTACTCTAACAAATATATTTTTGTTAAGATGCTTAGACAAGTTGTAAAAACACAACAGCTTTGTCAGAGAAAACCATAAACTAAGAAACAGGAGTGTGTTGAACAGTACTCCACAATGGGGAGGGAAAGGAGGTAAGAAACCCTCCCATTTACTTTCATAAGAATATAAATGCCAACTAACAGCCAAGTCCATAAGAGATCTGGTTCAGTCTAGCCCCCAAAGTTTCAGTAAAATAAAACAATTTAAATAAAACTTTTTTCTGCTACTGCAGTAGCAGATAGAGCCAAAGTCCTTTCCCTAAACTCCTGATCAAAGTCATCACAGACACTAGCACGTGGCTGGGAAGACTCAAGTTGGAGCATGTGGGGATGGGAGCATGGAGAAGATGGCACACTCCATCTGCCCTTCCCAAGGATCCCCTGTCCTTCGCATACATACAAAGAGGGTGATGGGGTAGCCAATGAACTGCGAGTGCTTCTTCACCACCTCCTTGACACGGCGCTCCTCCAGGTACTCCGTCTGGTCTTCCTTCAGGTGAAGGATCACCTTGGTGCCACGCCCAATGGGCTCACCTGCAAGGTGGGGAGAGGCAGCAGTGTTACTGACTGTAGGTACTGCAGCAAGATCACTGGGAAGAGGAAGCTGCTCTGGAGACAACGCCTGTGCCAGGGACTCAGTCTAGTCAGCTCTGTGATCCACCAGTGTGAGGATAATCTAGCCAGGAACCCAACCATGAACAGAAGCTGTAGCCACAGCAATGACTGGTCCTGCTAAGAGATGCTGCACCAGGCATGGTGATCATGAACCAGTAGACTAGGACCTCTTTTCTCCCCAGCACACCAGTGTCCCCCCCCAAACCCTGCTAGGGGCCCCATCCTGGTGAAAGGAATGTGGCTGGCTCCCTGCTGGCTTCTACCCGTGGTACATACCATGATCAGTTCGGACAGTGAAGGAGCCCCCAGCTGCTGACTCCCAGGCATACTGCTCATCATCATTGTGCTTAGTGATGACCATCACCTTCTCAGCCACCAGATAAGCAGAGTAGAAGCCCACGCCAAACTGCCCAATCATGGAGATGTCTGCACCAGCCTACAAGGGGGAAGGGAAAGGGGTGAGGAGGGCAGCACACCAATGCCTGGAGTGCAGCAAGGCATGTCCCAATGACAGTGATTCAGTCCAAGCGCCACCATGCCCATCTAGAACAGATGCACACAGGGTGGGGCAGAGACCATCTGCTCACCCCTGAACAAGAGGCACATAGGCCACCAGCACCAGAGAAGTCTCCCTGGGAGGGCATAAGGCCAAAAGGCCAGGAGCGGGAAGGGGGGTGGGTATCTCCCAACCATGCACTGTGCATCAGAGCTTCCTACTGGCCAAAATCTGCAAGGCCCTGGAAGGGCACAAGCCCCATAGATACCTAAGCCCCCTGAAGGATGCATCTCCACCTGTGCCCAAGCTGGAGGCCACTCACCTGCAAGGCCTCCATGAAGGCTTTGGTACCAGACTTGGCAATTGTGCCCAGGTTATTGATGAGGTCAGCTTTGGTCATCCCAATGCCTGTGTCCACCAGGGTAAGGGTACGCTCCCGAGGGTTCGGGATGATGTCGATCTTCAGCTCCTTGCCGCTCTCCAGTTTTGAAGGGTCTGTCAGGCTCTCATAGCGGATCTTGTCCAGAGCCTAAGGGAAAAAGGAGAGTTAGTATGGCCACCCCACCCAGCACTCATTCACTCCATGAGCCCTGTACCCTTTCCAGCTCCAAGGCCCACAGACCCTTCCTTTTGAGACAGCAACACCTGGGCAGAGGACCCAAAAGCCTGATCAAACCATCCAGTGCTGAGAACATTGCCCAGCCCGAGGCAGGTGCAGCAGCTGCTGTCCCCTTTGTGTACCATATACACCACTGGCAAAATGCCTGGAAACCACCAGGCAGCCCCAAACAACTCCATGCCAGTCTCCTTTCACAGGATAGATCAGTGGTTCTCAACCCTCTTTTTAGGCTCAAGACACCCCTTGAAAAATGCCACCTCTGAGCTTTCACTCTCTGCTCAACCATGGAAAAATAATAGAGCAATTCTTCTGCTGTGAAGATGTCAAAAAGGCTGCAACAGGGCACGAGGGTTTGGCCACTTCGGAGCAAAATCTCTGGGTTTCTCTCATGAATCGTGGGCAGGTGTTTGCACACAGCAGCACTCCCGCAGCACCCCAGTGGACAATCACTGGGATAGAGGCACAACCACTGCCAGGGTTGGTCTTCTGCCTGGCCATGCCAGGCCCTGCCTGTGTCAGTTCTACTGCTCCAGACCAAGAAGGGGACCCCTGCCCTGCCCAGGCAGTCCATACTCAACAACCCCTGAAGCCTCAGCTTCTTGGAGGATTACTCCCAGTGGGTATTCCTTCACTCTTCCCAAAGATAGTTGCCCCTAGCATGGCCTCCTTGAGAGACAGGCAAGGTTGAGACATATCCCAAGGCCCTTTGGACACCACCCTGCTTCTCCCAAGGCCTCCACAGTACAAATAATCAGCAGCTGCCCTAGAAACAGGCACAGGCTGTAGATCAGCACTGGGCTTGGCCATGCTGATGCCCAGGGGCTCAGAGTAGGGGTGAGTCCCCTCTGCCTTGCCCTTGCCCTGGCCCTTAGGCTCACATCAGAGGCATTGGAGATGAGCTCCCGCAGAAAGATCTCTTTGTTGGAGTAGAAAGTGTTGATGATGAGGGACATGAGCTGTGCGATTTCAGCCTGGAAGGCAAACGTCTCCACCTCCTCCTCCCCATGTTGGATTTCTTCAGGCATCTGCAAGGCAGGCAACACTGTCAACCTCAAGGAAGGGACACGGGGAACCCTCCACCCATCCCCGGGGTAGCCTAGGTGGAGCCTGGGGAAGGGAACCTCGCACCCATCTCAGGGCAGGCTGATGGAACGCAGGGAAAGGAAAGGGACACACAGGAACCCTCCATCCATCCTGGGGTAGTAGCCCAGATAGAACGTGAGGACACACAGGAAACCTTCCACCTATTTAGGAGTAGGCCAATGTACAAGGTACAGGAGGGAGTAGACACACAGGAACCCCCCCAGCCATCCTGGGGCAGGCCCAGCTAGAAGGTGGGAAAGGGACGGGATGCACAGGGAACCTTCCACCCACCTCGTGGCAGGCAGATTAAGCGTGGGGAAGGGAGCAAGCACACCGGAAGCCCCCAGCCATCCCACGTGGAAGTCCAGGATGGTGAGGGGATGCCTGGGGAACGCTCTGCCCATCTCAGGGGAGGCTGATGGAAGGCACAGGAGGGAGCAGACGCACAAAACTCCTCCAGCCATCCCGGGGCAGCCCAGATGGTAAAGGACATCTCAGGGCAGGCTAAGGGAAGGACCGCACAGCCATATGCTACCCCCCACCAGCCCAGCTGGAAGGTGAGGGGATGCACGGGGATGTTTCACCCATCTGGGGCCAGGCCCACGCAATGTGCGGGAGGGAAGGGGACAGCCCAGATGTGTGTGGGGGGCCTTCCCTCTCATCTTAGGCTGGGCAGATAAAATGTGGGGGAGGGAGCCGACACACGAGCCCCCCCAGCCCCCCCGGGGCAGCCCACATGTTAGTCGAGGGGATGCCTGGGGAGCCATCACCCATCTCGGGGCAGGCTGCTAAAACGTATGGGGGAGCAGACACACAGGACCCCCCGGGGCAGCAACCGCGGGGCAGGCCGCTGGGAGCAGACACAGCAGCACCCCCGAGCAGCGCTCGGCGCCCAGGGGCGCGAGCTGCCATGTGGGGGCCCGCAGCCGGGGCGGGGCGGCCCCGGGGGAGAGCGGGGGGCGCAGGCGGAGCCCCCGCGCCGCGGCCGCTGGGCTGGGACCCCGTACCGTGCTGGGCTGGGCTGGCGGGAGCGGGGCGCGCCGGCTCGGGCCTGGCGTCTGGCTGAAGCGCCGGAGAGAGCGCGCGGCCGCCCCCGCCCGCCCTATATAGGGGCTGCGCCCGGCCGGCCGGCCCCCGGCTCCCTCCGCCTTAAAAGGGCTCCTACAGAGCGAGAGGGTGTCCTGATTTAGTTGGTCTGTAAGGGTCCACATTTTCAATGAAAGCTGGATAGAAACCAGCCATAAAGTTGTCACACATTTTCACATGCTAACTCTTGTAGCCAGTTGGCTTTCCTTATAGCCGCATGAATACTTTTTATGGTGTGATAACTACTTTGCAGGTGTGGCTGGTCTACACTTCTTGTGTGATTAGCCAGTTACAATTGCATGACATAGGTAACATGTAGCAGGGGGCCTAAGGTGCATCTCTACCCTGCTGTCAGCAGGACTCATGGCAATCAATGTGGCATTGAGTCCAGGCGACCACAAGCAACTGCTTACCCAAAGATTTCTGAAGATCGTCCTTCCCCAGGCCCTAACACTGCAGTTCCACCCAGCACTGCCAAGAGCCTCCCATCTCCAGCATGCCTTGGATCAGCAGGTCTTGTCCAATAGGTATATTATTATTTGAAAAGCCCACTGGTTTAGTTAATAGAATGGTAGCCGTGGTGAGATCATAGGTTCCTTTATCCCACATGGCATAATGTTAATAACAACCCTCCCCAAGTGATAGAAAACAAAACCTCACTGGAGCCTGTATTGAACAGCTTTAAAGGTGGCTATGTTCTGGGTCACAGAACGTAAATGCTAATGAAGAAGCATGTGGGGAAAATGAAAAGGGTTGAGGAGAGGGCTACAACAATGATGAGTGGTCTGGATGCTAAGCCTGGGCACTCAGAGCCAACTCAGTCTCCACCAACAACTGAGGACTACGTGGGGAAGAGATTTCCAGCAGCACACAGCTCTTCAGTCTAGCAGACCAAAGGATAATGAGATTCAGCGGCTGGAAGTGGAGGCTAGACCCATTCAGATTGGGAGGAGGCTAAATAAACCATTGGAACAACTGAGCTAGGGACAGGATGGTAGGCACCCATTCTCCAACATGTAGGTGCCTGCCCTGCAGCATGAAATCCCAAGCCCAGAGGGAGGCTCACTGGGCAGCAGCACCCCATGGTGGGGAGACGGGGCGGATACCAAGGAGCCCTTGTACACAAGTCTGGAAACAGAATCACATCAGTATCCTCAAGCCAGCAACTTCCTGGAACCAGCCCCTTAGCCAGGCTCTGGGAGGTGACTCCATCCATCTGTAGCCTGGAACCAACTCTGGATGGGAAGTGCCCTCTTTCTCCCAGAGCTGAGCAGGGTTCATTTGTCTTTTTAAAAACAGTTGGACAAAGCAATGCTGCCATACCCCCTCACCCACTTTTTTTTACCTTCTTACCTCGTGATTATATAGCACTGTTCTTGGAAAATAGGAGACCTGGATTCACCTCCCTTCTCAGCCGGAGGTGATTCAAACCTACATCTTGTGCCTCTTGTAAGAGTGCTTTGACCACTTGGCTGACCACTTAGGATGCTTCCAGACAGAATAACCCCCTTCTGCCCTGTTGAAGCTGTGCTGCCCTGCAACGTGTGCGAGAGTCATGTGGTAAGAGGTGGCATAAGAGATCATGTCCCTGTAGCCTGGGAGTTAGTGCTCCATGCTGGGCCCTGTGGGGTCCATGGAGTAAGCAGTGGTAAGAAGTTACCCCCAGGAACTGCATTGTCTCATCAGGTTTGGGGATGAGAGCTCCAGTTTCCCCAGCCTGGGTTAAGGGGTTGCATTTGGAGCTGGTCTCCTTGGCATTTTTGTGTTGCCACAATTATACCAGTTAAGAAGCAGGCAGCACTAAATTAGTGCAAGCTCTGGGTATGTACGTAGTGAGAAGAAAAGAAAAAATGATCCAACTGCACTGAAGCTTATTCCTATACATTTAGAGGTGAGGTGTCCTACAGAGCACCTCCTACTTCCATTTTCCTTTTATCTAGAACAAAAGGTGCAACAGGGCAAAACACCCTCAACTGCTTCTTCAAAGACCCCAGGGATGATGTGCAAACTTATGGCTTCATATCCCACATATGGAACAAGAATGGGAATTATCTTCCTATCCCCTTTGTGGAAAGCAGTTTCATTATTCAGAAGATGCATGGGAGGTTTGAATGGCAGAAAGCCATAACAACGCATTTTCCCAAGTACCCCATGTCCACTGCACTCCTCAGGGACAAGCCACACTTAGCTTTTTGCACTGCTGCAAGTGACTACCTGGAAGCCACGGAGCCCAGATCAAAGCCTTTTTAGAGATAGGTACCTTCAGCACAAACTAGTTTAATTTAGGCTGGTAATTTTTCAAAATCCAGTGTAAACAGTTGAAGTGCATCTACACCGCACACAGCAAGCAGGTAATGATATCATTTTTAAGGTACACAGCGACACAGTTTTCTCTCTGTGTTTATACCAATTTAACCTCATCAGGAAATAAAAGAATCCTTTGTGTTGGAAAAAAACATTTCTAGTGGTATAATTAACATCTTCACCATAGTGTTCATTGTTATAATGGTACCACACCAGGGGGTTACAACCATTTAACTCAGCCTTTTTTCTCTCAGGCACTGAAATTAGTCAAATGGAGCGCACCCTGTCTGAACAGAGACAGAACCAGGGACTAGATTGCTAATATAGACAAGCCCTTTGCTTTCCTGTGGGGTGTGTGAATGACAAGGCCAAGTAATTAAGGATGTGGTATAAAACACAAGCACCCACATTCTCTCAATTAAAGATTAGTTGTAAAATATGAGTGCCCAAAATCACGCCAAAGCCTCACAAATGCCGGTATGCTCTGTACTAATTTTATTTTAGACATACCTTTAGCTGTAGAAGCAAAAAACAAAAGACCGAACACTTCTATGTCTGTCCAGAACGGACAGAACTGCCCAGGGCAGCACAGTGAGTTTGGTCCCCGAAACAGAAACCCCTGCCAGCCCTGGGGCTTGAAACCCCGTCAGTGCCAGGCTCACCTTGCTGAGCACAAGTTGTTTGACAGAATGAACGTAACCTTCCCCTGCTAATTCCCTGCCTAGAAATACAACTCCTCTTCCTTGCTCTCCTGCTGTATTCTACCAAGTATTTCAAGCTGGGGGACAGGTGCCTCCAACGTTGTCGCCTAAGCCAGCCTGCAGTGTGTGGGGCCCACGTGGCCTTTCTCACTTAATTTGCAGGCAAAGCTGCAATGGAGAAGCACAGCCTTAGTTGCAGAGGGCGCTGCAGGGCTCTAGAGGGATGCTTCCTGATGCTGGACCCTGAAGACTTGGGGCCGCACGGGCTGCCCCTAAAGCCAGCATCCCGAGCTCCCTGATGCAGGCAACGGGCTTGCCGAAGCCCTAGGGCTCCGCCAGCTTTCAGGGACCCTTCCCCATGAATTCCCTTCCTCAGCCTGGAGAGGGAAGTTGCTTTTGTGCTGTACACCCTGTCAGGGGAGTGGGGGGGGGGAGGTTCTCCTGCCTCTAACAGGTAGTGCTATACCAGGTGCCGCTGGCACCTGCCCTTGCAGGCAGGCCCCTTGGCCACCAGCAGCGCAGCAGAGATCAGATTGCCTTGGGGCCACTTGGACGTTTGCAGAAGGCTGGGGGGGAGGGTAACCTGTCACAGACACGTGGGGGGGGGGGGGCAGAGTCACTGCGAGCGGAAGTGATGCACCCAGAGGTGCGTGGACTGCCTTGCTTCATTGGTTGAGGCTTGCTCGGCACATTTCCGCCTTCCTTGGGATTTGCAGAGTCACTGGTGCATCAGGGGGCCGGGAGAAGCAGGCAGCCTGAGGGGGGAAAGGGGGGGGGGACTATTTCCTGAGCTGTTGGCGGAGGAGCACGACGGCTTCCTTGGCTGTGCTAGGACTATGACTTGCTTCCTGCTAGGCCGCCTCCTCCCCCTCGTGGAGGAGCCCCGCCCCCTCCCAGCCCCTCGCCCAGCGAGCTCCTGGGCCAGCAGCAGGCGGCTAGTGCGAGAGCCCAGCCTGCCGTGCGGGCCCACCAGGAGGAGCCCTGCCTCAGGAGCTAGCAGCGCCCCCCGAGCTGGGGATGAAAGGCAGGGCCGGCGCTCAAGCCAGCCTGCGTCACAGATTGGGGGGGCTGCGGCTGTGCTCTTGGCACATTACAGCCTCCCCTCACCCCCTTCCAGTTCTGAGCTTGAGCTAGTGGGTGGGAACGGGCTGCTTGGATGTGGGATGCTGCCAAGGCAGGAGCTGGCCCTGGGGCATGGGGGGAGATGCAGCCCCTTGTCATCCCACCTTTACGATGTGCTGGAGCTCTGCAAGGGTGCTAGCGGCCAGGACCCGGCACCGGGGCTGGATTAGATGGCCTCTGGAGGTCTCTCCCAGCCTGGCTTCTCTAGGATTGCAAGGGCTGGGAAAGAAGGGGTGCATGGTACCATGCTGGGACTGGGATGAGGGCTGCTGGGTCTGTTGCTGGCTCTTGCTGCAGGATGTCACTCCCCTGTCTGGACGGTAGGGGCCACACGTGCACACCTGGGAGGTGCTAGTCACTCTGGGAAGTCTGGAGAGGACAGAACCCCAGCATGTGGGTGTTGTTGCTGTACAGGATCTTGGCACTGTCCCCTCAGCGTGGGATTCACTGGTTGGAGAGTGTCCATGGGTGAGAGATTTGGGTGTGCACTGGTTTAACCACATGGGTGAACCACTGGTGTTTAGAGCAGTTAAGAGCCTCCCACGGAGGCACTAAATAAGTACAAAAGTGGGAGTGGAACCCAGGAGTCCTGGCTCCCAGTCAGCCCTGTTCTAATCATAGTACCTTGTTCTTCCCTTACTTCTCTCTGCCTTTGTTTGTGTGCCCTGGCTGTCCTGCAGTGGCCTCTTCCTCTCCTGGGGCTTGTTTGCAACCTTAAACCCATACCCAGGACAAACCTGGGGAGGGAGAAGAGCTACCTGATCCAGGATCCAGCTGCCCCTTTGCCTCCATCCTGCTAGGGCCAGCTCCTGCTTGCCTTGGCAGCGCCGTGAGGTTTCCACCTTCCCCACCAAGAATGGACCTGCCTTTTGACAACACAGCTTGGCATGCCAAGTGTCCTTGAATGGGATCGGCTGTGGCTGGGCCCTTCCCACACCCTCATGGCTCCACTTAGTGTCGTGATCCTGTGTGAGAGGTGCTTGCCCTGCCTAGCTGCCACAGCATACATGGTCCAGTGCTTCACAACACACCAGGCCTGCAAGAGGGGCTCTGAACCCAAGGCCCCAAGACAGCACACCAATGGCTCCAAGTTTCAGGGATCAAGATCTCCCAGCTTCCTGCCACAGTCTGCAGCTCCATCATGGCTGGTGTGCATTCCCCTCCAACAGGGCTTGGCAAAGGTGGGTGAGCTTGGTGCAGCCAGGATCAACCCCAGGCAGGGAAGGAAGCCAGGATCCGGTTTAGTTCCCATCCCTGGACTGGGCAAAGCCATGACTGCCCTACTGCAGACTCTGCTGTAACAAATCCCTGACCCCCAGGACTGATTGCAGGGGGTGGGGGGGTGTTGCTCCTCAGCTTCCCATGGACCCTCAGGGAGTAATGGTAACAGAACTTGGAGCCTCCTGCTCCAAAAACCTCTTGCCACAGGGAGAGTATCTGCCATACCTCCAGCCTGTGGGGCTTGCTAACAAGTCTGACTCCATCCCACAGGGGTAGCTCAGGCAAGGTAGGGTCTAAGGGGGGTAGGAAGCAACTATGACCAACCAAGATGGGTCATCCTTGTCATAAGAACATCTGAGCACTGGGGCCAACTTGTAAGAACCTGTGCTGCCTGAGTGCCAGTCTTCCTGTGCTGTGGTGGCCTTCTGGGTGGGGGCACTGGTGGAGAGACCCTGCTTCCAGTAGTGGGGCAGGTGGGAGGGACTGGAGTATTGCTGTCAGTTCCTTTGTGACCCCCAGCCTTCCTCCTCCAAGATGTCACTGATGAGAACTGCAGAGGTACCAGCATATATCCTTACCCCATGGGCAGAGGCTGCCTTGCAGGAGGTTCCTTTGCCAACTCAGATGCCCTATCTCCAGTCAGGCTGTTCATATGTCTCATGACCATGTGGCCAGTGAGTGGGGGGAAACGTGAGAGCTGAAAGGGAAATGGGATACTGAGGTGGCTGTCTTGACACACATCCCTTCCTCCCACTCAGCACCCACTCCCCTTAAACACTGGGCCCTTGTTTTCTTGCATGGGGAAACAGCAGCTCTTCCCAGCATAAGGGTTATGGCTGAGTGACTGGATAATGCAGCTGTGGGTACAACCCTGGCCAGTGAGCTCATGGCTCTGCCAAACCAACTAGTCTGGCAGCAAGTGGCATACAAAGCCCAGTGTACACCAGGATACAAGGGCGCAGGTAGAGGAGGGATCCAAGGATGGGAAAAGGGGCCATGGTAGAGGGAAGGGAACTGGCAGACCTGGGTGTGGGGAGCCCAGGTCTGATGGCAGCTCAGGTCAGTACAGGCCATTAGTAACTACCATCAGGTGGCTGGTTGCTGGGTTGTAGGTTCAGGTTGAGTGTCTCAAGCCAGTGTTTAGCCCTAAGCTCATCAGAAACCCAATATTGAAGTCACCTGCTGGCTGACAGTTCTTCAGAATTGCTCCTGAGACTGAATGCTCTGGGGCTGGGGGTTGAGGTATGTTGCTGTACACAGGACAGACTGCAGAGGTACCAGCACACCAATGGCTCCAAGTTTCAGGGATCAAGATCTCCCAGCTTCCTGCCAGTCTGCATCTCCATCATGGCTGGTGTGCATTCCCCTCCAACAGGGCTTGGCAAAGGTGGGTGAGCTTGGTGCAGCTAGGATCCGGTTTAGTTCCCATCCCTGGACTGGGCAAAGCCATGACTGCCCAGGTAGATCAGGGACAATGCTCATTTCCAGGCCTCCTGCCTTAGCAGGCAACCCTAGACTAGGTGCTAGGATTAGAAACACAAGCTACCAGGTCATGGTGCCCTGGAGGCAGGATCAAGGCACAGCCATCCCCTGGGCCATTCAAGACTCCACTACTGGTCGGATGTGTGATTTGGATGCAAACCAAGCGGCTGGGCTGGGAGCTGAGATCCATGTAATGAAGGGCACGTATCCATCAGTCAGCATGCTCCAGCAGGTAGCCAGCTGCCAAGTAAAACAAGCTAACAAACACAACAAGATGTATTAAGCTAAATATTTGCTCCATGATACAAAGGGGGTTTACCCGTGGCTGGGATGCTGGCACTCAGGGTGCTTGAGTTCATATGAAACACCAGCTCCAGGAGAGGGCAGAGCGGCTCCCCTCCTAGCATTTCTAGTCTGGTTTGGGTCCTAGGCAGGCAACTAACCCAGATATGGGTTGCAGATGATCTGTGGATCAGAGGGCTGGAATGAGCACAGGTTAGCAGGGATGTGCATGTGTCAGGGTCTGACTGGGATGCCACTTTAGGAAGGAATGGGAACTGGGAGAATGTGCCTCTGAGGAAGCTGCAGCTAGACCAGGCCAGGCCTGAGGGCCCTTTGAGGGGTAATATGTAATAGGGTACAGCTGCACTTCTCCAGCGTAGGTCCCAGGGCTGCTACTCAAGGAAATTCACATGGGATTGGAAAGACAGAACAACCAGCACCCTCAGGGAATCTCCAGCCCAGACATGGCCTCCTCAGCCTGGCAGTGCATCCCCAGCACTTGATCACTTCTCCCACACCCTCCCATCAGTCCCTCCCCTGCAAGACAGCCCATGGAAGAGGGCACCACTCCTTTGCACTTCCTGCCCAGGCTCTGTCCCCAGGGATTGGGTGAGATCCCTCAGCTACACATCCCCACTCCTTTGCCCATGGAGCCCTGCCAACCAGCCTGGGAGCAAACTGCAAGAGTGAGCAGAGTAGGGGCTAGGCAGCCACTCTGGGTAGCCTGTGAAGCATCTCCATGCTGTTCCTCCTCAGGATACACTAAGGCCTGGCCCTTGGCAAGGCTATAGCCCACATGCTTTCCCCCTCCCTAAGGTCAGAAGCAGCAGAGGCAGTGATCTACAGAAGGGCATGTTCAGTCTTTGTATATAAAAACAGCATCTATACAGATAAATTTACAGACATAAGTAGGGTTGGGGCCAAGGCCCGTCCCCTACCTGCAGTGTAGTGAGGGCAGGAAAGGCCTCATGGAGTCTGAGCTGGTCTATGGCAGTACTTGCCTCAGTACTCCCCCTGCAACCAGAGTCCCAGCCTCACTCATTGCAGTGCACCCAGCAGGGATAACTGCTCTGCTCTTGGAAGGCAGTAGTGCTATTGGGGCAGAAGCCTGAGCTGCAGGCAGCAGAATCTGCTCAGGTATCAGTCACCAGGAGGAACGCATGCCAGGCAACAATCCAAGGCAAAAAGACAGGAAGGAAGGTCCTCGAGTTAAGGCATTTGACTGTGACGCCAGATCCGGCTTGCTGCCTAGGCTGTTAGATGGGTAACAATACCTACGAGGGACCCACTGGGTTGGAGCCAGGAGTAGCTGTAAAACTCAGACTTTACAACCATGGAGGGAGTGTATGTGTTGTGAGAGAGTGGTTAGGGCTGTACAGTCTTCAGGGCTCCCCTCTTCTCACTGGCCAGGGATGGGGCTCTGCAAATGAACCTGCTTTGGATGAAGGGTAATGATGCTGTACGTTGCACAGCAGGGATCTGGAAGCTGGCAAGCGCCTGGGGTTTGGAGAGGGATACTGGCAAGGGGAGTTGGCCAGCACTGGAGAAAATGGGAGAGGGCTGGAGATGGAAGGAGCACGGGTCTCAAGCACATGGCATAGGGAAAAGTAGAGGGCATACAGGCCAAGAGGTGATACAGGGCATGACGGTAGGCAGGGCTGGGGGCACTTAAGCCATGGCTGCAGGGTGGGGCAGACAATGAAATTCCGCAGAACGGTTGCAAAGGCGGCGAGAATCCATGGAAATCCAGACAGGAGACGCCTGCCCTGCCCTGTGCCCTCCGGGATCCAGCAAGGGAGGCACATCGCCAAGCCAAGCCGTGTTGCTTCGAGTCCACACTCAAACCAGTGCTCGGAAGAAGAAAGAAAAGATGGCTCCTAGTGCCAGGCCCAGGGACAGGAAGAAAGCCATAATAGCACCAGCAGTTTCAGCTTCATGGCTAGGCACCTTCCTGTGAGGAGGAAAGAGAGTCAGCCCAGGGTCAGTCCTGTGGTACCGCATACCAGGCCCCACGAGCACCAGCTCATGCCCTCAGTGAGAACCCCTCAGGGACTCCTCTGCATGAGATCCCTCCCTGCTTCACTTTGGGGGAGAAGAAATGAGAAACATAGCTTGGGGAATAAGCCCACCAGGGGACGAGCAGGCCACGGTAGGGCCAAGGGGAAAACAGCACTGGCCTCCTGTCACTCCACTGGACTGAAAAAGGCCGGCCATGTGATTAACCTCTCTGCTACTCTGCATTTAAAAAAGCCACTGGTGGAGATTGCTTAGGCCAGTGATTCTCAGCTAGGGAGCCACAGGGTACCATGAACTCCTTTTAAGTGTGATTTGCAAAAATTAGCCCTGTTAGGTATGCAAAACACACCTGCATGATTTGCAAGATAAAAAATAGATTTCACAGAATCATAGAGAAGCCAGGCTGGGAGGAGCCCCCCAGAGGTCACTTCTAGGCCAACCCCCTGCCTGAGGCAGGATCATTCCTATCCAGACTATCCTAGTCAATCCATAACTGAAACTCTTTGCAAGACTACTGTCAACCCTGACACTACACAAGACCTATCACCCCAACCTACCACAGCTAAAGCAGATATATTTCAAAACAGGATCCCAGTGTCAAAACCATTCTGCTCTGTTGGAGACTGAGTTCTTTGCAACAAAAGAATTGCTCTGGTATTTTCCCCCATAGTCAAAAGACAAAAGAAAGCTCAGGGCCAGCATTTCCTGAGGAGAGCCTTGAGCCTAAAAATACCAAGAACCACTGGCATAGGCCCCTGCCTCCACAAGGGGCAATACACTCATGCTCCCCCTGCTGACTGTACTGGCAGGCTGAAAGCAAGGCTGATGCCTGCACTGAGGAGGGTGCTGGGGCAATGGACAGGTTACCACTGGGCTGTGTAAGGAGAGTGGGTTGGCAGGCATGGATCTGGCTAGGGTATCACATACACTGCAGGGTATGAAGCCTGACCCTGGGAGGCAAGCTCTCACTATATGTGGAGCCCAGGCACAGATGCTGGGGTCACAGGGAGGGGATGGAGCCTGGCACATCCACTGCTCGTGTTTGCATGCAGCCTGGTGGTGTAGACCACTGAGTGGGGGCCGCTAAGGACAGCTACCTGTGGAGGAAAGGGGCACTTGCAGCCAGGCACAGGAAGGGTGCTGCCTGCTTCATGATGGAGCAGAGCTCCCCAGCATTGATCCCACCCAGGTCTGAATTATGGCCTCATTAAAAAAAGCAGGTGGCTGCTCACTGTCAGGAGAGGCACAACACTGCAGCACGTGGCGCCAGCAACACCACTCAGCTCCCAGCCTGACACACTGCAGAAGACCTGGCCAAGCACCAGCAGGAGCCTTCTGCTCCCTATCAACATGCTCACAGGACCAGCTCCCCACCAGCCCCTGGCGCCACAGTCCCTGCAATACTCTGTTCAGGGTTGGGGAGGAAGAGGAACACTCATAATGGAAAAACCCTCCTTCAGTGCAGACTGATCTCATGGTCTGAAGTGAAACCACTCTCTGCTCCATGCCTCAGGTCCTCTCATCTGTAACAGCAGGAGAATGAACCCGATTTCCTCCACAAGGGTCTTCCTGGCTAGCCCCCTCCCCTCTTCCCATCTCATTCAGAGGCTGACCAACTTGCAGGAGTCCACATGCCAGGGCTGTGCCAGAGGGCTGGTGCCCAGATTGGGCCTCTAGGGCTGAGTCCAGCATGTCCTCAGCCAGTGCCTGCTGGTGGGGGGGAACCCACTCCGTTCTCTGATCCAGTAACACTCACTTGGGTCCGAAGCACATGCAGAGGCTGGCCAAGTAGCCATTGGAGATGGAGAAGAGGATCATGAAGCCTATGTACCAGCCATCATGCTGGAAGATTGTGGGCAGGTACACGTGGGACCGCAGGTTGCATAGCATGAAGAGGGGGATGAAGACCACGCGGAGAGCCACCATGAAGGGGAGGAGCCGGCTGTTCATCCCGGGCTGGGCGAGAGGGAAAAGGCAGGCCATTAGTGTGCTGCAGGGTGAGGCAGACAGGAGGGGGAGGGGAGCACAGCATAGGGCACCCTCTAGCAGGTCTCCCCCTGCCCGGACTCCAGGCCCTCAGTCCTGAGCCCCACCAGCTTGGGTAGGGGGCATAGCAGAGGGGGCCCCTCTCCCTGGGCTCCACAGGTCTCAGCAGTTTGAGAATGACAGAGAGGACCATCTATAAAGGCCCAGCTCCTGGACCAGAGATGTTGACTGACGACACAAGGCCTGATAGCAAAAGCAGTGGGAGGCTGCTGGGGCCTAATCCCTGGCTCCCACATCCCCAACAGGAGTGACCCATAGAATCATAGAAAATAAGGACTGGAAGGGACCTCAGAAGATCATCTAGTCCAACACCTTGCTCAAAGCAGGACCAGCCCCACCCATCTCATCCTAGCCAAGGCTTTGTCTAGCCGGGTCTTAACGCCTCTACAGATGGAGATTCCACTACCTCCCTGACTAACCTGTTCCAATGCTTTACTAGCCTCCTCATGAGAACGTGTTTCCCAATATTCAACCAAAACTTCCTTTGCTGCAACTTGAGACCATTGCTCCTTGTTCTGTCATCTGCCACCACTGAGAACAGTCTAGCTCCTATACACAGACTCAGTACACATCCAGCACACACCCAGACCTGTCCACCCTGTCCCCCGTCCCTGCAGGTGCCTTTCCTGTGGACTTCCTCAACCCCAGGTATCCTATGCTACTGTGGGTTCCTGCCACAGGGCACCCTCCATGCTCCAGCTGGCAAGCCACTGCTCATAAGAATGCTCTTGTTGCCTTTGGCATCTGCCACAGAAAGAAAGGCACGGTCAGGGCTGGGTCCAAGCTGACATTATAAAAAGGAGTTACAGCAGGAAGCTTGGAAGAAGCCAGTCACACAGGCTTCCAGCCCAGGTTCCCCTGAGAGGCTGATGGGGTTGCATGTCAGCTTATAAGAAGAGGTCAAACATCCTGGCCTGGGTAGTACGGCCTGGGCAGGGGGTTTGCTGCAGTTGGGTCTGCCTAACTGGTGTCTGAGCTCTCTGGTCTGAAAAAGAGGGGAAGGAAGATGATGGATTGAGGACTTCTGAGAGGAGGGAGGGGAAAGGGTGGGCATGAAAGGTGGCAGGGGTCAGAGGGTAGGAAGGCTTGTTTGTTTCAGATCTTTGGGATAGTATTTGGTAAAAATAACAACATCTCTGTTGTTGACAGGTGGGGATGATGGGAGGTGGTGGCAACTGCTCAACTGCTGCTCTGCTGGAGCTCTATAAACCTGTTCTCCAAGATGCACGGGGGTATGGACCACCTCAGGGCAACAAAGTTGCTGGGTACAGATGCAGGGTGGTCTCTAGCTGTGCCCTGTCCACTTGAGCCTCATCCCACAATGACCTGTGCTGCTGGAACACGGGGCTAGTGGCAGCTGCACAGGAGCCAAAGTGTGGGGCATGAGTTCTGAGAAACCACTAGCTACTTCAGGGAAAACCTCTACCCCATGGCAGCTGCAAGAGCCCCCTAGTCCCACCCCTGACCTCACCTCCCCCTCCTGAGGATATGGCTGTGCAGGGGAAACCCCCTAGCAGCATCAAAAAACTGGAGCTCTGGCTGTAGCCAGTCCCCTCACCTCCCATTGCCAAAGCTGCTTGGCTCCTGACCCAGACAGTCTGGCCTGTTCCTAGTCAGTCTTTGCCCAGATCGCTGACTTTGCATTTCTGAGGCTGCAGTGGAAAGTTTCATCTGGTCTAAAAGAGCCTCCCCAAGGGAACACTTTGGTTCCTGTTGGCACTGGTAAAATGTTCCAGCCCTTTCCCTCCAACCCAGTCAGAGGCAGGCAAGCTGGGACTCCCATGCTGCATGCTTTGTGGAGGGATCGACTCACAAGACAGGCAGCTGCGGTGCAGGGTGGCATCAGGACACCCTGATGCTATGATATGCTGGATTCCCCTTCTCAGCAACACCTGGTTTACTCCAGAGCTACTGCCCTGACTCTGCAGGAGTTGCTTCAGATGGGCACAGGACCCAGAGAGTGGGACTTACCCATATATGTCCAAAACTCTCCCTCAGCTGCTGGGGAAACTTGACACCCCCACTGGGCAAGCCAGACTGTGGTGGCAGGGTGGGAGGGAAGAAGTTGTGGCCATCTAAGAGTCTAAAGTGGGACTGGAGTGTGACAGTTACGGGCACATGGGTTACATCAGAACTTTGTTTGCTCACTGAGGTGAGGGCAGCCATACCCAGGGAACACACAAGTCCCTGAATGAAGAAACAGGCCTGAAACCACACACAGCCGCAGAGCAAGGGTTTCCAAGAAGCATGTTTTGAAACAGCTCCACCCGTGTTGTTCTGCCAATGGGGGAACGACCCGGAGCTCCAGCCAGGTGACCCAGGGTGCAGGGCGAGGGGAGCCAGCAGTGACGACCCCACCAGCACAGGGACGTTTGCAGAGGCAGCTTCTGGCAGCAGGAGTGCTTGGCAAGGCCAGGTCGACTGGCTCAGGCCCAGACAGGCCCCTCATTGCCTCCTGCTGTCAACAGTTTATTCAAACAAACAACCTGAACAATACTGGGGAAAGCACGGCAGGGAGCAGAGCAGGAAGAGACCCAGACATGGCAAACCTCCTCCTCACCTACCACAACATGTGCGAGGGGGAACCATGCACCCACCCAGCTCTGGACCCACCATATAGCCCGTGGGAAGTGGGAGAGCGATCAGAACCTTTGTTCTGGGAGTGGCACAGGACCACACACAGCCATGCAGCAGGGCACTCCTATGCATCCTCTCCCCAGTAGTACTGAGTTTCAGCTTCCTGGTCCTGGTTGTACCGAGGGGACAGCAATGCCAGGGAAGCATTGGGAACCAAGCAGCTGACAGTCTCTGGATACTCAAAAAGGGAAGGCAACATCAGCCAGCAACCAGGGCTAGGCCAGACCCCAAACAGCTCCAGGCTCCTGTGGGAGCCGAGCCACACCCAAGAGAAGCCAGAGGAGCCAGCGAGCCAGGACAGGGCAGCTTCGGGCACCAGGGTTGGCACTGCAGCCTGCTCTGGGCACTTTATAAATCTGGTCATGATCAGGGGCCTGAGAAACCTGTGGGAGGCAGAGGCAAGCACTGGAATCTCCCCTCCCCAAAACACACTCTCTTTCACCCCAGGGCCTTGCCAGGGTCCCACCCCTACTGTCTGCATAACTAGAGAGTGGGTTTGTTTACAAGGAGGCTGGGATTGAGGATATGGCTTCATCTAAGCCACAGAGATGGGAAAATTGCAGCAATTTGGAAGCATTTAGCTCAAGCCACAGCCAGTCAGAGCCTGCCCCCGCTCTATTCCCAGTCATGGGCACAAGAGCACTCATTCTCCACATACTCCAAACTCCACTTGGAGTACTGCTCACCCCACCACACACTACCCCTGCCCCTCTTCACACTACAGCTCAGGCTCAGGTCCACAACCCTCGAGACTACCAACACCATGCAGGCCCATGCCCTCCTTCCCTCCCACTGCCCTTTACGTCATGGGGCTTCCTGCCTAGGGTGGGTTTTCCCCATTGGACAAGTCCCTTTCAGGCCACTGTCCATACTTCTCATCTCTGGGCTTCTGCCCCTCATGCACCTGGCTGCCCCCCGCTATATCCCGGCTCTGAGGTCTCTATTCCACGGCTTGCTTGCTCTCTCTGACTGCCTGCAAATTCCCATTCCACCCAGAACCCAGGGAATTAGCCATAGATGCTCAAGCAAAGCATGTCAGACCCAGCTGGGGAAACACCCTGAATTCATACCAGGACTGGCCTCAGCCAAAAGAAGAAAGATGGGATTGGGGGTTGGGGAGGAAAAGTCTTCCTGGGTCCTCCCTACTGTCATCCTTCTCCAGTCACTTGGTTTTCAGAGCCAGGATCAGGATTCAGTCCCCATTCCCCTTCTCCAACCCAAAGGATGAGACAGCCTCAGCAAATGGCAGTGTCAAGGAATCCTGTGAAAAGGGGGCTCCGACAGGCTGGCCGGCCAGCCAGGTCAGCAGCCAGGCAGGACTCATTGGCTCTGGCACCCTGCCCCAAACTTACCCACAAGCAGAAGGCCGTGAGGCTCCGTCCCAGCCAGTCAAAGACATTAAACATCAGGAAGCAGGCAACAGGGATGAAGTAATTTTCTGCAGAAAGTGGAGGGAGAAGGTCAATACCTGGCTTGAGCACACACCCCACTCCACCACCTGCTGTGTAAGGCACATTCCGCAACACCAAGTACCTGGCAGTGGGGGAGCTCAAGGCTATTCACCAACATGGCACCTCTCAGGGCCATGAGGCTCGCAGCCTCCCTCTCTCCCCCATTGTTCACACTAGCCCTACAGCCAGGAGGGATCTATGCCCAGTCCTCACCACCACCTGACTTAGGGATGGCAGCCTGGCTCCCAGTCTGTCAGAACACCTGGCGGGGAGCTGGGCCTCAGGGCCATATGTAGATCACTGGTTCTTGTGAGATGACACCAGGGTCCATGCACTCCCCATCCCAACCACCTTCCAGCTCTGCCCCTTGGAAGGGGATGGGGGGCACTCCCTTTGTACCCTTCCCCTTCCCTTGGCTCCCAGGAGAGGAAGGGGGTGACATTGTCCGCCCTGCACTGGGCATCACTTACTCCACTCGGTTTCCCCTGCGATGTAGGAATCCACCTCGGCAGTGACGGAGGGGAAGACACCAATGGTGACAGTGAAGACAAAGCAGACGGACAGAGCCATGACCGAGATCTGGGGGACAGAATGGAGCCAGGGACTATCACCAAACAGGTAGGGACAGGCAAGGCCTGGGCTCGGACACTCAACCAGCTCTCTGGGAGAGACCCAGGCATGCACCATAGGGCACGAGTGGTCTGTGGCTCACATACCTTCTTAAAGATGCTGATGACTGAGGGCTTCTGGTTGGGGTTATGGAGGGGCACAGTGTTCAGATTGTTCTTTTCCACACCATTGGGCTCATCTGATGTCAGGCAAAACAAACAGGAAAGGTGAGGAGAAGCTGCAAGGCAGTAGTTGATCCCAGGGACCAAGAATCCCTTTCCTTTGTAGGTGGTATCCTGTTCATGCCAACTGCTTCCCCCTCCCAGGGGCATTCTGGAGGAAGGCCAAGGGCAGAGGGTGCAGCTGCCTCCCCAAGTCCATCCCCAGTCCCCAGCTCCTCTTACTAACACTCCCTGCTCGGTAGGCCTCACCTTTCTTGATAAGGTCCATCTTGGTCTCCAGCTCAGCATGTGTTTCATGGACCCGGTACTCTGTCTTGTCCTTCATTGAGTAATATCGAAAAAAGTCCTGCCAAAAGAAGCCGCCAGAGAGCTCATTCACGTGCGTGTGTGCGCACGTGTTTCTAAGGGACAAGCCAGTAGAGAGACCCCTTGCATGTGGGAAAGAGTGACCACAACAGAGAGCTCCCTGGTGTCCAAATGTACGAGTGTGCACACACACAAGAGACTACCACAATGCGTCTGAGCACAGAATGCATCTGTCTCTGTGTGCGTGTTGTAGAGGAGATGCTGCCTGGGAAAGGTCACATGGGAAGAGTTGTGGGTCCGTCTGTCTGATGAGACACCAGGTCCCTGTGGATTCAGCACTGTAGCATCACAAAAGAACTGTGTGGGCCCCAGAGCAAAGCTGACAGCTCTTTACCCACTGGGTCAAAATACGTGGGAACTACCCCACTCCCTGAGAGCAAGCAAGCCATGAGCCTGAATCCCTACCAGTCGGGGCAGCATGATGTAGGAGCCAATAGCCAGCAGGATCACCACGCAGGCTGTAATGAAGTAGCCAAAGGCACTGTCTTCAAGCGGTGATCCAGCTAGCAGCACAGGTTAGAGAGAAGGGAGAAGGAATGACAGGGGTTACTGGAGAAAGTAACAATAGGACAGAGATCACCAGTCCCCACTCTCATCACCACTCCTCACCAGTGTCCTGCTAGGCAGGAACAGGGCCACGTCTCCCAAGACAGTAGACCTGAAGGAGCCTCCCAAGATTCCAACCAACCCCTACGGGGGTCACCCACCCCCAAGATCCCAAGCTCAAGATGAGGGCTCTTCCCTTAAACGGCTGTAGTGGCCAACTCTGAGCAGATGAAGGTGCAACAGGGCTCCTTCTACAGCTTTCAGACACAGGGTCTGGTCTGCAGCAGAGGTGGCAGGCATCAGGCGAGCTCTGAAAGGGGCCATGATGCCCGAGTGGGGAGGGAGTTACTCACTGGCAATTGCGCAGATCATGGCCAGAGCTGCAAAGGTCCCTGCCAGTCCCTGCCCACTCATGATGGGTGCTGTATAGCTGGCAGGCAGGAGCCCTGCCAATCCAAAGAGGCTACCTTGGAGGATGGCACCAAAGGCTGCAAGGACAGAGACACACAGAAATTAGGAAATAGGTAAGGGAGACAGGATGGTGCCCCTTCCCCATCCCCCTTGGGAGACCAGACAGAGAGATCATGATGTGGCTTGGCCAGGGCTCTGCCCTGCTGCCTACACCCCTGGCAGGGGGGTGGTCATGAACTCCAGTACCAGGAGGCGAGATGTAGGCATGGGATCCTGCACCAAAAGTGTGCTTTGCTCTTTCCTAGGGCAACAGAGGTGGGGGCAGTGGAGTGGGGACTGTGCCCCTGTCTCTTTTTCCTGTGTGGCCATCTGCCCCGACACCAGCAGCATCCAGGATTCCCCAGGCCCCACTTACAGTTGATAAGGATGATCTTGACCATGGTGACGATGAAGAAAGGGAGTGGCTCCATGGGGATCTTCACTAGGACAGCAGTCATCAGGAAGACCAGCCCGATGACAACCAGGCTGCCCAGAATGCGGACTTGCTGGGGGATCCTATAGGGCAGGACAGAACAGCGCCTCAGGGAGGAGAGCCCAGCCCCATGAGGGGCCTGGGAGATGGGGAAAGAGTATACTCTAAAGGGAACCAGGTCACAAGAGAGGAGTTGGGTGGGTCTCATTTCTGACTTGAACATGGTCAAGACGTTGAAGATGGAGGGAGTGGGGCCAAAAACCAAGTTCTGCCCTCAGGGTCGAAAGAAGGCCTGGAGTGACCTAGGTGAGTGCTGGGGCCTTGGCTCACCTCTGGTGGAGGAAGGAGTTGAGGCAGGTGAAGATGAGCAGAGGCAACATGGCACAGAGGGTCATGAAGTTGTTGAACTTGGCCTGAAGGTAGGTGGGAGGCAACCTTATGCCCGTGCCATTCACCTCACTCAGGCGGTCCGCAGCGGTGGTGTTCTGGGCATCACTAAGGCGGGTGCTGAAGTACTGCAAAGGAAGGGGCCCAATGAGTGCATCCTATTGATTAGGGAATCTCAAGAATTCCTATAAGCAATTCACACGTGTGCTGTATTCCCCTCTTCCCACCTCCTCGTGTGTGCACACACACACTATAAGCTTTCCTTAATGATACACAAATACACAGCAGCCATTTTTCCTTCCCAAATGCAAAAGGGACCAGGGACGCATGTGCCACATAAGTCCCCCCTCCCCACTCCACAACATACACCTGTCACTCACAGGCCTGTTCCCTCCCTACAAACACACATCCACATACACCACCCCAGCCCAAGCCACAGCACTGAGATCCTAACCTGCGTGGCCGTCATGAAGAAGTTCCATGGCAGCAATGTTCCCAGGCCCAGCATGAAGAAGATCAACCAGACACCTTTGTACCTGTGGGTGACAGAGAGATGGGGACAGTCACCACATGTTCCGAGCAGGGGCAGCTGGCGCAGGGCAGGAGGAACAATGGTCGTCACACCACTGTCTAAATTACTCCATGGCAGAAGCCAAAGAAATGAGAAACGGGCACCAAATTGTGAATGACCTTCAAACCTGGACACAGAAGCAAAAAAGGGGCTGAGCTATTAGAGAGCAGGGAGACACTGTGCTGGAGCAAGCTGGGGTTATAGCCAGCTTCCACTCCTACAGCTCTGCTGATGCCCCTTACTCCTGCCCTGCACTCGTCTCCCCCACTGGGCTCTCTTGAGTAGATGATAAATAATGTTTTTTATGCCTCAGGATAGTGCAGGCTGGTTCTGCCTAAGCTTCCCTCACAGGGCCCAAAGTCATATGTTTGGTTCCTGGACAGCCCCTGCTGGACAATGCATCCCTTATCAGCACCCATATCACTAGAGAGTTGAGGTTCCTAGGTCCGTGGGGGCTCTGGACCATGCTCAGAGCTCCAGGGACTGGATTGTGAAGTACCAGTAACAAAAGTTTGAAGCCCTAGCATTCAACTACAACTTCTCGGTGTGGGTAACCACTCTGATTTTAGAGAAGCTGGCTCTCTCCAGCCCTTGCAGCAAGTGCTCAGTACCTGATTTTTTCAGAGGTGATAAATCAACTACCAGGGCACATGCAAAGTCAGTGGCTCTCTTGTAGATCTAAACCTCATTGGGGTAAAAGGGGCTGAAGGAGTCCCAAGTCTCCCTCTAACCTAGTGCTCCTTAGGTGGGGAAATGCCTGAGAGACCAACGAGGATGTACTGGTGTTTGGAAAAATAAAGCCTGGAGCCACAAACACCAGAGGCTCCAAGCTCCATATCCATCCTTTGTTTTCCCCTGCCCCATGAACCAGAGGGGACGTTTCAGGCTCCTTACGAATTGCACCAGGCTGAGAGTGATGCAGAGGCGAGAGCGGAGATCCTGGTTGTACAAAAGGAGTTGCAGGGACACGGAGATGGGTTTGACCCCACAGGGCCATGGGTTTAGAGCTGTGGAATTTTCCATCTCTTCTTCCTACCAAATCTAAACAAGTGAACTGCTGTGGGACCTAGGGATTTTCCATTAAGTTATGAAAGGGAGTGGGTGTTGGGAAGGGGCGTGTCAAAAAGGGCTCTCTCCTAGGCATGAGGCAACTAGATGCATGCTGGCAGCTGCCAGAAATGGGAAACAGTAAAGTCTCCTGGTAATTTCCCAGTGGGCACTGTTTACAGCCCATCTGCTATGGAAAACATGACACAGGAAGGAAGGAAACCCATTAATGGGACACAGCTTCTTTGGTAAGGGTACAAGCAGAGGCTGGACTCCACAAGGTGGCACCTGGTGAGGCAGATTCATCTCTGACAGTCCTGGATGCCAGTATCCCGTACCAGGATCTAACAAGACTGGGCAGCCAAGTCTCCCAGATCTCATGATCAGGAGATCACCCCCTGGCCATGAAGGGGCAAGATCTGCAGTGCAGGGTAGCAGGGTTCCTGGGTTCAGGGACAGTGCTAGCTCCTGCTGTCCCAGCTCCAAGGATTGCCAGGATCATGCCAGGCTGCAGGGAAGGGGTCATCTCTAGCCTGGCTCCCATGCTGCAGCTCTGGTGGAAGGAGTAGCTTAGCAGCAGTCCCTCTATGAGAAGGTGCTGCTTTTGTGCATGCTCACAGCCTCTGCTTCCCCACCCTGGGGTCCTGGCCATACCTGTCCTGAGGGCCATCTTTCGCCGTCATGGTGCCCAGTGGGAGTTGCTGCAAGCTGCCAAGCCACACCAAATCTCACTCCTTCCCTTGGTTGCTTTATTCCTGCAAATCCAAACCAAACAGAGACGATGTTGAGGAGCTGTAACTGAAGGAGGCAGGGCAGTGCTGTGCTCTCAGTGCCCAAGGTTGTCAAAGAGCAAACCCCGGTGAGGGTTCCCAGAAGGACAGAAATCAGCATGGAAAACAGACACCCATGGATTTGCCTCAGCTTCTGCTCAGAGTTCTTGCAAACCAGAGGATGAGTCACTTGGGAGGAACATGGACATAAGGCCTAGGAGGGAGGAAAACAAGGCACAGAGCCCTTCCTTCCTGCAGGGAGGCCCAGCCCTTACATGGGCCTTCTCCCCACCAGGGCCTAGCAGGGTTTTGCCCACACAGTTTGCATGCTGTGCCTTCTGCACAGCATGCGATTTGGGTCTGTTAGGTCAGCCTGGAGCACAGCTCTTCCATAGCAGGCTCCGAGGAGATACCAGCCTTGTAACCGAGGACCCCGCCTTCCCCATAGATGATATGCCACACCTGTGCCCCACTGATCCATACAGCACTTGGGGTCTACGTGAAAACAGCCTTGCCCATCGACCCCCACAACCCTGTGCTCCCCTTAGGCCTGTGGGAACTTCGGAAAGCAGCTCCAGGGCAGGGGACACTCCCTTCTTGCTTTCCCCACCAAACGGCACATAACCCTCTCCAGCTCCCTGCACTTCCTACCCAGACAACCCCAGGGCCAGACAGGCCTCACTCCATTCTCCCCCAGGCCTTCCTGCAAGCTCTCACTGTCCTTTCCCAATGCACCCCCTGCCTGCAGCAGTGCTTTCAGGATGGTGATATACCCCAGCTTCGCATGAGGGCAGAGCCATCTGCTAAGTCCCGGGGCTCCTTCCACTCACTCCCCCACTAAACTGAGAATGTACCATCTACCCCTTTCCCCCACCCCCTTCTGCCCTGCTACAATTCCCACCCCCAAGGATATGGCCCCTTCTTCCCCCTCATTGCTACAGTGCCTTCAGGAAGGTCTGGCCACTGTAGAGACCCAACCACTGCTGAACTCCACATGTCTGGGGAAGCAGGATGCTCTGAACACAGACCAGTGCCCCTCTTAGGGCTGCGTATTTGCTGCCCCCAGAGCTGTAAGAGCCCTCGCTTGGCCCCTATATGAGCTTGGCCTGCTCCTGCTTTGGGAGCCCATTTGCTCCTCACACGCCTTCAGCCAGCCCACGGTGCCCAGGTTCAGCTTGCATGAGGTGGGAGGCAGCTCCCAGCAGGCAGCACAGCCGGTGGATCCTATAGTGCCTGCCAGGAGTTAGTCTCCACAGGTCTCACCGGGAACTGGTACCATCTCCATGGCGCATGCGGTCTTGGCACCCCATCTTAGCTACTTCTCTTCTCCAGATCCATTCTGGACAAAGGCAGATGAAGGTAACATGGTCCCCTCCACATGCAGTGGGAGCACTGCATAGCTCCTTGCACATCCCACCTCCTCCTCCCCTCCCCAGTGCAGAAACAGGTCCCATCCTACACGTCTGGTTCCCTACACAACGTCCTGGTCCCTGCTGGTTCCCCAGCTTGGGCAGCTGCTGCTTCTGGTGAGGTGGGAAGGAAGGAGAGAGAGAAAGAATTCCCTTCTAGCAGCTGGGCAATTGTGCTTAGCAGCCAGCTGACAGCATGAAGCGTGACATTCAGTTACCCTTATCTCAGCACAGCCGCAAGGGAGACTGCTGCTGCCCCTCTTCAACTGGGCCCCTCCTTCCTCCACTCTCAGCAAGGCAGACTGTACATTGAGACCCCAGGCAGAGGCCAGGAGGTGAACACAACTCGTACAATGCAGAGGCAGCTAAGTGAACCTCAGCAGGACCGAAACCAAACCCCAAGAAATCCCTTGGGGATTTCTGAAAGACCTGCCCCTGCTCTTCTCTCAGTTCCCCTGCCATGGCAGCAACCCAGAGAAGCCAGCGCCCACAGCCTACCTGGAGTAAGTGGAGCCACCTCAGCTTCAGCAGCTGGTCCCAGCCCTGAGCCCACTCAGCAAGGAAATGCATGTGGGGGTGGTGGGAGCATGCATTCCCCTCCCACTGGGGGGTGGGCGACAGGGCCCTGCCAAGTCACGGGCCCACCACCGACGTAGTGTCCTGTGCCACCTCTGGCAAGCTGCCCAGGTCACGCTGCCCAGACACTGGCTTGCAGTGCCACGGGAAATGAGAGATTTCATGGAGGGGATGGTGTGTAAGCAGGAGCAGAGGCTGCCAGCTCAGGGATTACACAGCAATGGCAGAGGCTGAAGTGGGCCAGGAGGGATCAAGAGCAGGGGGGTTGCAGGCATTCAAAAAGGTTCTCTCTGCTTTCAAGTGAGACAAGCCAGGCCTGCCAGGTGCTCCCTTTGCAAGGGCTGCAAGCTTCCCCACCACACACATTCAGATCTATCATCCCAATGCTGAAATCTCAGCCCCCACCCCCAGGGCTTCAGAGGGGGAGTAATTCCACCTGCCCCCACTCCTTGTGCTTCTCATGGGGAGATGCCAAGCCCCACACTCCTACCCACTCTGTCAGGCCTCTCCCTTTGCCAAATGCCTCCAGTTCCTTCCACAGCTGGTTGGGGGACTGCCATCATGCACCCTGTACCGCTGCATCCTGCTAAAGCCTTGTAGGCAGCCGCCAGTTCTCACAAACAACCAGACTATAACCAACCAATGCGTGCAGCTGTGGGTGACTTTACAAGCAGGGCTGGGAGTGCCCCTGCCCTAATAAAGCAGGTGTAACCAATTCCTCACAAACAACCCCCACCCACCTGCTGGTGGGCTGTCATGGTCACCCAGGTAAACTCAGTTCTCTCTCACAGGACAAGGGCACCTGCCTTTCCCTTCCACTACCCATTTGGCACCAGAGGTTGGCATGCAACTTGAGGCCATAACATGACAACCCTGTGATGCCACTGGAGGGGAGGGGAGGGGAGGGGAGGGGAGTGACATGGCATCCCCAACCTGTAAGCTATCCAAACTGCTCCTGGTCTTGGCCCCCTCTGATAAACTGCACAGCCCACTCAGGGCCTCTGGCCAGTCAGGACAGCACTGACTTCCTATGGTCCATGTCTAGACCCTGAGGCTCCTAGATAATGGCCATCAAGAACAATGCTACATCAGAATGATCAATTTGTCCTCAGAGTCAAGCATAACAAAACTGGGGTGGGTCCGGATGCTTCCCCAGACCTGACTACATGCCTTATCTCCAGATAGGCTTCCACAAATCTAAGGCCCTTCCGGATAGATTTGGGAACATCTGGGCAGAGGAAGCCAACCTGAAGGGAACCCCATGCCAGGCTGACTGGAGGGCTGCATAACTTGGCTGTACATCAAATGCTGTTGTGTTATATTCTGCCTGAAGTTTTACACTCATACCTGGTTTCTACGTGAACTATAATATTGCTGCTTGTGTGTATGGGGTGTTCCACAAGACTGTATGTACTGCCAGCTCTGACACCCTCCTTCACCCCAGTGACTCTGGGAGGGCCCAGTCCTCGCTAATGCAGACTTCTGTAGTTAGCCTCCTGTGTTTCTCCACCCACCCAAGACACACACGTACCCAGGTATGCATGCACAGCAGCTGTGAGCACATTTGCATATGTGAGTGTGGTTTCACATGCGTCTCTGTTCCTAGAACAAAGACAAAAGCCTTATGTAAACAGTTCCCATCAAAGGCCCGACAATGTTTCCTGGCTTCTGCTCTCCTCCTCCCTTCGCTCCATTTTCATGAAAAGAAGCTGTGGCACTCCTTGGTGTGGCACATGCTGCTCACGCGAGGTCAGAATCCTTGAAAGCCCTGCAGCTGTTTCCCCAGAGGAGCCTGAGCTGGAGGCTGTGACCCACACCAAGGAGGAGTGGGATAGGGGAACGTTTGGAGGGCCAGTGCCTCTGCTTGGACTATTTCCCAAAGGCTTCTCCACATGGCAAGGCCAACTGAACATCAAGGCAGACTTTTACAAGCAGCAGTACCTCAGGCTCCTGCACCCTGCAGAAGGATCTCTCAGACAGGTGAAGCACATTAGTACCAGCTTCTCAGGTGCCACAAAGCTGCTGGCAAGGCTAAGGCTCTCCAGCCAGACATGCTCCTCCTAGCACTGCCCATATCCATGACTATAGAACTCCACTTTGGTCTAGCACAAGAGGTAAAAAATTGCCCTGGCCTGAGAGTGAGTCACAAACCTGACACTTCAGAGGCAAAAGTGACACAAACCCAGCTGTTCTCATTTTTGCTCCCTGCAGATGTTCCCATGAGCCCTCTACTATCCCCCTGTGACTTCCCTAGAATTCAATGCAAAAAAAAAACCCAACACATCGTGTCTTATCTGTCCAAACACCAGCAGGCTTTCTACTATCTCATCTGCCACATGTCTTGTGGGAAGCAACAGTGGTGACACTCTGGGACTGGAGTCATGTGCTACAGCCACTTGCACTGTCACTGACCTGATCTGCACCACTAAAGATCACAATCACCAGGTAGAAATGCCTACTTGGTCTACGCAACCCACAACAAGGAAGGGAGCTTCCCTTTATGTCTCCCAGTCTTGTCCAGGTCTCTTAGTAGCATGCGTTTCTCCTGATTTAGAGTGATGGAGGAAAAGACACAGGTCCTTTTAGCACTGTTATTACAAGAAAGATATGAACTGATCTAGTGCTGGTACAACTCATAGAGGCTCTGGCACTCAGAAGGTAGGCAAAGGGAGTTGCACAGAGGGGCTTGCAGCAACTAAGGCCTGGCATAAGTTAAATTGGAATGGAAAGGTTTGCTTCATCTCACCATCCCCTCAGTTTCCTTAGCATGGAAACTATGCTCCTCTCACACACCTGCTCAGTGCCAGCCACATGAATGCCACGTGCGCTCACTTCCACCTGCTCCCAACAGACAGCACAGGCTTGATCCCAACCCAAGGTGTGCTGGAGCAGATCCAAAAGCAGCCCCTGGAGTGACTCCAGATACACTGCAGCAGCTAAGAACACAATCAAACCCCATGTCTCTGTGCTAGACAAAGGCACTTTCCACAAGACTGTGAACATGCACAGCACTGGTCACTTGAATTCAGCTGAATACCCTAGAATTTCTAGGATCTCCGCCTACTATCTCCTCCCAAATGCCTGCATGCTGACAGCCAGGTGGTCCCACGGCCCCCTGGGCATGGAGCATGTTCCCAACCCCACTGCACATTCTTGAGAGATCAACATATGAAACAGATCAATAGCATCCCCCCTTCCCTCTCACCAACATGATGCTGGCCAAAAAGTGGTACAAACAAGGCTGCATCCTACCACCCCCTACAGTGAGAACTCAGGCCCAGTGCTCTTGCCCATGCATCAGCCAGAGGGTTCTCCCAACACCCAGACTAGGGCAGCACCAGAGTGCAAAGTGACCTAATGATCTGGAGCCCAGATCCTCCACCTGGGAGCTTCCAGCTGGTTCAGGGGCGACTGGTTCCCACATCCCCACACTTCTGTCATTTTAGCACAGCTGCAGGGAGATTTACCGTGGGGGTCCAGGGGCATCAGGAGTCCCAGTCAGTCCAGGCTGAGCAAGGCAGTGGTTCCCAGACAGCAGCAGTGCAGAGATGCATCACGAGGGCCCTACAGATAACAAGCAGGCCCCTCCACTGAGGTCAGCAGTCTGGATGGAGAGTAGGAGGGCAAATACAGCAACCTTCTGGGGGCCTCTTTCTAGGAAAACACCAGGAGCCCTCTCCCAATAACCTCCCAGGTCAGGGGAGAGGAGATAAGCTGGTCTTGGCTCAGGGAACAGGGGCTGCTTGTTGTCTTTCCAGAAGGGAGGTCAGACAGCATCCATTCGAGGAAGGGACCTAGCTTCCCTCCCAGTTTCCCCTTGCCCACCCCACCCCATCCGTTAAGTGCTTCCCTAGTGGCAAGCCATGTGGTGCTTCTGAGCCCAGATATTTGCTAAGTCAGCCTGCTGCCTCAGTGCATGCTTGCCAGGGATGGGGGTGAAATGACAGACAGGGATAAGAGATAGAGGGCAGAGGATTTCATACTAGACTGGAGCCACTTCTGTCACCTTGCCTACCAACAAACTCCTCTTGTCACAGCCCAGGGCACATGCCCATTCCCCTGCCTCAGGAGACCTGGGGTGCCTTTTCCTCAGCTTACCTCCTTGGGAAAGGGGATTGGAAATTTGCTCCCTCCCTATGGTTGTGACCTGTTCATCTGTGCAAAGCATGGCTTGGGAGGGCCAGGAGTTTCCCAGGGTCAGTCAAGCCCCCATTGTTAGATATTTAGACAATAAAGCAAACGCAGCCCTTTCTCCCAAAGGCAGACATGGGAATTTGCTCAAGACAAAAGGAACTACAGCTTGCTTCTGGCCAGAAATCCCCGACAAGAGCATCTTCCTAACCCAAAGAAAACTTTCAGGAGCCTGTCAACACCCTCATTCAGCTTTGATTAAGTAGGATAAACCCCATTCAAAGAGACTTGTGGGGGATCACCTCCAAGGATGCCCCAGAAGCATGCCCCTCAAGATGGGTGCTATGGGACTGGCAGTGGAGACCTGTACAAACCAAGGGAGGTGACAAAGTACAGGGGTATCCCCATGAGATGCAGGACAAAGGAGCCCAGCCATTAATTTATGTGCCAGACCTGTATGACTAAGGGATTATGGCCTGGCCTGAAGGCAGCAAAGTGCCAGGCTGCATCTTCCCATGAGTTTCACACACCTACCCCTTTCCCCCTGCCTCTCTTTGCTTGTGCATCTGTTTCTCACTCAGTGCCAGATCCAAGCAGCTGGGCTGATCCGCTGCAGTAAGACCTAGGATGCCCTACATGACTCAAGACTAGCAACCGACTCCATTACTCACTGAGCCAGTCCAAGGGTCACTCCCACACAGTGTCCCATTTCTGACAAAGGTCAGCAACAGCTCTTCAGAGGAAGGTGCAAGATACCTCACAACATGCCTTTAGGGGATAGATAACCTATCCCCATGTTCCCCTGTGGCAAGGAGTTGCCCCATGCTGAGGGGCTATGCATGCATATCCACTTCACTACACATATATACTGAGGTGGATGGAGGCTAGACATGGGGTTGCAAGAGCTCCCCCAGCCCCACAAGGGTTGCCCGAGGGCACTCCAAGAAGCTCAGCCTAGGTGGCAGAGACAAGCTGGACAGACGCATGCTCTCTTGCACGCACCCTCCCCTACCCAGAAACGGGCAACTCCAAAGGTCCTGGTAGGAACAAGCCCAACTGACTCCAAGGGGCAGATCAGTAGCCAGGGCGGGAAGCAGGACAATAGGAGGAAGCCGTATTTCCTATTTTCAATTAATCCCAACCCCCCATACAATAATGTGAGGAGAACAAATGTTAAAATCAGATGGATGCCCTGTTGCTATGCAGGGAGAAACTGGGGCTGGGGGGCAGGTGACAGGACTCTCCCCAAGCCTCAAACCAAGAGACAGGTCCTTGTGCCATACAGGACAGGTTAAAATCTCACTGGAGATGGTCCTTGGGTGCTTTGACTCATGACCACACCACCACTGTGTTGTAGAGGAGCTCTCTGGAAACCCGCAGGGCCTGATATACTCATAAGTCTGCTGGGCATTAACATCCCCTGGCTGTGTGGAGCTTACCAGTGCTCTGTGGGTTAAAGTGAGTTTCTCTGATGACCCTGCATTGGTAACATGGCACTTCTTTAGGCCCCCTGCGAGCAGCCAACAGGCTTCCTGGATGTCAGACAAGTGAGGCAGGCTCCCAACTGCTTCTGACCCCTTGGGTACCATGCACAAGAAAAGGGATAGCAACTTGGTGTCTCAGCAAATTGTACGAGTCCAGGCAGCTCCATCTGGCCTCCGAAATTCCTCCCTCCAGTTTTACAAGTAGTACAGGATTTTCTTTCCCTTCCCGTTGTCAGCTGTTGGGAAGCATTGCTGAGCATGGCACAAAGAAGCTCCACCCCAGCCCCTCAGCAGGCTGGGAAGGCAGGATAGAGGGTTCCTCTAAGGTAGTAGTTCTCAATCTTTTTAGACTCAAGACTCATTAGACTTGAGGTCCCCCCCCACAGCTCTTAAGCTTTTACTCATTTTTGTCTACAGAAAAATACTAAAGCAGTTCTTCTGTTGCAAGGAACTCAGAGAGACCCCAGCAGGTCAGAAGATTTCTGATTGTGGATTACTATTTGAAACCTTGGGGTTTAATATTGTGAATTGTCTACAGTGCTAACACTGCATTGCACCCTTCAAAGGATCTTAAAGCAACCTAGGGTGCCACGGCACTGTGGCTGACAATCACAGCTCTGAGGAGTGGAAGGCCAGCCCGGAGGAAGGAGGTCCTGGGGAGCAAAGATGGGACAATTTAGATAATGGGAGAGAACCCAGAGCAGAGGACCAATGTGGGTCTCCCTACTCTGCTACTTTCCATCAGGAGACTGTGAGGGGACTGCACTGAGCTCATAAGGGCTACAGACTTGTGGAAGAACAGACAAGGAGGGGAAAGGCTGTTCCCTGCAAGGGCACAACTGGAAAAGTTTGGCTGCTTACTTTGAGGTGAAGCTTCTTTGCAATATCTTTTACTGGACCAGCTACATAGTTGGAAGAGCTGTCACACAAGCTTTTGGGCCCGAAGTGTCTTTCCTCAGATCTGGCCATGTGTTTAGGGATGGGTAATCAAGGCCCAAAAGCTTGTCCCAACAGCTGTCCAGTTCTAGTTAGTCCAATAAAAGACATCATGAAGAAAAAAAAAAAAAAGTTGGCTCCCAGACATTTCCTGGACAATCACAGCTACAGAAAAACACTCCAACCCCGCTGTTTACTTCGACATTTTAAAGCTCAGCAGGGTGGACCTCCCCGAGTTTCCTGAGGCACTTAGCCTGCTATCTACATGAGCAGGCAGGGCACTGATCTTCTCTGTATTGGAAAGAAGAGATTCCTGAATAGTAGGAGTCCATGGGGTTTGAGGTCACTTTGGACTTGGTCATCACGGCTATGACAAACACTGCAAGCAGATGCTGCCCTTGTGCCACCATAAACATTTTTAATGGCAGCACAAAGCCCAAGAAAACAGAAGCACATACCCCTCATCATACCACCAATGCCCAAAATAGTGGTTGCAACAATCTGTAGTAATAACTAGCACAACGTTTTTTGCAGTAGACATCTATTTGGTTATAGCAGGAGAGCACAGGCAGCCTGGAGCTGGCCATGTTTTCCAGTCTCCCTGGGCAGGTGCTCCCAGAGCCTGATCTGGCAGGTCCTGGGGACTCACCTGCAGGGAGTACAAGTCCAGATTCCTCTGCTCACAGAGGAATGTCCCTGGGCACGTGTATCATGCTGTTGTGCCCAATTCAGGGCACCTGTCTGCAAATGGGGAAAACTGGTGTTCCCTTGCTTGCAGAGGCACGCCCCGAGTCAGTGATGTGTCAGTGACACAATATACATACACGCACACTAAATCACTCTTCCGCAAGTGAGGGAACCCAGGGTTCCAGTTTGCACTTGTCTCACAGGATCAGGGGCCCTGAAGCCCCAGGAGCTGCAACCCAGTCTTGGAGGAGAACAGGCAACATTTGTGCTCCACCATTAACTGGATCTGCTATGCCAGGATGCATCCCAGCATAGCCGATTCTACTCCAAGGACAACACCTGCTTATAGCTAAAGTGGCTCCTTGAAACCTTAACGGGATTGCTGGTAATGCTCTGGTATCATATGTAAGGCAGTGTATTGGGAGGCCACAGTCCCTCTTGGGCTGTGTTGGGCTTCATGGCCAACCCCTTTCTGCTGTCAGGGCCATCACTGGGGAAGGGAAAAGGGACAAGTAGTACTGAATGGGGCAGCTGGGGAGGCCCTGGTCCAGTCCAGCACTGGCAAACAAGACAGTGCTGGAGGCAGTGGAACTCCAGCTGATACCCAATCCTCAGCTCTGGACAGGACCCTTGCATGTGTGTGTGCGCGTGCATGTGGGAGGATGCCTATCTGGGGGTCCCTGGAAGGGAGTAGGGAGTAGATTCCACACTCATTGCTTCATTCTTGGCCCCAAGGTCTGGATTCAAAACTGGCAAGCTCAGGACAGAGTCAAGCACAAGAAATAAGTGAGGGAGAGATGGGGAGCTAGTGATGGCTGGCACAGGTATTGACTGCAGCTTCTCTGGGGTAGGGAGTCACTTACAGGAGTACATGGGGGAGGGATGCGAGGGGACAACCCCTCCCCACCCCATATATGCTCAATACAGGGTGGGCGGCACAGACCCAGCTTCTCAGCATCACTACTTGTAAATAGTTCCTCTCTCCCATGCTCCGAGCTGCCTCTACCTGGGCTCTGCTTCCCTGCAGATGCCAGTTACCATGATGCTGGCTGCAATGCAACAGGTATCTAAACAGCATAGCATTGGCTGTCCTCAGGCAGTCTCTCTCTTCTTCCAAGTGTTACTGTGGCAAACACCACTATTTGTGGGGCTCTGGTCACAGCCCTTCCATAGGCATATCAAGGAGGCATCTCTCTCGCTCTCAAATCGAAGGCACTGATAACTTAGCCACAAAAAATATCAGTTCACTGTGCCACAGTGCTGGTCAGCCTGGAGCACTTGAAAGCCAGACAGGGGATCATTTGCTCACTCCCCTACAATACAGCTGCCTCTGGGGCACCATATAGTTAGTGAACATGCAACGGGACAGAAAGTGAAGAAAAGTCTTATGTCCAAACACTAGGGAGGATCTGCAGACCCCAGGCTACTGCTGCAGCTGCATGCCCAGCATCAAGGCACAAGTGCCTAAGGCAGCACATGGACTGAACAGCAATAAGAGCCCATAGAATCACAGAAAATTAGGGTTGAAAGGGGCCTCAGGAGGTCATCCAGTCCAACCCCCTGCTCAAAGCAGGACCACCCCCAACTACATCATCCCAGCCAAGGATTTGTCTATCTAGGTCTTAAAAACATCCAAGGATGGAGATTCCACCACCTCCCTGGGTAACCTGTTCCAGCGTTTTATTACCCTCCTCATGCAAAAGTGTTTCCTAATATCTAACCTAATCTTCTCTTGCTGCAGCTTGAGGCCACTGCTCCTTGTTCTGTCACCTGTCACCACTAAGAATAGTTCAGCTCCATCCTCTTTGCAACCCCTCTTCAGGTAGTTGAAGGCCATAATTAAATGCCCCCCCTCAGTGTTCTCCACTCCTACCAACGCAGCCCAGTGTGCCTTTAGTTTTCTTGGCAACAAGGCTGTTGGCTCACACTTAGCTTATTGTCCACTGTAACCCCAACGTCCTTTTCTGCAGAGCTGCTGCTTAGCCAGTCGGCCCCCAGCCTGTATCAATCAGTGCACATGAAAGGCTGTGCCTGCTCCTCCTCTGCTCTGTGCTGTGACCATTTTGGCTGGTCCCATTGCTCTGCGGTCACCTTTGCCAAGATGGACATAGACAGTGCTAGGAGCAGCGAGGGATGGTAGAATGGGTAGAAGCAACTGTGCTGAACTGGCCCTTGCCTCTCACCTGCTTGAGCTGGCAAAAGCTGCCTCTCAGTGGGCTGGGAGCCACCACTTCTGAGCCCACAGCAGTAAGCAGCCTGGGCATGC
Source organism: Crocodylus porosus (assembly GCF_001723895.1). Lineage (NCBI taxonomy): Eukaryota > Metazoa > Chordata > Crocodylia > Crocodylidae > Crocodylus > Crocodylus porosus. The sequence continues at coordinate 81,315,660 of NW_017728943.1, forward strand.
GGCTGTTGCCTAGCTCCGTGCTCCATAACTGTGGCCTGGTTCTGGTTTCTTGCTAACTGGAGATAAACCAGCTACATCCTGAGACTGAGGCAAGATAGAGCGAGGGTTGCTCTGACCCTTAGGGTAAGCGGGTCCCTGCAGTGAGGGTGGGTATGACTGATGCACATATACAGAACCTCTCCCTTCTTGCAGAGGCACAGAGCTTCCACTTTGCTATTTTTAGGAGGCATCAGAACTGGATCGAGTGAGGCTCACTGCCCTGCAGCTGGTTCCAATTTAGCAGGGGGAGGGAGGAGATGTCAGAGCCAAAACGCAGAATGCAATGTTCTGCGGGAGGAAGCACCGCCATTTCCCTGGGTTCCAAAAATTTGGGGGGAGGAGCCGCAGCTCCCTCCTTGCAATTGGCAGATCCAGGAGGAGCTGGGCCAAGGCACAGCCTAGTCAACGACCACATAGCATCAGGAGGCACTGAGGCTGAGATTCCTGCTCGCTTGGACCATTGTGGTCAGCTCATCATGCAATTGTGACAGAAATATGGACTATTTTGGGCCCCACAGCCCAGCTGGCCTGTCACTCTTCCCCTAGACACAAACAGCCCAGACAGAGAGCCATGCAGCCCAGCCAGCCGTCACACTCAGGAGGAAACTAAGGCAGCTAAGCCTTGCCCATCACGGGCAGTGGAAGACAGAAGCTGGGCAAGAAGATGGACAGGAGGCTTTGGGAGACAAACCTTCGCTCTTTCCATTCTCCCAGCCAAGAACTCAGCAGCTCTCCAGAAAGCAGCTACATCTGAGAAATCGTATGCTGGCTTTGACTGAGAACTCAGCCTCAACACGGCAGGCAGAGTTTGCTGTGAGTTTAAGGTTACTGACACGTGAATTCAAGGTTACCAGAGACAGATTCTGTACAAGTTGTCCCCACCACTCATCCACAGTCTCCCATCAACTTTACTTTCACTTAAGCTGTCCATTACATCAAACCCAGGAATAAGGGGTGCTGTAAGGAGAGTCAGCTGAACCCAGCAAACCCCTCACCTGCTAGCCATATCAACGTTTTTTGAACGCAAATCTCCAGAGGGGGAAAAGCAGTGCAGTAACTCAGGGGGAGCCAACCCATGGCATGCATGCTCCAAGCAGCATGGGAAGCCTGTGTGTGTGGTGCACAACGAACAGGCAGCACACCAGCAGGTCCCCACCCTATCAGGCAGGGAGCAGAAAGCAGAGCAGCAGACTAGAGCAGGGTACAGGGTTAATGTGGCACACCTGCCAAACAGGCTGGCCCCCACTGCACTAACCAATCACTCTGTGAGCTGTCTGCTTCCTTACGTGGCCCTGTTACATACCCCTATCCCACTTTGCTAATAGGTAGTGGGGCAGTTCTCACCCTGGGGATAAGGACCTGATGCTGAAGGAGACCATTCAGTTCCCACAGCATTCATACAGCCACAGACCTGTCAAAGCACAGAAAGGGATATATATGCCTCACAACCTACAGTCAGGAAAGGCATCCCCAGACCCCTCAGAACCCTAAGAAACAAAGCGAGGGTTAAGGGATAAGGCTGTGGTGGGGTCTCCTCACTTCATGCAAGCCCCATCCACTTGCCAAATAGCTGGAATTAAGGTTGCAGAGACTTCTGTACCACTAACATGGGCTCCCTGAACAGCCCTTGCCTTTTTCCCCCTAGGTGAGAGCCATCGCTCCACAAATCAGCTTCCCAGGCTGCAGGCGTCCCACAGGGACAGGACACAGTCTTTCCCAGAATCCCGCAACAGGCAACTACAGGATGGGTGGGAGTGTGGAGTGGAAGATAAGGAGTCATTAGCAGGGGTGGGAACCGAAAGCAGATAAAAGATGGGGCAATTCTCTCAGATCATGGAGGAAACAGTTTCTCCACTCACCCTGGTAAGAAAGGGAGCTTTTGTGCAACCAGAGGCTCAGGGCAGAACCAAGTAGACTGCCTGCCACCATGGGGCTGGTGTAGTGCTACCCCACCCCTACACCACAGTATTTCACACAACCACCATCTCCCAGAGCCTTCCCACCCCTGTGGGGACTGACTGGAGGTTCAAGCTGTGAGCAATCCAGAGCAATATGGCGTTTGCCTCTTGGTCTGCCTGGGACTTAGCACAAGGAAGGCCCTGGTCCCAAAGCAGGGACCTCCAATAGTATAGCAGTAGCAAATAATGGGTCTGACCCTCAGCCAGGAACAGACGTGTGATCTGCCCACAAACACACTGCCAGATTACTTGTGGTGGGAGGTAATCTTGTGCTACTAGCGGTCAGGTCATGGCCTAGCCAGAGCGGAACATGTCCCTCATTTGTACACACAACCTCTTGTTGCTCCACACTCACCTTTAGCTCAAGCCCAAGAAAAGAAATGCACAGCAGATATATCCCTCCTTTTGCTGGGGGAACTAAGCAGGGGTCACACTTGAGGCTAGATTTTCAGAGCCACCCGAAGCTCAGTACAAGGGCATGTCAAGATGTAGGTCTTGCCTGCAAGTTCCTCAGGGCAGGGACTTTGCCTCTGCCAGCATTTGCCTCCCATGGGAGATGCTAACAGCTAGGGCACCTCAGCAAGGCCACGAACCTTTACTCAGAGGACAAGGTGCGAGCATGCCAGGAGCAGGCTGACCTATCTGGAAACAGACTGAAGCCTTACTAGCGCCTGTCCATGTCTCTCGCGTGCCTGAACGCGCCGAAATGTTTGTGCGCTAGGACAGCACTGCTGGACGATCAAAAAGCCCACTGGCTGAACCCTGCCTAATTAATGGCTTTCTGGCACACGCACCCTTGTGAGAGCCACAGGGGGTTAGTTATGTTTGTTTAAACAGCAAAGCACTTTATTGGTGCTGGATTTTATCTCCCTTACGAGTTCCTTCCAACTCCAGGCATGAGGCTATAGTGAAAAGTTTAGTTAGGGAGCAGGGGTACAAGGACAAAACAGGTCCCATCCAAGGCAGTGGGAGAAGCAGGAATGTCTCACCTTGGTCCTGTTTCAAGGAACTCCACCCCTGCCACCAAAAAAAAAAAAAACCAACCCAACCCCTCCCAAAGCACAAGCTGCTCCTCATGCAGCAGGGCAGCCCCAGTGTCCCAGAGTGTCTGGGATAGCAGAGGAACATGGGACCAGCTGCAGCAGTGAGATGGTCAGACAAGGTTTTGGAAGAGTCCCAAGAAAAAGGTCCCTCCCCTGGCATGGCTGTAGCTCACCTTAGCATGGCTACATTCTACAAAGACCCTGCAGGAGTCCAGGTTCCAGCCTAGGGGGACACAGAGACAGATGTAGGACAGACTGATGCTGGCACTGTGGCCCTCTGGTTCTCCTCGCAAAGGATGGTCCCCCTGAGAGCACTTGATCCCTGCTCACGCTCACTGTCAGTCTGGAGGGCTGAGAGGGGGGATGCCTCAGCCAAATGCCACATATGAAGCTGTCATCTGTCCCAGGACACAAAGGAAGGAGAGGCCAGAGCCAGCTTACATGGCTAGGAGTCCCCAAATCCTAGCCCTTGCTTTTACTACTGTAACCAGGCTGCTCTCTTCATTGCCTTGCAGTAGCCACAGTATTTGCGAGTCAGTCTCCAATAGACGTACCTGACAGAGGAGCCTGGCAGGGAGCTACAGACTGTAAGTCAGAGCTCACCAGGTGTCTGGGACTGGCAGCTTGCACCTACCAGTAGAAGAGGCATTTGTTCTAGACCTTGGCCCTGCACTCAGCTGAGGCTTTCATCGTAAGAGCTACAGCTAAGCACAACCCCAGGAATGAGCAGAGAACCTCATTTTGGAGGCTGTGGGGGAATGACCAGCTTCCCAAACACAGCCTCAGTAGGAACACAGCTATAAAAGGAGAAACCCCGCTCTGCCCCCAGCAACAGCAGCCTCTACCATGTGGGTAGGCAGGGTTAGCCAGAGAGCACAGTTCCCAACATTAAGAGGGGAGAATGAGCAATCCCAGCTGCACAGCCTACTGAAAGACCGCAAGGGGAGGCCAGTAGAGCCCTGTTGCTTGTTCCTACTGCATCCTATCCTCTCTGTCCCAGAAGGGACCTCAAACAGCTCTGCACCACACTGAGTGGGCTTCAGAAAAATGCCATTTCTTTCACCCACCCTGGGATAAGCAATGCACTTGGAAATTGCTCCCCTTCCTACTCACACGCAGCCACTACCGAGAAGATTGGTGTGCCCGGTACCAGAGAGCAGGCAGAAATGCTGCTTCATTAGCTTAGGGCAGGAAGTGTCAATGAATTCTGGCTCCAGACAGAACTGAAAGGGGGAAATACTTAGCCCAAACTGATCATCTGACTGCAAACACAGTCCAGACACCAGGGTTAATGTCCAGATGTTTAATCAGCCCAAATATTTAGACTCTTAGCCTTATGACCACTGAGGTAGAGTAGTCCACCACACAGAGTTACTCACAGCACCAGGACCTGGCCTTCCCTTGCCCAAATTTATTTCTTCGTACCAACCCCCTCTTCACTACTGAAACCTAACGGGATTGTGACAGACAGTGGAACAGCTGCAGACTTTGCCCTACAGAACTGCTGGGCACTGGAATGTTTCATGACAGTAGGCTCTCTAAACAGGATAAGCAAGTCCTCTCTAGCATACAGATGCCACTGGAGTCTGTGTATAGTTGTCTTCAACAGAAACCAAGTCCACCCCATATCTGAAGCCTGATGCTAGAAATTCTAGGAAGAAGAGAGACAAATATCTTCAGCATCAGTCCGGGAACCAGAATGAGATGAGATCCTTTGGAAAGCACAGTGGGTGATTCTCATGAACTCCCAGGCAGTACAGATGAGAAAGAGAAGGCTGGAATGACTCTCCTCCGCCTATTATCCAGGGGATGTTCTAAGTTTTGTAACTGGCATCTCATGGGATGGAGTTTCCAATACTGTCCTGGAAAGGCTTTTCTATGTGCAGCTGTGTGGAGATGAAGGGATGCAATGCAGAAAGCTCATGGGCTCTCATAAAATCCTTGAACCTTCTCTATTTTCCCCAGGGGGTTCTGGGCATGGTGTTTTGAAGTGAGGCATGCTGGAGCTGGAAGTCACTTCTGCATCTTATGTTAGGGACTGCCCATCTTTCGGGTGTGGCAGTGTGTTACCCAATGCTTTTGGAAATAGTAGTTGAGTCCAACCTGCTGAGACCAGCCAGAGTGTGGCATAAACACACTTCATCTCTAGTTGCTGGCACCAGCTCCTTGGGATAAGATGGGAAGCCAGAGAAGCAGCAAAGTTTTGACTCTGCACAGGCCTAGAGGTCTATGATGATGTGGTGTTCTCTGTGCTGAGAGTTAACACCTTTAATGATGAGGTACAGGCCATGGTACAAGTAGAAGACAATACACTGTCCTCCCAGTGAGACCAGCGGAGGTTTGCATAATGGTGAAGGATGGTACAACCCTGACGCTGTAAGTTAGCTGCTTTAGGATCTTGTTATTTGCCCACTGCCAGCTCATCTCACCTCAGTACAAAATACATACCACCTCTAAAACCGCCATTACCTCCAACTCAATTCTCTTCTTTTCCCACTGCCTGATATTCTCCAGGTTTGTTTCCTTCCGTCTCGTTTCTACTCTTACCAGTTTTCTTGTTTTGTAACCTTTAGTTTTAACTAGACGCAGTTGGAAATTCTCTGGCTGGGTAATATTCCACTGGAAAAAGCCAATTTATCAACACGGAAATGCTCCGCAGGGCCTGTTTGCTCCTGATGAAGTTCTGGAGGAAAGCAGGCACCATCCTGATAGAAATCTTTCCTTTCCTGCAATTCCCATCCAGCTGTTGGGCAACAGCCTGGCAGGGTGAGAGAAGCCATGTGCCTGAAAAGCCCAGGCGCCCTGGTTCTGATGCTAACTTGGCAGGCTGTTGGGTGACTGAGCCCTGGCTCCCAAATGGCTTCCTGACAGTCCCGACTCTGAGCCAGAATTGGATAAACTAGCCAGGATTTCCCCTTTCATGGAGAATTTCAAAGTCACTCTAAATCAAAATGAAAGCAGATAATATGCAAAATATTCTCTGAATATTTATTATATGTTGAGTATTCAAAATCATCACAAACCAGAATTATGATTACTGCCCTATCTGGCAAACCAGACAACTAATGCCAGCATGAAACGGCTTATCAAGGAGCTTTTGGGGGCTTGCCATCACTGCCTCGTGCACTCAACCTATAACTCAAGGGTTGTCCTAGACCGACTTCCTGCTGCTTTAATGCATGAACACACACACACCCCGGTAGCTGGATTTCAGTGCTTCTGTAAGCTTGGGCTAAACACACAATGAGCATGCAACAGCCCGAGCTAAAACTCAGCATCTGTTAACCCAATTGCTGTACATTTGAATCGTGTTCCACAAGTGGCCACTAGTCTAACCGGCAGAACTGGAACATGCCAACTTAAGCTGACTGCCCATCAAGATAAAGGGGCCAGGTAAAAAAACAAAACAAACAAAACAAGAAACACATACCTCAGAGCCCTTTATGGGTTGTCTACACACCCAGGCCGACACTGCTGCACCACTACAAATCACAAGCTTCCTTTCCAACCAAAAAGGCTAAATGCCTTATTTTCCTTACGTGAAAGTCTGCAGGCAACTCATGAGCTGCATCAACAGTCAAGCTGGTCTACTCTGGCCTCTAGACTGTGTAGTGGACAACCCAGGGTCCAGGCCATCCCATCCTGCCAGGGAACTGGTTCTTCCAATCCACCCCCTTGCTCAAAGAATCAAGCTCCTCTTTCCGTCATAGCTAGCACATCCTCATGCAGCCTGCGACATGGAGCCAGGTAGGATTCATGGGGGAAGGTGGAAGAACCTAGGCTATAGCTAAGGTGCCCTGTTCCATGTACTCTGACTTCTATGGGGATATAGCAAAGAGAAAGGTCAGGTCATGCCAGGACAAAGCCTCATCTTCAATATCCCTCAGCCAGGAGTTAATGAGGCGCTGCCTTTGTTTCCCCATGGAAAGATCCCTGTTCTCATTAGAGGAGCAAAAGCAGGGAGGAAACACAGGAAGTTCTTCCCTTCCCTGTGCCTGGGAAACCAGTCCACATAATCAGGCCACCATGGACTCCTTCCAGCCCTCTTTCTCCCCCTCCTGTCAAGAGGAGGCAACTCAAGAGATCCACATTTCAAATCCTTCTTGTGAGATAGCCAAGCATAAGTAAGAGCTAGCCAAGCATAAACAAGAGCTTTCTACCTGCGAAAAGCACTCAAACTGCCACCACCTCCCAGGCTTGCACTCATGCTCATATAGCACTACAACTGCCGAGGTCACATCCCAGTCCTATGAAACTATGAAAGCTGTTAGGGGCTGGAAGGAACCTTACAGGTCATCGAGTCCAGCCCCCCTGGACTTGGGCAGGAAAGACCACTGAGGTCAAAAGACCCCAGCAAAAGGGGCATCAAGTCACTTTTTCAAGATTGCCAGGCTGGGTGACTGTACTACCTCTGGGGGGAGCCTGTTCCAAACCCTTGGCATGCAACCTGTAAGAAAGTTTTTCCTTGTGTCTAGTCTGAAGAGATCTTCAATCAGTTTGTGCCCATTATTTCAAGTCCTCCCCGGGGGGCCTTGGTGAATAGTTGCTCCCCTAGGCCCCAATGAGCTCCCGATATACTTATAGGCTGCAAACCAGGATTAAGTACTTTGCATTACAGTTAGCCAAAGCAACATTATGAATCCTTTCACAATGGATTGTGGGAGAACCTGTTCATCCTTCTAGCCATATGGTGATGGAGGAAGCACAGGTGAGCTAGTGTCACTGGAGAAGCTGGTTTACATTGCACTGCAAAGTTCTTGCATCAGTAACTAATAAATTTCACTCACTCAGACTTAGTACTTAATCCCAGACAGGGCCAGCCAGCCCGAGTGAAAAGCACCACTGTACTCATGCTAAGGGGTTGGAAGGTCACATGTTCAGATGGCACTAGAGCTAGAAACCTCCAGTGATTTCTGCAGTGAAAACAAGCCCTGTGAAATTCAGAGCTATTCTGGGCAGGAGCTTGTTGCTGTCCCCACCAGTTGGATGAGTCAGAGGTGCAAGCTCAAAACATCCAAGAGTGAATGGGATTTCATGCTGTGACATATGCAGCAGATGGTATGGAGAGGGGAATGGGGAGGGGAGGGTTAGGGTGAAGGGGTTAGCTGGAGCAGGCTGCTCAACAGGGTAGAGTAACAGCAGCAAGGTACACAACTTCAGCTTCCCCCTACATTGTCAACACCGGAACCCTGCACCCCTAGCACAGCAAATCCCTGAGCAATGTGTCCAGGGAAGTCCTGCATCTGGGCCAGGCTGCACCAACTGCCCAGAAATTCCTACTGAGGTGGGACAGCCCCTGCCATTGCACTTTGCTAGTGAATGCCCCTTTAACGACCACTCCAGATGGGCAAGAGCCTGGGAAGTGTTCAACACCTCACCTGGTCCTGGAAATGCAGGTTCCACCACCCTGCCCTGTCCTGAAGCACTGAGTGAGAACTGCCCTTCCACCCTGCATCCAGTTCTTCCCCTGGCACCAGAAACCTGCGCTGCGAGGACTGAAATAGGATCTCAGTACGGCAGCAGGTCTGTTCTGGAAGCGATCGATCGATTGCCGCTGTCCCTGGGGGAGCACCAGCAGCGGCATTAGAGGCAGGCACCGCCAGCGTCTCGTATCACAGGTCTCAGCGCCAGGAGCTGCCTGCTCTCTGCCACGCTAAAAACATCTAGCATCCTTGTCTACAAAAAGTGGCTGAGGACCTGTGCCCCCCAGGACTCATCATCCCCTCCTTGCAGTGCCAGCCAGCTGCCCAGCTTTTTACAGCCTGGCTGGGAGGACCCTTGGCTGCCCACTGGAGTCCCAGCATCCCACTCCACAGTGCCCCTCTGCCCTGGCACCTGCCCCACCCGGCAGCCCCATTCCAAGCTGCGGGGCTCCCTCCAGCCTCGGGCACATCTGCTGCATAGCCAGGCACCATCCAGGCGCGCCAGGGGGTGGGGAGGGCGGGAGGAAGCCCATCACAAGCCACCATGCCCGGAGCACTTGGGCACCAGGCCTCCTTCCTCCTGCTTTGCCATCCCCCCTCCACGTGCTGCCTCTGCCCAGCATGCGGCCCCTTGCTGCCAGCTCCGCGGGCAGCCCCAGCGCACGAGCATTCACCCCGCTGCCCACCCTCCGCCGGCGCGAGGCCGGAGGGGCGCCCCCCGCCGCCAGCACGTGGCCGCGCGGGAGCCCCGCTCGCAGCACCCACCTACTCCGCGCCGCCGCTCAGCCTTCCCGCGCCCTTCCCGCCGCCGGGCTGCACCGCCCCCCGCCGCTGCGAAGGGGGCCGGCCGGCCCGCCCACAGCCCAACCCGCCTTTTTTGTATGGCCTCCAGCAGCCCGCTCCGTGCCCTTGCTTCTGGAGCCGGGCAGGGAAGGCTCGCCTTAGCCTAGGCAAGGCCGGGGAGGAATCCTGGGCCGCCTGCCGGGCAGCAGAGCCGCCTTCCCCGCTCCGTCCTGGGCGCTCACTACACAGGCAGCAGGAGCCGCGAGATGCCGGGGGTTATTTGCCGTTCTGGCCGCCGCCCCCTGGCAGCTCTGACAAGCTGCAGTCTGGTCTGCCTTTCCCCTGCCCTGCGCAGCCTCACCTGGTCCTCCCGCCGATTCCCACCCGCCTGCCCTACCCGGGGCCCCACACAGGCGTGGGCCAACCAGGCGGCCTGACAATGGCGAAAATAACGGTTGTTATCCTCATGATCTCTAGCGAACGGGGGCCCAATACTAAAAGGTTCGCCCCGGGGCCTCTAGGTATGGTGGTGCCCCCACCTTTGGACGCGCCGTTCCAGATCGTAGGCCAAAGCCCACCAAGCAGAGCGCTAAGTCCCTCCCCTTGGATGAGGGGGCCACCTCCCGCGTTCAGGATCCTCCGTGGGGCCCCTATTCCAAGAAGCAGGCAGGCGTTGGAGGTTCAAGGAGCTGCTTTTCCTGTCGCTGTCCCCTGCAAGCATCAGCTGGGGGAGTGGGGTGGGGTGGGACCGGGAAGGGGAGGGGTACAAAAGACCTGGAGCAGACTGGTTTCTGCTGTGACTGTTTTCCCAGAGTCCCTACTGCTCAGAAGAGCTGCACCAGCATTGCTCGAGAGCTGCCACTGTACACATTTTGGGTGGGCGCAGGGGCTCCCAAAGCACTTTGCAAACATCAGCGCATTCAGCGTTCCCCTCTGAAGGTACACACATCATCAGCTTCAGTTTACAGATGGGGAAACTGAGGCACAAGAGGCAAACCTTACCTTGCCCGAGGTCACGTGGCAAGTCTGTAGCGGAAGCTGGAATAGATGCCAGGCATCCCGACTCTCAGGCCAGTGCCTGAACCCCTAATCCATCCTCCCTCTAATTAAAAAAACACTGCTCTTCAAGGACAGGTGGCCAAGCTGGCCTCTAGAAACAAACAGTCTCCCTTGGGCAAATCTCTGCCTTCCCTTGTCAGATCTGTTCTGCTTCTGGCTAAAGCCTCATGTGGGCACTAATGTTTCAGGCCTGGAGCATGCTAATGCTCTAGGACTGAAGGCAGGATGCTGGTAGATGAGGGGGAGGGAGGGGTGAAGCCTTAGCTCCACCATGGTAAAGGCAATGTCCTGTGGGTTTGTTGGGCCTTGTCCACACAGAGAAATTGCACTGTTTTATTGCAAGAACAATATAACCCCTTTAGTATAGGCATATTTATACTGCTATAGGAGTGATTTAAACTAGTGGTGCTCAGCCTCTGGTTCATGAGCAGAATCTGGCCCATGGGGCTGTGTCATCCAGTTTATGGGCCTTTCTACTGGTCTGGACATTTGGCAGTGGGGGAGCAGGGGCAGCATTAGTCACCATGATTTCCAAAGCTGCTGCAGCCTGCAGAGCAGCTCCATGCCAGTCATCCAGTCCACAGGACCAGAAGATTGAGTGCTACTGCTATAGACCAGTACAGCCAGAAGAAGATAAAGCTATACTCATACAATGCCCCTTTATATAGATGTAACTGCATCCATTGTGGGGATTGCACTAGTCACTGTATATTAATACAAATCATACCCTTAGCCAAACTACATATAAACCCAGCCCCAGTGAGCACAGCTACGTTAGCCTTGAACATCACATTCTAGTCCAGGGCTGGGCAAAGTGTGGCCCGGGGCCCAGATGCAGCCCGCCAGGCCATTCTATCTGGCCAATGGGGCCCCTAAAAAATTTAGAAAATTAATATTAATCTGCCCGCCATGCAGCCCTCAATGGCTTGCCAAAACTCAGTAAGCGGCCCTCTGCCTAAAATAACTGCCCGCCCCTGTTCTAGTCTCAACAAGGCCTCTGCTGAGGCTTGCTTTTTAGGGCAGTTCTTAATTGTCTATGCCTGTGTGTTGGAGGGGGCAGGGTGTATTCTTAAAATTGAATTAGCTAATCCCACCCAGAAGCTTTTTCGGATGGTGCTTGCTGATAGTGTCTCACCCTAGGAAGGTCACAGCAAACATACTTTTAATTCAATCAAGAAGGCTCAAAGTTAACTCCCTGTCAAATAACCCAGGGGAAGGCTCCTCAAGAGCTATTGATGTCTGTAGAGCCCTGTGATTGAGGGTATCCTTTGCCCCAGTCATGAGGGCTAGGTATGTACGTATTTACTTATGAGAGTGATTTTAAGCCTTAGATTTCTATAAATAATCTAAGCAGAGTGATGCCAACAGGGAAAAAAAAAAAAATCAGGGTACACCACAAACGAGTCCAGTTCAACCCCTCCTCAGAGCAAGTACAGTAGTCACTCCCAGATGAAGGAAGTGTATTGCTTAACCCTTAGATCAGACAAGCCCAACGTTAAAAAAAAAAACCACAACAAAAACTATGCAACAACCTCCACCTATTCAGTGGAAAGCTTACACACAGGGAAATACCACACTTTCAGCACAGAGCACACCCTGCTGATGATCAACTTGCCTCAAAGGAAGGTCATGGACAAGAAGTGAGGAAATGAAAGTTTACCCATAAACCCCACCTATTACAGCGTTTTAGATGGGGGGCAATGCAAAAAAAGCCACACCGCCATGCATAAATGCAGCTTTCTTCAAATAAGCATTTCCATCTTCAGTTTCTTTTCTTATATTAAATCCCAAATTCTCCATCTCCAAGACTGGTCCCCAAAGTCAAGGCTAGACAGCAATTGTATATGCAATAAAATACATCTTTCAGCTCCAGCAGAGAGCTTTCATTTTAAAGAAAGCCTTGAAAAGTAACTGAAGCAGTGGTGCCTGTCTAAGCCTGCAGATACCCTAACCAACAGCTTGGAGAGGAGGACTCCCATTCTGGTCATCTCCCTGAGATGTTGACTTTGAAACCTAGTGGTGGCCCTCCAGCAACCAGCACATTTAACTAATTCACTGCTGATTATCTGGCTGCTTGTGCTAAAATAATGTCAATCTGAAATTACCCCACTGTTGTAACTATACAATATTTCATTAGAAAACCCTGTGGTGTATCAAACATCTGTAGGGACACAATTAACCAGAGAGGGGGCTGCTGTGTGGACTGTAATACTACTGCCACAAAGTTATTTGAAAACCTCCTTTTTCACCTAAATGAAGCTCCCAGGGAATCTCCCATCTGCTCCATCAGAGAGATGAAGAATTCAGGGCCATTTGCCAGACAGTTCACAGGGCCTGCCATGTAGCTTATTTATCAACACTTTCTTCCGTCTAGAAAGATGCACCTGAGTGATGGGAACTGAACCAGGTTAAAACCTTTTTGTAGGAGTGAGCAGAAAGAGAAAGAACCTAAGCAGCAGCAGAAACCACCAAAAACAAACCAACCAGATTCAAGGCCTCGTGCGTCAGCAAGACTTGCAATTAGCACACTCTAATTTAAGATGCCATCTGCCCAATGCAACAGGGGCCTGAACAAAAGAGGTGCTGTGCACCAGTTGCTCCCAGCCAGCTCTGTGTGCTCAGCACCTTTGACAGTCAAGCTCTGTACATCCTCCAGGGCACTCTGCAGCATACCAGGCTGGGAAGCACAAATCCATGGTAACAATCTGTCATGGATTCCACAAACACTTCAAACAAGGCATCCACAAAGCTGCTATTTGTGCCACAATTTCAGGAAGCAAATGTCAATGTTCCCGGCATCCTTAGCCGAGTCAAAGTGTGAGCCAAAGAGAGACATTTGGGCAGATATTATAAAAAGTCTGTGCTTCAGAGCCCAGAAGCCTCTATGTCACTGCATCCCCAAATGGCTCATAACCACTTCAGCCCATATCACTCCTAATCTTAAGTACTTCATAAACACCATCTAATTCATTTGCAGACTTTGTGAGACTCACTGGCACTTCCAAGAACAGGAATTAATTTATCTTTAATAGCAACTCAAGGCTTCAAATCCATTAGTGCCAAATCACAGAACAGCCATCAGTGACCGCCTGGAGACAGGTGCCCAGCAAAGCGCATGAAAAAGGGAGAGAGATGAAAGCTTCCATGTGCTTAAAGTGCTGTGTGCACAGGAACAGCTTAATCATGCAATTGCTTCTATCCAAGCAGACCCCTGGCCTCCTGTTGCCACTTCTCCAGTTTCTATCTGACAGTTCATGAATTAGGGGTGGCTGGGGAATCTTTGTAAGGACTCCAGTGGGACATCTAACCCGGATTCCCGATGTCCAGTAGTTGGGCCTCCATTAAACAATGACCACGACTTAAAATAAAAACAGAACAGCTTTAGCTAAAACATGGAGCCTTAGGGCCTTGCCAAGTTGCTGTGACTGCAGTGGCAGCAGCAAGAGGAGGGTACAGAGCTGGGTGCGATGTCCCAGAGGCAAGTATTTTTTTTTTTTTTTT
>NW_017728943.1:81329975-81336868 GCF_001723895.1 Crocodylus porosus
GTCTTTGAGTAACGTTTCACAGAAAGAGACAGGAGTGCAATTGAAGGCCCTGGCACTAATTCTTTTCAGCAGCCCCAGATCTGAAGGGAGTGTCAGATGTGTCCCTGTGTCCAAGAGAGCTTATTAAGAGGTGAATGAGTCACATGCAGCCTGCCAACTTCACCTAATTCGCACACAAGCTCAAGTTCTACTCAAGAAAGGTTTCTCTGTCTCTCTCCAATAAGATCTCCCGCACCAGCCTCCAAGAACAGAGCAAGGTTACTCCAAGACTTGAGCGTCAAAAGTTTCACCACCAGAACACTGTGTCTAAACATAAGCTGCTAAGGAACACACCCCCACAGAAACTGTAGGTGCCTTTACTGAAACTTGGATAAAATTAGTGCTTTTATAAAGCTCTCTTTCAGTGCCTTCCTGAATGATTGTATGGCTATAATACATAGAGCTAGACCATGTTGTGGATCACAGCCCCAAAACAAATCGTAAGGGAAAAATCAGACCTCTTCTGATCTCTTCCTAGCTTGTCCAGGCTCTGGGCTTAGTCATGTAAGAGTGCCTGGGAGCCTGCGCATTTCTGGTTTCCCCTTGTAGTGTGATCATCACAATACCCTCACAAACACAGCTGGGATAATTTCATGTTATCCTACTTGTTTCTCCTGTAGGTCAGCAACAAATGGCCACCCTCTCTAGAAGCTGAGGAGGGGTAGGAAAGGAGTTATTCTTCTCTGGTGCCTTTCTTGCACTATTTCCAACATTGGTTGTGGTACAGCCTAACTTTTGAAAAGCAGCATACCAGCCAAATCTCAAAGCACATTACAGAGGAGGTCTTGCTACTGTAGGTTCCTCAAAAATCAGCTATGCTACTGCTCTCCTTTTGCAATCAACATGCATAAAAACATTTCATAAAAAAAGTCTTCCTCCTGTTTTAACCATTCAGCGTTTGCCACCACAGCAACAAGATACAAAACGGAGATGCAAACGCAGCACCTGTTCATTGTTGGGTTTTTTTTTTGAGGGCAACACAAGAAAATGAATTTTGCCCTGAGCACTGAACAACACAATCTCAAGTGTTATTTTTCCCCTTGGTCAATATTTAGTTTGTATAGCCCTGGGAGCTGGTCAATATTAGTATGAACTCAGCACGTCTAGAATCCTTTGTACTTTGTCCCCAAGTAGAACCCTTTTGTGTGAGATCCCAAAGCTGCTTCTGGCTCATGAAGCCAGCTTTCCTCCCAGCACACCTGAAGGATCTAGTGTTGCTGTTCTAGCTGACTTGGATGGGACTTAGCACCCTATACTGGACCTCATAAACATTTGTAATAACAACTCTCTCCTGTCATCCTGTCCCAAAACAGAGCCTAGATAACAAGCACTGGACAGCCTACAGGGCAGGGATCAGGAGCTGCGCATAAGCCACCATCGCAATTAGCGCTTGTTGGTCCACTTGCTGTTAGCCTCAGCCAAGGCCAGGGAGTGAATGGGCTGCTAAGACAGAGCTCCCCACTAGACAGAGTCCCTTTTGGGCAGGACTGTGGGAAACTACCGGGGCCTGTCCATACAGGCCTTCTGTCTCCAGAGCTCAGCCTGGCACCTGTCAGCACCAAATTCAACTCAGGGTTTCTTCAGGTGCATTTACTGCAAGATGAGCCTGTGGGCACAATCCCAAGGAACAAGGTCTGCAAGAGCAAAGGTGGCAGCAGCAGGAAGCCTGCATCATTAGCATCCCATTAACATGAAAGTTGGGTCATAAAACTAGTCTTGTAAAACGCTCTCCTGCAGCTTGTGTCCTCTGGACCAGGGAACCCACCCCCAGGCTCCCATGGTACACCCTCCTGCAACCGAGTCACGAGACCCAGAATCTAGTCACACAAGCACACCTGGTGTTGACTGGGCCCAATGGGGAAGAGGGTGAGCTGGACTGCCCTCAGTGGGAACAGAGCCAGGAGCACTCATATACCACATATCTTTGGAGCTCCCTCAGCAGACAGTGTGCTACGCCAGGGGTGGGCCAAATGCAGCCCGCATGCAGGCTGGATGCAGCCCACCAGGCCATTCTATCTGGCCCACAGGGCCCCTAAAAAATTGAGAAAAATTAATATTTATCCACCCCTGGCTGCCTGTCATGTGGCCTTCAATGGCTTGCCAAAACTCAGTAAGTGGCCCTTTGCCCGAAATAATTGCCCACCCCTGCGCTACACAGTCGGCAGCAGCTGCCTCTGCCTTTATCCTGTGATAGAGGGAATACTATTCCTGCCCTAGCCTGGGGGAGACAGGTTGAGTGGCATGGCAGGTGTTTCCCCCATCTCCAGGAGAAAACACCTCCTCATCAGCAGCTACAAATAGTGCAGGGAAGCAAGGAGCTGCTGACAAAGTGACAGCATGCTTAACAGAGAGAAGGAATGAGCCAGGAGGGAAGATGGGCAGCAGACGTACTCTGCATATTGATGACAGGGAGGAAGAGCACTATCTTTTTCACTTCTGTCCTTATGAAAGGAGGAACACTTTAATCAGCCCTTCTCAGGAAAATACAAGATGTGCTGGAACGATTTCAATAGCCAGCGGGTTATTAACCACCAGCCAAGGGGAAATAAACTCACTAGCAGGGACCTAGAAATCCAGTTTAAACAAGACTTTAACAGCTGTAGATGGTTCAATTGTTAATAAAAATAAACATAAGCATCTCCTGGGGCTATTTTAGGTCTGGGGGAAGGTCAGGTGCAGGAGTGAAACAACATTTTATTTCTGCTACTTACTTTTTGCAAAAAAAAAAAAAAAATCACAGAATTGGCAGTGGGAAGGATCTCAAGGGTCCTCCAGTCAAACCCCTTGCCCAGACACAAGACACGCTATTCTTAAACTTCCCCTCTAAGAAGGATGCAAACACAGCGGAAGAAGCAGCAGGGCAGATGGGAAACTCACCTTAGGCAAGTGGAGTTCTCTCTCCTAGGCTGAGATCTGGGAAGGATGGTGTTATGATGCTCTGCCCACAGCTTGATTTTCGTCACTTTCTCACCACGTACAGGAAGCCCTGTAAATCTTCATGGCGTAACTGCCCCACTGCTGTCTTGCACAAATCACCCTGCAGTGACATAATTAAGAAGACTGAGGCTGCTGGTCACAGGATCCTCCCTAGGCCTTCTAATCAACACCTCATTAGGTGGGAGGAGCTGCTCCTGGCTCTAAGAGCAACTGTTTCAGGCTCTCTGCAAACACAGGCCCTCCTTAGCTGCTGTAGCAGTGGTGGGGCTCCACAGTAAGCCTTCCTTTATCTAACTGACAGTTAGGAATGGGAAGTCTGCCAGCTGCTATGAGCCAGCACAGCCTAGGTGCTTGCTTCTCTTTGCTGGAAGCAGCTGTTGATAAAAGCCAGGCTTCAAATCATCAAAGAAATGTGGAATGGAAAAATCCCCCAGAGGTGCTAGGCAATCTGCCCTGGGGAGGAAGGGCCCTGCTGCACCCCCAACCCCTCAATGGCTCAGTCCAGCCCAGGGGCTCCCACTCCTTCTCTGAGGAATTATAGAAAATGAGGGCTGGAAGGGGTGTCAGGAAGTCATCTAGTCCAACCCCCTGCTCAAAGCAGGACCATCCCCAACTACATCATCCCAGCCAAGGATTTGTCTATTTAGGTCTTAAAAACATCCAAGGATGGAGATTCCACCACCTCCCTGTGTTACCTGTTCCAGGGTTTTAGTACCCTCCTAGTGAGAAAATTCTTCCTAATATCTAACCTAAACTTCCCTTGCTGCAACTTGAGACTGTTACTCCTTGTTCTGTCATCTGTCCCCACTGAGAACAGTCCAGGTCCATCCTCTTTCAAACCCCAAATGTCAAGGGGTTCAATGTCAAGGAGGTGCAGCTGGATTTCTGGGGAGACTACAGACATGCACCCTGCATGGCTCCCTTTGGTATTTCTGTCCCCATCCCCTCATTCAGTTCAGGTCATGTACTGGAGGAACTGGACCTGCCACAGGCTCTGACTCCTCTCTTTACTCCTAAACTCCATGTCCTTTGAAGGGGGGCAGGGGGAGTCCAGTGTCAAGGCCAGAGCATGTGATGGCTGCCCTCTGCTGGGGAACAGCAGAAACTGCCTGTGCATACAAAGATAGCCCTCCCTTGCAAAAGCAGTCTTTTGCAAGCTATATCCCCCAAGGGCAGAGACAGGGGAGCAAAGTGTGCCAGGCATCAGCTTGGGGGCGAGAGCACTCAGTGTGCAGCCCTTGGCCCAGAGCACAGAGGAGGCAGCCTGTTGTGCCTTTAAGGGCTTGATGATGGTGATGGAGTTGCAGAGGGGTGTCAGGAAAGTGGTCACTCCCAGCCTTCAGCCCAGTGAGGGAATCACCAGATATTTCAGGGATGGGCATGGACAGACTCACAGCTGCTGACTCCCTCCCCTGCCTGGGCGGGAGCTGCTGGTGCCTTCCCTCTGGCACCAATGCTCCTCTGGCTGAGGTCCTGTGGGATCCCAGCCATCCCCATGGGAGCTGGTTGCAGCCTGTGGTGCACTGGGAGGGAGGTGCTGCATAGGCTGTGAGTTCTGCCTTTCTAGCTCAGCCAGCAGAAACAAATTCACATGGTCTGTAAGTCAGTGTGCAACCCTGTGAGGGGGCCCTCAGGGCAGCTCAGACCAGTTCCCACCCACAGCTGTGTGGCATGAGCCTGGCTCAGGTGGCTAGCTTGAAGCCAGCTTAAGTAAGCCTCAGTTTTCTCTACAGTTGCCAGGGGAATCTGGTGCACCTGCAGGTTGAGGGGAGTGAAAGGTTTTGAGGGGCAGGGAGCCTCAATGCTGAGACTATTGGAGGCACAGTGCTCCAGGCCAGGCCAGGCCCACTTCCCCCAGTCATTAAGACTCAAGGGGTCCCCTCTATGGATCAAAGACATGGGCTTTCAGCTGCTGGGACAGCTTCCTGCAGGGGTATTTCTCTCCACTCCATTTGCAGACTGCTGGAAGAGTTGCTTCTGTCACAGATGATGTCTATGGCATCCTCTCCTCAACACGCCACCCTTGGATCCAATGCTCCCAGCCTCCCTCCCTCCCCACACCCATGATGCATAAAGCGGTTCATTTCTCTGGAGGCCCGCAAAAAAATCACAGACACACATACATTAAACGGCACAAAGGTGATATTTGTTTGCAAACAAAGGTCAGAGCAGAGTCAGGTACTCAGATTACTCTGACCAAGCATTGGTATTTGCAAGCGAAATTTATTTTCTCTGTCCTGGGCACGTGTGCAGAAACAGGAACTCTTACAGCTTACTTTTGTTTCATACAAGCATACATGTAAGTTACATCACTACATACATTGCATGTATAGTATAATTAACTACTTAAGTATACAGAGCGGAGAGGTAAATATGCATCAGCTAATTAAGCATGCTCAGAAACTACAACAGGTCACCAAAAGTTTACTTTCCCCACCCCCCCTTTCAAAGACACAGATAATTGAATTTTGGCTTCTGCAATCCGCATGAGAAAAACTTAAAATAGGTGAGGGGGAGAAACTACAATTAGCATGAAAAAGGCTGTGGCAGGACTGAGAAACAAAGAAGTCTTTAGCAGTATCTCTTTTTTATCAGGTGCAAGATCCGAGCTGTGCATTTCTAACAATATTCTATTTCTAACACCCACAATCATCCTCACTCAAACCTCTCAGCCCATCCCAGCACCCCTTCTCTAGATCACCCTTAGCTGTACACTCCCTTGCCCACTTTCAGCCTTGCCCCTCTCCCTTGCCAACACTGACTGCACCTTTGCGCTCTCTTACAATAATTAACTGACTAATGACACCAATTACCCCTCCAGGTCACCAAGTGGCTGGTTACTGAGTGACATGGGGCTGCAGGGCTGGGGCTGAGGCGATAGTGTGAAGGCTCTCTCTACCTCCACTGCCCACAACTGGCTCCCAAGCATTACATGCATACAACAGGGGAACAAAACCTCAAGGCACATTTGTGCCCCTGGACATAGCCAAGCTGAGACTTCTGCCAACTTGTTACATCCAATGCTGTGCCCATGTTTGTATTGTGGCTCCAGTTTGCCATGGAGCCCATGGGAGGCTGTGAAGGGCATCCCTGACCAGCAACTGCACAGGAAACAAGTCACTGGACTCAAAGTCCCAACCCCCTGGGCATAGAAAACCCAGAGCCAAGCTCCTAGTCTGGCCAGCCCACCTGTAGTGCCCTGCCAGGCAGCTCAGTCAGGACCAGGGAAGCCCAGGGCACCCTGTATCCCAGGCCCTAAGGGTGCTCCATAGAAACCCAGCTCCTGGCAGCCACCTGCCACCCCCAGGGCACTGGCAGAGCTGGGAGATGACAAACCTGCTCAGTGAGTGCAGTGGGGTGGTGGCAAGAGCAGCACATACCTCCAAGGTCACCCAGTCCATTAAGCCTGTGCTCATCAGTGCCAGTGCCTTGGCTGCTGAAGCCTGTGTGCTGAGAAGGAGCAGAGCTCTTTATACAGAGTGTCTGCTGGAGCCCAGCCATGCTCATAAACACAGGGAGGAGGAGACGGATGGCCTGGAGAGAAAAAGGCTGCTAAAGTCGGGGGCGGGGAGCCATAATGGCGCCTACCTCACACAGAGCCTCCAGGGCAACTGCCTGCAGCTCTGAGGGGCCTCTCTAGCATCTCCCTGTTTTTTCAGGACTCCTTCTCCCATTCCTGGTGGTCCAAGACAGCTCTCCCCACCCCAGGGCTGCAGGCCCAGTCAACATCACCCATGAGATGACACTTAAGAAACTACAGCACAGGCCTGAACTTGCAGGTGCCATGGGGCACTGGTAGAGGTTAGCGCCACTGAAAACCACACGTCAGAGCTCCCTCCTTGCTGATTTCTGCACCTCATTTGATGCTGCCATTTAAAAGTGAGCCCTTCCAGCTGGTGGCTGTTCCTTTAAAACCT
>NW_017728943.1:81337098-81432361 GCF_001723895.1 Crocodylus porosus
CAGGATTTGTCACCTCAGTGCATCCCAGCCCACGCTTTGCCACCCTAAATGCTGGCATGGAAAATATCAGGGGGAGGGGAGCTGGGCTGAGTTCCTGGGTTCCCATGAAGCCCATTCCCTGGGCTGCCTGCTTTTGAAACAATAGGTTCTCACATTTCAACCCATCAGCTTTAGGTCTCGCTTGTCTGCTTCACTGCTGGGAATACCTGGCCTGCTCTTGTACCACATGCAGAGCTAGTTCCAAGGGGGTGGTGGCAGTGAGTGGAGCTCTTACGCCCACACCCATTTGCTGCTGAGGCGCAGGGTCCTGCCTGCTACATCAATGGAGCAAGTCAGCCAACACTGAAAAACAGTCGCTCTGAAGCTGTAACCACTTGCTGTTGGTGCTGCAGCCCTGGAGACTGTGGGGAGCTTACCTCTTGCTGCAGACCCATCGTTTGAAAGAGATCAAGTGTCTAGCCCCAGCAGTTGTGAGAAAAATGTTCCAGACATGGACTGAGTGTAATTCGTACAATGCTGTCTGCCTGAGTATGCACACTGCCTGAAACAGTAGCTTGGAGAACTTCTCTGAGCTCCCAAGCTGGCCTGAACACTTCTCTCCTGTGAATGTTTCCAGCTTATCTGAGCTGGTGAAGCCAATACTTAACCCATGTTTGGGAACTGCAGTTCAGCTGCATCACACTTCAGTAGATGCAGTCTCTCTTTAGACCTTAGAGGTTGTTGCGCTCTTACTTACCACTTCCCAAAGGCTGGGACCATTCCCTGCCAGGTTTGTGCTCCCCAAGATACCAGCTTTTCCAAGCGATTTCTGATATAATTGCCACACCTCCCAGGTACGTATTCACGTGCTCCTAAGCACTCATCTTACGGTGTTATATAATGATAACATAGTACAGGCAGGGCAGGGTGAACTCATGACATAACAATTATTGAACAAACCCTGAAGTAAGCCCATTTTTATTTCAAGGATCACTCAAATCTTCCTCACTTCCCCCTCCACCCAGCTCCTCCCCAGCAAAGACAAGCCTTGCGGTGAGTTCTCGAGGTCTAAAGAAGGGCTATTTTGAGTCACAGGGTGTTTGTAAGCCCGTGGGGCCTCATAAACATGCCCTGCCAGCTGTCCTTCCTATTTTACATTGGGCACCTCCACTTTATGCAATAGCAGAAGCATGGTATGGGGAGCAAGGCAGTCTGGCAGGTAGAAGGCCCTCTAGGGCTTTACAGGCCAATGCCAGCACTCTCAGCTGCACCCAGAAACCCTGAGGGAGGAACTGTACATTGTGGGGCACCAGTCAGGTGCACCAGGTGAGATAAACCTCTCCGTTGTGGGGCACCAGCCAGGTACACCAGGTGAGATAAACCTCTCCGTGGCTGGCACCAGATTTTGCATTGAGTTAAGGTACACCCAGATGACATGCAGTCATAAGGTACTGCCAACCACTCCTTCTGGGCCAAGGCTAGAAATGGCCTTATCTCCGTTCCTGGTAAGAAGGAAACACTGCTTTTATTGCAAGAGTCTCCCAGACTTTGCTGTGGGGCCCCTAGGGAGGAGGCACTCTCCCTCCCTAGCAGCATTTTGCTCCTTTGTTACCAAGCTGCCACATGCTGACTTTGCAGATTGTGAGCTGCGGTTGTGACTTAGCTCTCACAGCAGCCTCCATGCAATCAGTTGCCTAGCAAGCAGTGACAGCTCTGTCCTTGCAGTGAGAAACGCCAGGGCCAGGGCCCTTACACGCTGAAGTTATACCCCTGGGCCTTCCTCCTGCCTGAGGCAAGGTAGTTCATGAGAGCAAGGTTGGGGCACATGGTTAAGGGGACTGTGGTGGGTATCTTCCTACACACTAGGGACCACAGGTCCAGGCCAGAAAATCCTGCATATTTTGCTCACACCCTCTAACAGGAATGCTCCCTAGAAGGTCAGTGGGTATTTTTCACAGACTATCCCATGACTACTCCAAACCCTCACAAACAGCCAGGTCTGGACCTGAAGGCAGTGAGGACAACAACACGATCATCAGAAGTGGAAGCTACAGAGGGTGCGCGTGGGCATAGGGGAGTGGGTACAGTTATTGTAACTGGTGCACAGGTTTCTTAAGGTGGTTTTAAAAAGAAAAGGTGCGATGGAAGTCTATGACAGAGGATATATCTATATGCCTAAATATATATATAGATAGATAGATATATTTTAATTTAAAAAAAGTTCTGGATTAACGTGCTGGAGAACCATGAGTTAAGAGCAAGCAGATTCCCCAGTGCAGGCATCCTGGGAAGCTGGGCTTTATGGGGGGAAATACTTATTCCTTCAATGGCTGAGCAAAGACCAGGAATTTACAAGCCACTGGGCACTTGTACCAGGTACTAAACTGTAGAGGAAGAAAAGGCCCAGTACTCTTATCAAGACCAATAACAGGGCCTCTGGAGACCCTGAGGAAGGCCTAGTGAGGGGCCATCTCTGTACTACCCTAGGAGTCTCCTGCTGCCTCTTGAGGAGAGCTGAAACAAGCAGCCCATCACCAATGGCCCACAGAACAGCCCCCTGCCATAACACTAGCAGGGGTTACAATGTAAGATGCCTGTGTTGGACGTGCCTTTAGTATGTGTGAAGTACCTTCCCTGGAGGCTGGACTGAGTGTTTGTAACAGCCTATTACTTATTCCTAGCTAGTATGTGGCTCCCTTTGCTTGTGTTGCTTGAGGAGTCAAGAGGTTTGATTCCCACTAGCAGCTCTCTGCATGTGACAATTACTGGGGCTGAGGCTGGGGGCAAAGCACAGCAGAAAGAGTGGAAAGAAGAGGAGCGCATTTCAAATATAGCAATGACCTGCTCATTCAGGCTGGCCTTAGGGCCCACAAGACTTAGGGGCACCTTTGAGTTGATCTGACCCTCAGCTGGCTGCCATGAGCTGCGTACTGCAAGCAGCTAAAGGGACTTCTCTCCCACTGCTGGAGGATGGAGATTCACATGCTCCAATCTTGTACTGCTGTGAAGCCCTGAGCAGCCATGAGGAGCAGATCAGAGACAACTGTAAAATCCCAGGCAGCTGCAGGTTGGCTGCAATACTGGCTCCTTCTCTGCAAGGTTACACCAATCCCAGTTCTGAGCTGCAGAGATGCCAGGAGAGCACCTTCCCTGCTAACCTGCACACCCAGGGCTCAACCAATGCTTTCCTCAGGTGGTGGAAAAGGAAGGCATTCAGGGCTCCCTCCAGGTACCACCACAGGCAGTGGGGTTTCCTCCTTGCAACAGCTGGAGAGAGAAATCAGGGAGCCTCATAGCGCGCTGAAAGCAGGAGTCGTCCTGTGCTGTTCCCCAATTGAGGATCAGACTAACACATGAGGCACATGGGAAATGGATTAGGGGGCTTATAGATTTACATGCCTTGATGGCTTAATGTATAGAGCTGAGAGCACAAGAATGCTAAGTGCTGGGGTGGGAGGACACATAAATGTTGTGCACAGTGCTAATCCCTCCTGGGGACATGGTGGGGCAGCAGCAGGGACCTGTCCCCTGCCAAGCATGAAAGCTAACCCCTTTGGACCCTGCTTCAGTCCCCTGGGGAGTGCGCCAGGAAAGATTCCTGAAGCAAGGATCGCAAAGAGCAAGAGCAGTTCAGAGGCTGTGTCCATTTGGTTCTGCTTCTTCACTGGCTCATGAAGCCAAGTGTTGGGGGAAATGGAGGGGGCAGGGGGATACTGGGCCTGAGCGTTGAGTGGGGCAGTCTGGGGTTGTGGGCATGGCCAGTGAGGTTTAAAAGCAGAAGGTTTGGAAGGTAAGGCTGTTTGAAGAGGTATGGCAGCCTTTCACTTTGCGTGACCCTCAAGGTATGGCATTTGTGGTGTCTGCGGGGCAGAGAGTGCACACAGAAGTCAGTATGAGATTTTCATTCTAATACTGGGTCCCTTACAGAGATGAGTTAAACCAGTGAATCTCTCTGCTGAGGAGAGAAGCAAACACATACTAGGATCACAGCTCCTGGGGCTAGACATCTCCCCCCGCTCAGCTCCTAGAGCTTTTTTAATGATTGCTCCCAAACAGGAAAGCTGGCTTGGCAGGGCTGAAGGTCAGGACTCTACTGCCTGCTCTGTGAGGAAGCATCACCTACAATGATTAGAGCACATAACAGGGAGTCAGACAGGCTCCCTGGGTTTTGTTCCCTGGCTGTGTGACCTTGGTGTCAAAGGTGCTCCCAGGCCTAGCAGCTCATTGGATTAACATCATGAAAGCATGCCAGATCCTGTGAAACCAATGGTACAGTGGGCAATGATGTGGGTGGCATCGCATCTGGCCTCACCTTGACTCCCCAGTCTCAATGACCAGGAACCTATCTACCTTTGGGTCAGCTGGGGGTGACTTTTTGCCTAGAGCCAGAGCAGGGCTCAAACTCAAGCCTGTGGAGCCACTGAGACACCTCAGCCACTCTTCCTGTACCTTGGGTGAGTCAGCTGAAGTATAGTTTTGTGTTGAGAAGCAGCTCTCAGCCCCCTTTCCTTTCCCTGCTGCCTAGAAGACAAAACACTCCAGGCCAAAGAAAGAAGAAGTCTCCCCATGGGACTGTCAGATTAGACACCTTGCAAGGGAAGCAGGGGCTCCAAATGCCATCCCAGGACTTTACCATACAGTGCTCACTCCCGGCACTGGCATCCGTTCTCAGCAGACAACTGTCCCCAGAGAACTGCTGCTTGATCAGCTGACTATGTGCTGCCTTGAGGAAGTGAGTCAGTCAGGTTGCACATCTGAGGAAGCAGAAGGAGCTGAAGGGAAGTGACTGAGTGTGAGAAACTGCCCCTACTTGGTTCTGTGGGCTGGCTGCCTTTGAGCAGAGGTTACTCAGGCTCAGCACAGGATCTGGTCCCCTCACCAGGTGCAGCTGGCTCCCTGACCTGCTCCCTGCCAGCAAACAGGAACTACATGCCATTTGGGCCCAGACAGTATCTGTCACACCATGGTTCACGCTCTGCCCCTCTGTGACAACCCTGACTGTGGAGCAGGATGGCCACTCCAACCCACAGTGCTAGCAGCTACCTGGGAAGATACATTTCTCAGCAGAGCTGCTGTCCAGTAAGGCCTGGGCCTGCTTGCTGTTCCTGGCAGTCTCATGGACTGGCCTGGGCTTGAACCATCACCTGTAAAGGGAGCTCAGCTCTAGGGCAGGCAGCTCTCCTCGCTGCTGCCCCACATTCCCCCTCCCCTCTTTGCTACGCTCACTTGTTGCCTCTTGCCTTTAGATGCATCATCAGCTCACCCTGGCAGCAGCCAGAGGATCCCATTTTTAGCTACACAGTTCTCAGCGCAATGCAATTTGTGGTACAGGGACCTGACTGTTAGCAGGCATGGCAGTACTCCAGCACTGCCCAAATTATTTCATAGTTTCTAGGGTCGGAAGGGACCTGAACAGATTATCAAGTCTGATCCCTGCCCTGGGCGGGAACGAGTGCTGGAATCATAATACCCAGCCAGATATCTATCCAACCTCCTCTTGAAGACCCCCAAGGTAGAAGAGAGCCCCATCTCCCTTGGTAGCCCATTCCAGAGCCTGGCAGCCCTAACCGTAAAGTAATGCCTCCTGATATCAAACCTGAACCTGCTCTCAATCAATCTGTGGCCATTATTCCTTGTTATCCCAGGTGGTGCCCAGGGTAACAGAGCCTCACCTATTTTGCACTGGTCCCCCCAGTGAGTTTATAGATGGCCACCAGAACCCCTCTCAGCCTTCTCTTGTGGAGGCTGAATAGATTCAGGCCCTTTAGTCTATCTTCATAGGGCCTGGCCTGCTGCCCCGACCATACGAGTGGCCCTCCACTGGACTCTCTCCATGTTGTCCACATCCCTCTTGAAGTGCATCTCCCAGAACTGGATGCAGTACTCCAACTGCAGCCTGACCAGCGCCACATAGAGGGAGAGGATCACCTCCCTGCACCTGCTTGTGATGCAACTGTAGATGCATGACAAGGTGGAGTTAGCCTTGCTGACCACTTCCTTGCATTGGCAGCTCATGTCCATCCTGGAGTCAGCAATGACTCCAAGAGCTCTTTCAGGCACTGTGTTGTTGAGAAGGGAGTCCCCCAGCCTATAGGTGTGTTGCAAGTTCCTTCTCCCTAGATGCAGCACCTTGGGGGTCTAAAAGCTTCCCAAACAAGGAATTTAGCCTCACAATCTGCTCTACTCCGGAGTTCGGGGGATCTAATTTTCCAGAGAAGGAGATAGGGCAGTAACTTGGCCTGGGGCACATAGCCAGTCTGAGCAGAACCCAGGAATCCTTGCTCCCAATGCTCTACTCTACTCAGTGAATCACACTGTAAACTACAGCCCTGTACTTCTGTAGGCAAACCACCCTGCTTATAGCCCCTGTCCTGGCCTCTCTGACCCCCTTACTCTGCCGTTTCCTGATTCTGACCCCTGATGCAGATCCCCCTTGCCCAGCCCCTGCCCAATGCATCATGGCCTCTGTGGCACAGGAAAGGGAGGAGGGGACATGCAACAGAATTGTCTAGCCCACTTCAGTGATGCTGTGCAATTCACACTGTGCAAGCCCTTTAACAAGAGTGCCGGCCAAAGCTACAATGTGAAGAGGCAGGGACACCTGGCAAGAAGGCGGCTTTGGGGCACGGGTGGAGAACATAGACTGTGAACTCTGCTCTACCTGCACGATCTCCCTGATGCACACACTGAGGAGGGCACAACACATTTTGTCTGAGCCTGCCTGTCAGTCGCAGGCTGCATTGGCCATGCCATCCCAGCCTGGAGCTCACCCTGCCAGAATAGCAGAGAAGAGTCAGGCATTGCCAGGCATCCCAAGCAGGGAGGAGGTA
This sequence comes from Crocodylus porosus, assembly GCF_001723895.1. Lineage (NCBI taxonomy): Eukaryota > Metazoa > Chordata > Crocodylia > Crocodylidae > Crocodylus > Crocodylus porosus. Next base: position 81,343,908 of record NW_017728943.1, read on the forward strand.
GGGGCACATGGGCTGAGTCTAAGCACATTTGGCATGACATGGGAGAAGCAAGCTGTGAAGGAGGGGAGCTGAACTGGACCCAGAAGGGCAGGCTATAAACAGAGGGAGCCGTGGGGAGAAAGTACAAAATTGGACGGCCGAAGGTGAGAGGCTTAGACATAAGCACCCTGTGGGTGCAGATCTGGAGTGTGGGGACAGTCTGATGGGGCTGGATCACATTGGCCAGATAAGAACAGGATGCCAGAGCCAGGGGGCTGCAGTGAGCAATAGGAGAGGGCTCTGGGGAGGGTGAGTGGGAAACCTGCCATGCTGGACACCAGTCCTGGGTTCCATGCAGCAAGATAATTGCACAGCATCTGACTGGCTGGGGCAAGAAGGAGGGAGGCTGTAGATCTGTTCATTAAGGCCTGGGGCTGGGGGGAGCTAAACGTGCCCTTGGGATGACCTGGTGGATCTAAGGGATGTCTAAGCATGGATTTGGCTAATTCTGCTCGCTTAGCCCCAAGGCAAGAGGCTTGGCAGGGAACGGAGAGTAACTTCACACACTGCCCATGAGCTGGACCCTGCTTACAGCAGCTGGTTCACAGGGGTGACAAGTGGAGTGATCCACAGCCATGGTGACCTGCCTTTGCCCTGGTGTCAGGGGCTCCCTGGGGCAGAACCAGCTGTGCTGACTTCAGCAGGATTTCCCTGCATGTATGGGCTGGCACCCCATGCCCTCCATGCGCTCTTCCCCCACCCCCTGGGAAACCTGCAGGGAGAAGAACCCTTCCCGCCAGGTGGGAGACTCAGCCTGGGGTTGGGGGGGCTAGCGTGGGGCGTAGTCGCGGTTGCTTACATGTTTCCCTGCAGCTGGCTTCAGCGCTGTCTCCTAACCTGATCTCAGGCTGGCTGCTTCAGCTGGTGTTAGGATCAGCCCACAGAGCCTGCAGGGAGCTCGTCAGGTCCTAGTGCTCACCTAATCCCAAGACTTGGCACTGCAGGCAGGTGCTGGGCAACCTTTGCCCCCCTGCCAAGGACAGTGATCACCCTAGGCCTTGCTTGCCTCTGCTATCCCTGTCCTGGGCTCACCTCCCATGCAGCTCTGCCCAGGCTCCTCCAACCGGAAGGGCGACAGAGCACAGTGCTGCGGACCCAGAACCAGAGGCCAGAGGCCTAGCTCCATGTGTCTATCCTTGTTTCCCAGCAGCATTGCAGCCCTAGCCCTGTCTGGGAGGAGCTGACTGCTATGCTAGAAAGCATCTCTTGAGCCAGGCCAAACCCTGCAGGGCCACAGGCCAGAGCCAGGCGGTGGCAGCAGGGTAGGAGTCTTTGGGGTGCAATGCTTTGCTTGGAAAGGCCAGGGATGCCCTGGGAGCAGGAGGCAGATCAGAGCAGCCACTCACCCTGATTGTGCTGCTCATGATCCTCTGTTCCCTGGGAGCCTTTTCACTTCCCCATATTGCAGAGCCCAGCCCAAATGCTAGGCTGGGCGGCTGCAGCACTCAGCTCAGAGCTCTTACCTGGGGTGGAGGCAGGCAGCTGGTCAGTCCCCCGGGCGCTCAGAGCAGCTCTTTGGCTGGAGGTCTCCAAGCCTGGAGTTGCCCCAACCCCAAGAGGCCATGTTCCCACTAGGAGAGCATGCATGCTGGCTCCAGAGCAGGGTGTGCAAGCTGTGGCATCCTGTCTCACAAAGCTCACAGCTCTGCCCCCACTCCCTTGTCTGTCTCCATCCCACATGTCCATTGCTTCAGGGCTGAGGTGCCGCTGATGCTGTCACCTCCCCATTTCTCTGCCTGACCCAATTTCTCTTTGGTAGGAGTACAGGGGTACTCACAGGAGGGGGATCTCCTTGCCCCAGTGTGGCTGGATGTGGGGCTGCTTGCAGGTGAGCTCAGCTCTCCCCTGCTCTGTGCTGTCGAGCTGATTTCCTAGTCTTGCTGCCGGCTGAGACTAGCTCGGCAGGGCCCCTGCTGGCTCAGCAGGTGGAGGCTGCTGCACAGACGGATTAGTGGGGCAGGAAGTGATTCTTCCAGAGAAAGTTCAAGGAAGATTTGTCAGCAGTTCTCAGCACAGCTGAGTCCAAGTGCCAGGCCTTGGGAGGCGAGGGCAGGGGATCCGAGTGATGGCAAATGGGCAGGGCCTCCAGGTAATTCTTGAGCAGGACAGCAGGGTCAGTGAAGGGCCAGAGCGGAGAGAGCCCCATGCTCCCACCCCTCTCTGGTACCCACTGTGGCACTGCACCCCCCTGTGCTCATGCTGCTGCTGCTGCTGCTGGCTGCTGCTGCTGAGTCACCCGCAACTCTCGCTGGCTGTCCGGTGTGCTGAGACCCTGTCCGCTGTGCAGAGGATTGTGGGATGAGAAGGGTTGTCTTGGACTCACTGTGTCCCTCATCTTGGCTCCTGGGCAAGCACAGGATGATGCTGGGTCACTACTGACCAGCTGTCTTGTGCAGTTGAGATGAAGGCCTAGAGCTCCTCATGTCAGCTTCTTCCTCTTCTTCCTCCCAACCCCTTCCTCATGCCTGGGGGCAGCAAGGTGCCTTCTGCAGGATGAGAAGCTGTCTCTGCTGCCCTGCTCCCATTAAAGCAGCTTAGATGCACTATTTACCTTGGTTATGGAGAGAAACAAAGCAAGCAAACTGGCCTAGGACCCAGCAGAGTCAGAGCCCACAGGGGAGGGGAAGAAAGTGGGGTATAGCAGGGTCAACCCTGGGCTGAGATGTAGCCTCCCTGCACCCTGAAAGGTCAGGGATGTCACACCAGGGGTGCCAGGCTGAGCCCTGAAAACTGAAACCTTCTAGACTCAGACTGGCACAGCCCAGGCACTAGGACTCAAGCTCCTGCCAAAGTGTCTCATGTTTTTTCCTGGGGAAGAGGACAGCCTGGTCTCTAAAGCCCAGTCTGCCCACAGCTTGTTGGCTATGGCTGCCAGTAAGGTGGCCCAGGAAGCCTACTAGCACCCCTTAGACTCTGCTCAGCTCTGGTGGGATCACTGGAAACTAGTGCAGCCCAGTACTAGTTTTGGCTGGGGTCTTGGGCCATGTCCCTGAAAACTGGGCAGAGGTCAGCCCTTTTTCAACACAGAGAGGAACAAGAGAACAGTAAGAAAGGATCACCCTTACTGCCAGGTGAGGGCTGGATAGGAATGGCCTACCTAGCTGTTTGCAGAGGGCCCAGCGTCCAGTGGCCTTCTTGTACTGTGTTCCCTAAAGTTGCACCTACTCACTTGTGGGAAGCTGCAGTTCACTTGCTTATCTATCCCCTTTGGGAAATGTGCCAAAAACCAGATGCCCCAGAAATCTAACAGGCCCAGATCTACCTCAGTCCTTGCTGCAGCACTGCACGCTAGTACAACATGGTTGCCTCCTCGCCTGGCCCTGTGCTCCAGGGAGCAAGGGGCTAATGGCCATGGCGCTGCAGGACAATGGGAACTAGGGCAGATATGAACTTCCACGTCAGCAGGGTCTGCCTCTAACCACAAGTACCAACCTCCAGGTCCTCAGACACCCTGTGTCTGCTTAGTACCAGGGCATTCCCAGGGATTTGAAAGCACTGTAAATCCAATTCTGGCTGAACTTCAACAAGGAAACTGGAGTAGGGTGTGGGAGAGTGGGGTTTGGAGTCCCAGTACTGACTGGAGACAGTCAGTTACTGTGATGTTTCTCACTGTTGCCCTAGAGCAGCCGTCCTCCATCCCTGTTTGATGCCTATGCATTCTGCATGGCAGCCCATGAAGCCTACTAACACCCCTTGGACCCTGCTCAGCTCTGGTGGGATTAAGAGTCACTAGAAACCAGTGCAGCCCACTGAATTCAGTGCAAAACATGTGAATACACTGAGATGCAGAGTGCTACTGGCCCCTCAGACAGCCCCCCACCTAGGGTCTGTCTGGGAGGTGGATTTTTTTTTAGGAAAAATTTTTCATGTCTCAAGCCAAATCAATTCCAAATCTGTGAGTTATTCAAGAACCATATGTGGCCCTGCTACCAGCAAGCATCCTCCACCCCCACCTGGGGCTTCAGATGCTTCCAAATCTTTTGGCAGGGATCCTACGTGCAGGCCCAAACCTGGAGACTTGGGGTTAGGATGCCCCCAAGTTTCGCTTGCCTTCAGCCATATGGCTGCAGGAGCAACCTAGGGAGGAGTCTCCCATTTCCATAAAGTCGGTGTGTAGCCGAGACCCTCCCACTGGAAGATAGCCGGTGGGAAGTTAAGTATGACGGTCTCATAGGAAGTCCTGTCTGCAAGCAGACAAGGGTGCAACCCTCCACTACATAATGCCATTTTAATTGTATTACCTTGGTCAGGGAACTTCCCATGCCACCATCATGGTCACGGTATTTCCCCTGTCTGGGAGGTGGATGAGTGAAAAGCAGGAGCTGCCTCTGGCCTCAGTTCCTCTGCATGAAATGAGCCAGGCCTGGGCCACAGCCCCTTCCCCAGCAAGGGCTGGGGGCACACAGGGCAGGGCAGGAACTTGGCAGACTCTTTTCAAGGCTGTGTTCCCTCTGAAGGGCCTTTGAGCAGGCAGCTCCTACCTGCTCCCAAGAGAAGAAGGGTCTGGTGACCTCTACCATAGTCCCTAGCTTGGTGGCTCAGTTCTAAGCGACCATCTGTGATGCATGAGGAGCACTTTGAGCCAAAGCCTCTTAGTGAGAAGGGTGAGAGCCCCAAGATGAAAGCCCCAAGCCCCTGCCATCCCTGACCGGGGTAGGCTTCCCCAGGATGGAGCCAGGAGAATCCCATCCCAAGCAACCCCTTCTTCTGCCTAACCCTATGGAACAACACTCAGAGCCCAGGGCAGCTCTCCTGTCCCAGGTGGCACAGGCCCTGGTGGCAGCAAGGGAAGGAGTCACAGAATCATAAGGTTAGAAGAGACCTCAAGGGTCGCCGAGTCCAACCCCCTGCACAGACATAAGCTGGATGAAGAGACTTCAAGATTGTTCTGTGTGCCTTTAATAAAAATAATCCCACTCTTCCCCACACTCTGCCCTGCACTGTGGGTGCACTGGGGTGCTTGGGGAACAGGCTGCCGGGTACCCTATGCACAAGGTAGAGTCTCTCTGGCTCCATCAGCTCCAGTGTCACACAGAGACCTGACCCTACATGCTCCAAGAGAAGGGCCTGAAAAAGACAGCAGGGCATCCCCCCCTACAACCCGCCATGCTCAGTGCCTGCTTAGCGTGCCTTCCCAGTAGCTGCTCCTGTGGGGAAGTGAGGTGCAGCTTTCCGCTGAGGCGGTGTAAGCAGAGCCCATCAGTGCAGAGACCTCTGCCTCTGCACTCTCACCAGCCCTGGGGGTAGGGAGCTAGCAAGCCCTGTGGGTTTGGTGCCTACAGTGAGCGGGTGCTTGGCGAGTTCCTGTGAGGAAGGCTCCTGTTCACAAGCTGGCAGGCCCAGCAGGAAGAAACACGGGCAAGTTCTGGCCTGCGTTCCCCTGTCCTGGGCTCATTCTTTCTTCCCGAAGAACTTCTTGAAGACAGACTTGTTCTTGGGGCGAGGGGGGGTACCCTGGCCCCTCTCCACTAGCACATCCCGGGGGCTCCCTGGCATAGCCACAAAGGAGTGACAGCGAGCCCTGGGCGTGGCCTGCTCCCCGATGTACAGCGTAATGGAATAGCTGCTCCCAGGCTCCAAAGGCTCCTTGGGTACTGACACTGGCATGATCTTCTGGTAGGTGGCTGAAAGAGACAGAGCACTGGGTGGGTTGCTACTTCCCACAGGAACATCAACCTCACTGAACCAACAGGGGCGCCCAAGAAAGGGGCACAGGGGGTCAGTCACTGCCATGGTGCCAGCTCCAAAGTGGTGCTGTGCACAGGGGACTGTCCAGGACTGGGATAAGAGTGTTGCAGTTTATTTTGGGGGCAGTCTCACAAGCTGCCTTGAGCAGCCTCCTCTCTATCGCAGGTGTTTTCATGACAGGCGAAGGGTGTTGGTGCCATCTGGTGGTAGCCATCAGCAATGGAATTGTGACCTTGAATAGCAAGGTCTCACATCCCCAGGAAAGCCAGGGGTTTAGCTGCAATAATGATGCTGCATTTAGGCACAGGAGACCAGCCAACATCTAGCAGCCAGCCATAGCAGCTCAGCTACTTCACAGCATGGTGAATGGATCCTCTAAGTCATGCTGTGTAACAGGTATTCACCCTGTTCCCACCTCAGAATGAGTTCAATCAAAAGCGAGTCACATTCCCAGCCTTGGGCAAAACCCCTTCCAGATCAGGGTGCCTGCTGGGATTCCCAGAGGCCTGGATCTCAGCCCATCCCTACCATCCCTAAGTAGAGCACCATTCATGGGTAGCATCCAGGCACAGCCAGCCAATCAAAACTCTCACCTTCTCTGTTCAGCACCCTTTGCATATGCAACCCCCCGGGAAGGTGGGTCTGCACTGCCAACAGGGAACCAGAGACTCACAAGTTGCAATGGAGAGCACACCAGAGACATAGGGCCAGAGCTCCCAGTCCTGTTCTTCCCACACTGTGTACCTGAGGTGAATGAGTAGGACCTCCTCTTGTTGGTTACGAGGGCATAGTCTTCCTCCTGGCAGTTGGCATCCTGTGACCTTGGAGATCCTGTAGGTGACCACTGGAACCGCCTGTGCCCTGTCATCTGGCTGTTGGCTCTCTGACTATCTCCTAGCAAGGGAAAAACAAGAAAGGAGCTCATGTAGGCAAGATAGACAGATCGACAGATGGACAAGGGCTTAGGAGCAGGCTGTTCTGGCACAACTTCTACATCACCACCATCCTGATGAGCCCTGGGACATCCCAGCAGACTGAGGATGGTAGTGGGAGTGCCCCTTTCAATTTCTGGGACCCAGGTGGAACAGGGAGCTAGAGGCTTCTCTTACTACAGCAGGCAGATTTACAGGTAGGAGCAAGCAGCTGAACATGGGCTAGCTGCAGAAGAATAGGCACCCAGGGACCGATAGGTTGCAAGTGCCTACTGCATGGTTAGCTAGTAAGACAGTAGGGCACAGCCCTGGATAGGCAGCAGCAGAAGAACCATGGCTAAGCCAGAGAACCAGCTGAAAAACACACCTGCGGTCAGTCAGGAGAACATCTGACTAGAAGAGGAGAGGCTCAGGGGACATAAGCCTGGGTTCCTGAGATAGAGGAGTCAGTGTGGCCTTGAAGTCTATGAGGAGAAGAGCTCCTGCTAGCTCGGGCAGGAAAGGAGCAGGAGCTGCAAGCCAGGTCAGGTACTCCCAAGTCTAAGAGAACCAGTGAGTGGAGAGGTGGCTTTGAAAGCAGTGTGGTGGCCCAGAGGGGCTTTGGGGGTGTTGTTAGAAGCAGTTTGCTTATGTTTGTGTTGCATTTTAAACTGGAGGACTGACTTGTGATTGTAGGGATGGTTAGAAGGCTATGTACAAGTGCTTGACAGGTACTCCAGGTTTGGCCCTGCCAGGACTAGGGGCAAGACAGAAATGGGCTGAGGCCAAGGGGGCCAGAACCTGATCCCGAGAGAGAGAGAGAGAGAGAGGGGGAAGATACTGAGGCTGAGAAGCTGGGCCAGAGTAAGTGGGCCATGGTTAGAAGTCTACGGTCAGAGTAACTAGCCGGCTAAGGCCAAAAGGCCTGAAGTCTGTACAGGAAGATGGATGACAACAGAATGACACCTTTAAGGCATGAGTGTGTCGGGGTGAGGGGGGGCACTGGAGACCACAATTAGAGTGGTGACCACCAAGTTTAAGTAGTGTCAGCAGGGCATGAGCAGTTTCAACTGAGCAAGGACTCAGGGACAGCCTCCCGAACAAGATAGAAAGAACATCAAGGCATGGCTGGTGAGATCAAAGGGGAGTATATGGAGGACCTGGAGTACAGGCAGAATTAGGGTGGTCCTAGGGGGTTCCAGGGTCACCCTTAGGGCCTGTTCTTTCCCACCAGGATCAATCCATCATCCCTCAGCAGCAGTGAGCCAAGGCTGCTTGAGGTTTGTGAGAGGGAAAACTGGCTGGTTTTGGCTCAGTTACTGCTGGGACAGACCAGTATGATGGACGGAGGCAAGCCTAGCGTTCGGGTGCTGTAGGGAGTGGGGTGGGTATAGGGGCTTCCCCTCTAAGGCAGTATAGAGCCCAGGAGGGCCTCTGCTTGGCTTGGTAGGAGCATACTCCCCTCTTCATCAACACTTTCCACCATGCCACAGTACAGTGCCAGGGGCATGGCAGTACTGACAGTCTTCTAGACAAGCTGGAGGTCTTGGCCACTTGTGCTCATCCTAGGAATTTCCCACAGGAGCAGGGGTGAGGGAGGGGAAGGTTATTTTGGGGCCTGGAATTGCCAGCTTGGGCAATTCCACTGTGTATCTTCAGCTAAACAGAGGGCATAGGAGACTTCTGCTTGCCTGTGCTCCTAGCGCTCTCTCTCCCCCTCCCATCCCCAAATGGCTGGATTCACTAGCAAATTGCTTAACATTTGTCCCAACTGAGAATGAGCCTGACAGGCACACAGGATGCGAGATGCTGGGACCTGTGGTTCCACCAGGGGTCTATTGTGGATTCATCTACCCTGGATGCAGCAGAGCAAGGTGAGAGGCCCTGCTCCAACGGAGGGAGTGAGGGAGACTGAAGCACTTGAGGCACAGATGTCTCATGGGCCAGAGCACTAAGAAGCAGCTGCACATGCTCACCAGCCAGTAATGCTGTAGAGTCCTGTAGGTCCTCCTGATTCCCAAAAGGCAGGTGCATCCTGGCACTTGATCTGGGCAGCAGCGTGATCTCTTGGCTCTTGGCTGTAACAGGCTGATGGTGGCCCTGGAGGTGGGAGCTGCTGGATATGAAAAGAAGTGGTGGAGAGACAGATTTCGTCACTCACCTGCAGAGAAGATCTGCTCACCTCAGGCCCGGGAAACCTCACTCACAGGCTCCATCTGTGCCAGCTTGGACAGGGACTCTACCATGGGGTTCCCAGTGCAGGAGAAAATTTGTGTGTGCTGTAGTGATTTGGCTTCATTAGCAGCTTATTTATTAGGGGCTTATTTATTGGTAAAATGATTAAGAGATGACCTTGGTGACCAGAGAAGAGAGCCTCCACTGGGAGGAGCTGCAGACCCCAGAGAGGGGGAGCAATAAACCAGCAGGAAATGGAGAAGTTAGAGATACTGCCTGAATGGCGCTGTAGGGTCAGCACAGCACTCTCCAGCCACACAGCCCAGACCTGGCCTGGCTGGCTCTGAACACTCGGGCTTAGCCTCTACCAGCTCAGCAACTGCCTGAGGCATCCTGCTACTCACCTGATTGGGGAGCTGGTCCCCTCTGCAGGCTGCACGGCTGCCTGGAAATAATCCACTTCGGGGAAACCTGTGGGCAAAGCAGAAACTGGTTGCTAAAGTAGCTGGCAAAGGGTCAAACTCCAGTGGTTGCAGAGAGCACCCAGGGGTCCTCAGTGCCCCTGAAGAGCGAAGGGGAGCAGGGGCCCTAAGGTCAGCTCTGACAGGTGCAGCCAGAGCAGCCCGTATGTGACTGTCTGCACAAAGCAAAACAGTTGGGTCTGGAGTATGGCACTACAAGGAGTCTGGAAACTGCCTTCTGCTACTTGACCTGGAGTGTGCATGGGGTGGGGGGGCAGGTGGTGCTTGGGGGGAATTCACTGTTTCTCAGACATCACCCACAGTAAGAGGAGGAAAGGTCCTGAACAAACGGGTGTTTCATATCCCTTTATATCCAATGGAGACAACCAGGCTGAGGGGCCCACACAGGCTCAGGGCTGGCTCCTTGAAGCCTTTCACTCTTGAATCTCACTGATGCACCCTCATGCCTGCCAGCCATTTTGTCACCATATCTGAGCCCCCTGCCCTTGTTTAATCATCATGTTGGTGCAAGGACCTTAGTGTATGGGACAGCAATGGCTGAAGGCCAGGATGGGGCCTCTAGGCTCCGTGCAGTGAGAGACAACGGGTCTCTCGCTGGAAAGGGTGGGGGCCCGACTCCTTTACATCATTTTTAGACTAGTGGGAATGCACTGACTCCAGTGGTGTCACTTTTTGATTTAGACCAGCACATGTGTGGTTAAAAATTAAGCCTTCAACTCTTCCTCATCAAAGAGCTGCAGCTGCCCAGGACAAGCTGTCATCTTGTACAGAAGTCACATGCATACTACTGCCCTGTCTCATAATACTAGGTGTGAACAGACTATAATAGGGAACAGCTGGTGTGGGGAAAATGAGGGAATGAAGGTGCAGTGTGGGTGCCCCACACACAGCTCTGCTGGTCTTCCTTCGTCCAGTCTGCAGCCCCCCGCCATTCCAGCCCCAGGCTCCCTTTTTTTTGTGGCCCCCTCACTTGCTGATTGGGGCCCAGTGGCCCCAACCCTCACTGCTGATTGGCTGAGGGAGTCAGGGGTGTACGCCCCCCCAGGGGATCTTCTGTATTCTGGGGTGCTCAGTAGCCACCCTAGCTCCATCCCTTCATCATCTCATGTCCTGCTGGTGGTCACAGCATGCCTCACCTGAGTTCTGCTGCAGTTTGGAGACCCACTCATTCATGAGAGGTTGGGATGGAGCTCTCAGGAGGTACTCGGAGCCATCCCGCAGCCTGGGGGGACAACAGCGAGTCAGTAGGAATAATGATGTGGGCTGCAGACACAATGGTTCCTGCCACCCCACTTCCCAGGAGCCTGGGTGCCAAAGGGAGAGAGGGACAGGATCATCCCCACCCCAACCCTGATTTCACACACTCTATGCCAGGGTTTCTCAACCTTTTAAGTAGCAAGTACCCCCCGATTTCTGAAAATTTTAATAAGTACACCAACACTTAATTTTCCAGGGGATTTTATATTTGCAGGCTAATGTGTGCTATATGTTGGAAGAAAGGCAGTGTATATAAGGCCGTGATACGACAGATATCTGATCTGGTGTGGGTACGGTTGCCACCTTTTACACCAGGGGTGCACATCTCAAGTATGTACCTGGGCTAGAGGTGATGTTGCCCAAAGCTTGGAGGGCTGAACGCCAAATTATTACTGGGGAATTTAAATTTTGCCATAGTTTTGAGAGGAAAAGAAGGCGAGACAGAGAGAGAGTGTTGGGATACCCACATATCCCCTGCCTGTGTCTCGTGTACCCCCAGGGGTATGCGTACCACAGGTTGAGAAACTATGCTGTGTGACTCAGGACAAAGGCATCTGAGCTTGGTCCCCATGGCTCAGCAGCTGGCGCTTCAACTAAGCTGCCTGCTGAATGACCTTGCATGATCTGCAAGCTCCACAGTCTCTAAGGCACAGAAACCTTAAAGCTGCTCCAAGCCTGGCCTCTGCCAACAAGGGGTGCTGCAACAATGGGAATGCCCATCCTGTAAGAAGCTCTGGGGAACTGCCCTGTTCTGGTTACTCACTGTAGCCTGAAGCAGTTGGTCTTTTTTGTATACTCCATGTCCTGGGTGCAGTGTGCTCCTGACAAGTTCAGGGGCAGGGCCACCACAGAGCTCTGCAGCACAGAGGACCAAAAAGGAGAGTGAGGTCTCTGCAGCTTGATGGGCTGTTTCCCCCATGTCTAGCGGGGGTTCTCACACTGGAGACTCCCAGCTAGCACCCATCCCTGGTCTGTAGTCCCTAGCTGTTATCCCTATGATCTGCCATAAAGGGGCGCTGCCTGGCACAAAGCAGTGCCTGCTATACCCTCAGTTACATAGGACAGATGATAAGGTGGGTCAGCAGCAATGCTGCAGAGATGGGGACATTCAACAGTGAGGGACACTGCTCACAGCAGTCCAGTGCCCAAGCAAAGCACTCTCAGCACTAGCCCCAGGGTGGTTGACAAGCAGCAGGAGAGGGCACTGGGGAGAAGACTTTGTCCTGCTGCTGCAGGAATAATCTTGGTAGTGACTCAAATCCTCCCAGCCCCAGACATCTCCCTGGAGCACCCTCCCAAGCTGGTCTCTCCACCCCACAGCCCCAGATCTCAGCCCTTTGTGCTAGCTGGGAAGCAGGAGATCAGTTCTCAGGTGGCCCAGCCCTGCTGCCTGCCAGTCCTTTTGAAAGCACCTCCACATGTCCATTAATACAGCTCACACTCTTCTGACAGTCCTTCTAGTCCTGGGCTGCAGCAGGGCAGGGACACCAGAGCACACAGGGAAGAGAAGGCACTTGCCCATGCCCATGGTCTCAGCATGTGGCAGCACCCAGGAATTCCAATGCCCACCAATCCCCCCAGTCTCCAACCACTGACTCCCCCTGTTCCCTTTCCACCCCTACTGCCAAGAACATAACCCAGGAGTCCGGACTCCTATGCTCCCTGCTCCAAGTACCAGACACCCCTTTGTCCCCACCAACAGACCAGAGGTCTGCCCTGTGTCTGCCAGGGAGGATTTCCTGGATATACCTTAAGAGTGTCCTTTCTGTCCTGGTAGAAGCACAGTGTCTGCCTCATCAGCACAGTGTGGAACAGATTCCAGGTGCGACAGTTTGCCTACAAGACCGCAAGCAGAAGCAAATAGTTAAGTAGGCAAGGCCAGCATGGAGGCTCCACCCTGAGTCCCAGAGGCATCACAAGGTGGAGATGCTGCCCCTGCTCTGCTGGGTTAGCAGAAATGTGGGTGCTTTTCAGTGAGGCAGTCCTATAGAGGGCCGGTTCAATGGGTCAGGAAACCAGAGAGGGACAACCACCCAGCTCCAGGGATATCCCTTCCTAAACAGTGCCCAAAAGGATTGGCCCAAGGTTCTACTAGTTGCTTCCCCAGGAGCCATGTGCATGCACTGCTGATGCCTCAGGTTGCAGCAGAAACAGGATGGGGCCCCAGGCAGAGAGAAGCAAACCTGGGCTGCTCACCTCAGGGAAAGACACCTCCTTCCCCCAGGGTAGGGCAAAGCATAGTTTGGCCCTGTCTGCATTAAGGGGCCAGTGTAGATGTAGCTATGCCCTGGTGCATGCCTGAGGGCAGTTCCTGAGGACAGACCAGGTCATAGGGTGTGAGAGAGAGAGGCAGCACATGTCTGTGTAGAGCTGATGTCTCTGAGATTAATCTATGGGCCATGGCTTGGGAAACAGAAATCACTGTCATCTGGAAGGCCCTTAGGTCATGTGCCTGCTGGGCTGAGACTGCAGGCAGCTAGGGGACAGCAAGGGGCTTTTGGCCCGCTGATATGTCCTCCATAGGAGGTTTATATTGAGCAGATTCTTTTTGGTATTGGGTGGTGGAACCGGAGTGTGCTCCATCCACTCCATGCATTGACCTGGTATTGCAGTGCCTCCCGGACCGGTGCAAAAAACAAAAAACAAAACAAAACAAAAAAAAAGCTTCCCCTGAGATCATGCACTGTGTGCTGAGCACCCAGCATCTCCAAGAGAAGCCAACGGAAGTACTTGGGCATCAGCACCTTGCAGCCTGCCTGCAGGCTGTATTTCTGGCTGCCCCAAGCAACCTGTGTACAATGCTGGAGGTCTGCAAGCCAGGGCCTGCTGAGAAGGTGGAGCTGCTCCTACTGTACCTTTTTGCCTCCTGTCTGCAGCACATGCTTCCTCTCCAGTGCTCCTTCCATCATCTGAAACTCCATCTTACCGGGGGGAGTCTGCAAAGAGACAGATAATGATCAAAGTGGCACTGGTGCCACTGGGTTCTTTGGCAGCCACAGGCCAGGAGTGGCTGAGATCTCCTGTCTCTCAACAGGACAACCTCAAGTTTGCAATGACAAAGGGGAGCCTGGGGCCATGTCCTGGCATAGTCAAGATCTGTGACAGAGAACAGATAAAAGCAGAGCCATATGCTTTCTAATAGGACCATATACTGTCCTCCTGCCACCTTTCCAGGATTTTGTATCCTGACCCATTAGCTCTATGTTATTTTCTAGACCCTGAAGACTCGAGTTAATCAAAGCCCTGCCATGTGACACACTAGCAGCTACAGCAAGAGAGACCATATTCCTTCAGGGAATTAGCAGGAAGACCTGCATGTGCTTTTATGCTCTGGAAGGCCCAGGAACTCACCCTCCTGCAGATGCAATGGCTACACAGATGGTGAACCTGAATCTTCCAGTGGCACAAACAGAGTGCACTTTTCTGGGAGCCGGGAAAGACCTCCTGCAGCTGGAAGCCACCACTTTTTTCTCCTCTCTGTGGGCCAAGCCACTGGAGGGCACATTGTGCCTTCAGATCTGCAGAGGCAACAGGCATCTACCTCAGCACATCTTCACATTATAACACACCTGTAGCAGGTACTCCCACAAGGCAAACATATGGCTGTACCTACACAAGCTGTTTGCAATGTGCTGCTCACAGACCAGGATCTTGTCCCCTGAAGCTGGCTGTAGACTCACAGCTAACAGTTACTCAGGGAGCTCTAGGGACAGGTGCCTGTGCTTAGGATACCAAAGGATTTGATTTCCCCACCCACTGGTGGTTGCAAGTACAATTTGAGGTAGATCCCTGATGCAGATGGGAAGGTGCTAGCCACGCAAGCCCCATGTGCTACTCAAGAGTGACCAATTTTGGGGTGGAATGAATTGGAAGAAGCTCCTAGCCTGTCTTGCCGCCCCAGGGGACTGTGGCATAGAGGACTGTGAGCATAAGGCAGGGCTTGCCTAGTTCTTTTTAATTTTGTTTCTGGGGCCAAATCAGTTCCAAATTGTATGACTGAGCAGAGCTCAGTTGTTCAAGTCTGCATGGCTCTACCACTGGCAAGTCTCCTCACTCTCAGACTCTTCAGCCTGGGGCTTCAGATACTCCCAAATCCAACGCAGGCATCCTATGTGCAAGCCCCAAGCCTGGAGGCCTTGGAGTTCAGATGTCCCCTAGTCTTGCTTGCCCCTACCCAAAAGGCCAGAGGAACAAGCTAGAGGGAAAGCCAGAATGCAGTCCCCAATCACCATAAATTGCATAGTCAAGATCCTCCCATTAGGTGGCTTTAGTAGACTCTTGCATGGGTCAGCCTACCAACAGTGCAAAGGACAGCTTTTCACCCTCCACTACACCAAGTCATTCAAGGCCTCATGATGGTATCTCCTGAAGGCAGGGACTGTCTGGTTGTGTGGTCAAGGGAGGATGGCAGGGGTCTGCACAGGCACCTGGAAGCCCCAAGAAAGGGCACACACAGCTTACTGACAGCCAGCCACTCTGACCTTGCCAAGGTCTCTGTCCTCCTCCTGGTGCTTCTGCCGGTTCTGTGGGCCGGTGCCCTCCACCGAACCCAGGGACACAACCTCCTTCACCCCATGAAGCCCCTCTTGAGATGGGAGCGATGCCCAGAACCCACTCGGGCTTCCCTCAGTTTTATGCCCCTTGCCAGTGCCTCTTCCTGTTTGTGGATTGCAAAGGAGCTGGGCAGAGGCAGGGAGTGTGAACTTGGCCACCAGCACATTGTTCTCTGATGTCAAGATGAGCTTTCTGTTGGAGACACCTGGGTTCTGCACCTCGTCCGACCCATTCCCCATGGTGGGGCACATGCTGGGGTCTGCTCGGGGACTCTGCCTGCTGTGCCCCTCCACGCTGCTCCAGATGGCCTGAAGCTCCTCTTCATCTTCCTCAAACAGCTCATGGTCAGGGTGGCAAACCTCTACTGAGCCTGGTGGCTTTGCTTCTTTGGCCAGGCCTAACCTCATCATGTGTCCAGCAGAAGCCAGGTCCTGAGGCCCTGCGGAGGCTAATGCCAGGCTCTGCCGTGGGTAACTGATATCATACTCCAAAACTGAGAGCTGGGGGGTGGCTCTGAGGCCCAGGTTAATCAAGGGGAATGGGTCTGTACCTCCACCAGGGAGTTGCACAGGACTTTCCTCAGAGGCCTTGCTCACAGGGGCAGTCTCTAGCTTGCCCTCCTTGAGCTTCCCACTTCCTCGTGGTGGTTCTCCTCTGGCAAGGGCCCCACTGGAGAGCTTGGTAGGAGAAGGCCTGAGCTCTATCCTGGTGGCTTCCTGGAGCTGGGGTTTGAGGTCCACTGGCTTCTCCGGCTGCACCCTTCCTGGGCTGCCAGGCTTCCCCAGCATGGCTTTCAGCTGGTTCCACTCCCGGCCAGCCTGTTCACGCAGCATGCTGATGCGGGACAACTGGTGCACTTGAAAGTCCAGGAAATCATCACTGGAGCTGCTCTGGGCCTGGGGACTCTGCCCATCCTCTCGGGAGGGGGCTGCAGCAACGCTCTGAGACTTCTTCCTGTCGTAGCCTGGGTTGAAGCTCACTTCTTCAAACCAAGTGTCATGCTCACTCTTCAGAGCCTTCCTGGAAGGCTCCATGGATCCTCCAGGCCTTGGGCAGGTGGTTAGCAGATGGCTCAGCACCTCCTTTGACAGGCTAGCACCATTCACCTCTTGCTCTGGCCCCTTGACCTCCCACTGAATCACTCTACAGGGCTGCTGTCCCTTCTTCCTTTCAGCCACTTCCTTCCGCGCTATTTTAATAGAGTCTTGGACATTCCTGAGGAGACCAAGGTCCTTGGGCAGTTCCAGGCTCAGGACAGACCCCAGAGAAAGATGCCGGCAAGTGCCCTTTGATGAAGCTGGCTGTGAGCTGCTGGGACCCATGCCCTGGCTCAGGACTTCAGCTTTGGGGCCACTAGATGCAGCCCTAATGGTACTACATTCAGCATTGCTGGCCCTTCCTGGGGGACCCTCTCCCAGCTCTCTCAGCTTGGGGCTGGAAGCCTTCTCTGCCACCTTCCTCCTCTCACACTTCAGGGGCCAAGTGTTACTGGGATTGTGCTTCTCTTCCGACCAAGGCTGCAGTTGGCTGGGCTCTGCTGTCAGGAGCCTCTGCTGCCAGGGTGGCTGGGGACCTTTCACCACCACCTTCCTGCCCCTCTGCAGGCTGTCCACAAGAGGGCTGGAGCTGGCTTTGGGCAGGGTGTGGAAGGTAGTGTCTGCCCCAGTGCTTGAAACCAGGGAGGCATGGCTTCCTGCAGGTGCTTGTTTGGCTGGGCGGGGCATGGTGGAGCTCCTGTGGGTGGCGGATCCAACCCCTTCGTTCTCCTTCACACACAAATAGGTGCTCACCTGGGAAACACAAGGGCAGGGGAGAGATGTTAGACCCACCTGTCTGCTGGCTTAAGGCTGCTGGTGCCCGAAGATACCCAGGCTAGGGTGGGAGGAGCAGGGGCATATCCCTGGGCTCCCTCATGGGCATGCATACCTAGCAACATGCAGATCCACACAGCTCCTTGTGCCCAACCACTGGTCATGTCTCACAGACAGCACCATCCATATCACACAGTGACAGCAGCCAGGGGAGGGCACACACCATGATACTAGGGACCACTGCCTTTGCTCCCGGGGACAAGCCAGTGCCTGTTGACTGGGAGCTGCATGGCCAACACTGTGGGAGCCTAACTGTGTCCCCCTCACTCTAACATGTTGGGGTGCCTATAGAAACTACCCAGAATGCAATGCTCCTTGGGGTCTGGTGTGTTGAGGCGGCGGGGAGGGGTGGTGAAATGCAGCAAGTCACCCTTCCTTATTAAGGATGGTGAGGGTAGCAGGCTGCATTTGCAGAGCCCAGCACTCCCCATCTTCCAGTCTTTGCTGGCTGGCACTGTCTTAGCAAGTGAGACTGGGTCACTGCCCCTCTGGGTCACTGCTCTGCTGGGGTGGGGATGTGGCTCCCTCCTGCATGGTCATGCCTAGCTCTCCAGCTGCTGGTCCCTGCACTTTGTTTGCACAAGGAAATGGTGGTAAGGGGGGAACAAGGGTGAGCTGCTCCCTGTAATCCAGGGTCTGGTGCTGCTGGTTGCCCCAGAGCCTGCTGGGTGACTCCCCTACTGCCTGAGTGAGCAACACTGAACTGTTCCCACAGGCTGGCCAGGCCTCAGTTCTGCCTGCAATCACATGGCTGCCTTACATTCAGCCTCAGAACAGGGACCTGGACCCAGCCCTACCCCATTCCTTCTGAATGACCAAAGATGCTACATGGGGATCTGCCCAGCTTGTCCGCGCTAACATTAAGGGTTACTAGATACAACGCATTAAGCAGACACAGTCTCCATAACCATGGCACCCATGCAGGACTGCAGACATCTTGAGATGTCCCCAGAATGGGGCTGACACGTGCAACCCAGAACAAATTCTCCAGCCCCTCCCCGCCGCGTTTCTCCCATGCATATCACCCTCTTCTACAATCGGTCCACACTTGATGGCTTGGTCAGCCTCCACAGTCCATGGCTTGGTCAGTCTCTGCTCAGCCTAAGAGCAAGAGAACCAACTTCTGCCAGCTACAGTATGGCTTTGGAGACCTGCCCACTGACAACTGCACTGAGACTGTCCCCAACACAGTTCATCCCCTGTCACAGCTGTCACCCTGTGTCTCATTCCCTCACCCCGCTGGGCCTGCTGGGGCACTCAGTTTATTCTGAAGTGGTCCACAGCACTGGGGCACCCTGACAGGCTTGTCCTAGCACCAGGTTATCAGGGCAGCAGAGTGCCCTCCCCACACCCTGCTCTCCAGCCAGAAGGGAGAGACAGGCCTTAGCCTGACCTCTCTGTGCAGGGGAAAAGCAGGAATGGTGCCCACAGAGAGAACACAGAGGCACTTGCAGAGATGGTCTGGCATGTTAGTAGAGGCCAAGCTCATGCCATGCAGCCCCTCTGCCCGGCATGCAGCTTCAGAGATGTTACCTCTTCCACAGGCTGGTGAGACGACTTTCTCTTTCGCCTTAAACTACCCAAAGTGTTTCCTAAAAGCCCCTGGCAACGCTTCCAAAAGGTATTACAGCCTGAGGGTTTAGTGCTAGAGAGCTGAGGGTGGGGAGAGAAAGACACAAATACAGAATTGAGGGAGAAGTGAGGATGGTCTGCTACGGTGAGGAGGATGAGGAGCAGGAGGGAGGAGAAGCAGGTGCTGTGGTGGGATAGGCCAATGCCTGGCACAGGGAAGCCAAGAGAGCTTGTATTGCTTCTGACACCTGAAGAGGCAGGGATGCGGGCAGCACTGGGGATCATTCAGCCAGAAAATCCACTTGCCTCTGGAGCACTCTCTAGCAACTGTAGCGAATTTCCTGAACTCTCTTCAACTGAGGCACAAGCTCACCTGGGAATACCTGGGGTTTGTCATGCCCCTCCAAGCGCACCTGGGAGTTTGCAAGCTGACATAACTACAGACCTGAGCACAGCTGCTGCAGGCCAAGCTCCACATTAAGGCACAGCATCAACCCTTCCAGCAGCTCCATTGGAAAAAGGCTGTCTCACTGGTGCGCAAAGCCCCCTTGCGCGTCACTACCAATGGCACCACACAAGCCATGTGCTTGAAGCTCCCTCTCTGGCCTGCAGAAACTACCGCCCAGCCAGCATCACCCACCTTGTGCAGGGCCTCTTCCCCCTGCTCTGCTCCAGCCTGCGCCAGCTGTAGCCTCTTATCTCCTTTCTTGCCAATGCTCAGGATCAAGCTGACTGTCCCTCCCACGCTGCTGGGGCCTCGCGGTGGCACCACCACCACTGGGGTCTTGGAGGGGTCGACCAGGGTCTCCTTGGGGATTCCTATCTCCGGTGGTGTGGAGTCACCAGGACCTTCCCAGCTCAGCTCCCGTCTGGGAATGGGCAGTACTGAAGGAGGCACCACTTCTTTCTCCTGCCTCTGGGGCTGTGCCTTGAGATCCTGTGGGGGAGTGAGGGGCTCCAGGAAGGAGCATGATGAAGGCTGAGGTCCTTTTGAAGCATTAGGGCCCAGCAACCTCTTAGCATCAGGCAGAACTGATGGGGCATGTCGGTCCTGAGAAGCAACAGCAGACAGGGAAGATGTGGGGTTGTGGAGATGTCTGCCCCCCCATGGAGCCTCCCTCTTCCCACCATCACTCCTGCCTAGAACCCCATCCTGCCTTCTCCTGCTCTCCCTCACAGCTCTCTGCTACAGCTTGCACTGGGGATTGCTGAGGTCTCCTGCTCTACACCAGAGAGCTCTGAGTACCAAGGGAAGCTACACTCGGGGATCCCCAAGTGCTTCGCAGGCAGTAACAAGTTCAACCTTGTGGCTCTCTGCCTGTGCCCAGCCTGGTGGGTCAGGATCAATATCCTGGAGTCACTAGAAGTAAAACTGAGGCACGGAGAAGGTGGGGTCTTGCTCACACAGCAAGTGAGGGGCAGAGCCAGGGCTACAACCCAAGGATCCCAACTTCTGCTCTGCGGGTTCAGCTCACCCTTCCTGTACGAGAGGAAAGCACCAGTCCTCTTGCTGTATGTGGCATGCACTGACCAGGCAATTTCTTCCTTGGCAGTGCAGCAAATTTTTGCTGCCTTCAGATACACACCCCCCCTCCACACACTGGGCTGAGCCAGCAGAGTCCCAGGTGATCCCTGCTCTCAACCCTACACACTCACTTGGCTGCCAGGAAATGCACTCTGGGTGGAGTCCAGTGGACTGTCCTGGCCCTTCCCATCATCACTTTTACTCCCAGGGTCCAGCTGATGCTTCTGGGCTCGCCAGCGTACCAGCACCCACCCCAGCATGCTCTGCAGCTCCTCCATGCGCTCCTGGATCTAAGTGGGGGAGACAGACAGACACCAGCAGCTCCTGTGAGAATGTGAACTTCTATCAGGGACTAGGAGGAAGCTGCTTTCCAGAGAAGCTTCCTCTTCACCCATCCCTGGGACCAGGCCAGTGTTGGTAGCTGAGCCTCAGGGCTCAGTGGTCATTGCTAGAGAGCTCTGACGGAGCCTAGAGCAAAACTAGCTTTGCCACCTTCGTCTGAGACCTGGGAGCCAGACAGCAGTGCAGTCTGACTGCACTGAACCAGGGCTGGGCAGGATGAGCTGGCTCCTTTTGGGCAGGGTCTCAGTGGCCCCCACCAAGGAGGAGTGGGCTCCTCCTGTCCTGCACCAGCCCAAGGGAGCTCAGTGGGAAGCCAGTGAAGGGTCCCCTGCCCCACCCTGAGGAGGGGACTTTACCCTGCTTACTGTCTCACTCAGGTCATGCTCCTCAGAGACCAGCTTCTGGCCTGCTGCTGCCAGCTTCTCAAACTCCATGAACTTGTCCTCAATCTTCCTCTCCAGCTCTTCACACTGAGCCTCCAGGAGGCCATGGGTGCTCAGGTTTTCTGAGAAGATCTGAGCCCGCGTGTCCTCAGTCCAGGAGCTGCGGATGCAGAAGCAGGGTATTAGGACCTGCCAAAGTATATGCAGGTCTCTCTTCCCTTCTTTCCAATCTGCTCCCTCTTCTAAGGGGGCCACAGGCCAAAAACTCCTCGGGTCAGGCCCCACCTCCCAGGCGAGAGGCAAACTCCTTGTTGGGTCAAACTGGCCAGGAAAATGTCCTATGCTGCATGGCCTCTGCTCCCTGGATTTGACAACCAAGGAATGCCAGAGGAAACCACCCCTGTCAGTCTCAGCAAGGAGTTGCCTCCCCTGCCAGAGACAAGACTAGAGATGCCAACTTGCAGGGCACTGCTGGGGGATCTGATACATTTCTAAACCTTCACGTTTCCTTACAGGAACTACCCCGGAGTCATCGGAAATGCAACTGAGGCACAGGGAGGGGACATGCTCAGGTCACCAAGCAAGGGAGTGGCCTTTATCAAAACTGGCCTCTGCTTATTATCATCTTGAATGTGGCTGCCATGTCCTTATGGCCTTTGCAGTGGCTATCTAGCTCCCCCTAGGATAAGTTGGTCTTATCACTAGTAAAGCCAGGGTGTCTTGGAGGAAGGCTGCCACTGCCAGGTTCTCTAGTTTCAAAACAGGAAACAATGAAGGGGAAGAGAAGAGAACAAGAGTGGCAGGAGGTTGATGGAAAAAGGGGGGACAGTATGGTAGGTGAGGTGAGCATGGCAGGGAGGAAACTTGGAGGGGCATGAATGCAGGGGGATAGGAAACTGGGCGGTGCAGAGAGATGGCCAGGAGAAGGAACGTGTGACAGGGTAGAGTACCCCTGGTAACAGCCAAGGGGATGTGGGTGTGGGTATGTACTGATTATGCTCCATTTGAAGACATGTCGAAAATAAAATGACTCTAATGCTGATAAGTGTCATGACTGTTTAGAGAGGCTCATGATATTGGGGGTCTGGTTGGTTCCCTGTCATATATGGGGCCAAGCACACAGTGATAGGGCTGGCTGCAGCCGGCAGTCCCTGCACAGATCCTTCGATTCACACTGTCCTGACCCTGGGCACCTCTTGCTTTGTGCCAGGCGACCACTATGTCTTTAGGCCCTTGGGTTTCCCCAAGGACCTGCTTCAGTACAACCAAGTGCTTGTCAATTCTGCAATCAGCACTGGCCCCCATGGCTGAGCCCAGGAGGGCCGCACCCTCCCTGCCCCTTGGCCTTGCAGGCAGGGCTAGCGGCTCCTTGCACAGGTGCCCACAATGCCTTGCTGGAGGTCACTGCCACTCACATCATAGCCAAGTAATCCCTGAAGAACTGCCGTAGCTGACCAGCCTGCTCCATGCGGGCCTTGTTTTCCAGCACCAGCACCAGCAGACCCTCCCCAGCCTTCAGCGTCTCCTGCACTTCTGGGACCAGGTCATGCCTCTGAGTGGTGCAGAGCTTTTCCAAGCGAGAGGCTGCCCTCTGCAGCTCTTCCAGGTGCCCCTTCAGTGCCTCTGACATCTCACGCTGGGGACACAAAAGGGCTTAGGATGCTGAGAAGTGTCACCACTCTTCAGAGACCCATAGGAGGGTCCCTGCCCCTCTGGCTGGGGAGAAAGGGGGACCCTAGCAAACCTACTTAATCTGCTCAAGATGCTTCCTGCCCCTCCCTCTTAGAGCAAAAGACCAGGGTTTTCAGTCCCATAACAGGGCTTGGCACTATTTCTCACTGCTGGGCTGGCTTGCATTGGGAACCAGGGTCCAGAGGGGGCAGGCTGTGGGGTGTAACAGAGCTGTACTCTGTGGACTAGAGTTGTAGGGGGACAAGGAAAGGGGCTGCAAGGAGTGCCCTGTGGGGCTGGAGGGGATCTGAGCTTCCCCACAGACAGTCTGCTCCCCCCGCATGAGTCAGATCCTTCCATCAGGATGCAGAGTGGAAAGATGTGCGAGGTGTTGGCAGCCAGGCACTGGCATGGGGAGCTGACGCAATCCCTTCCTTTCTCACCTCCTGGCCACAGGAGGAGAAGACAGCTTAGGGCTATGCTCAGCTGGAAAATTCCAGATGAACCTGCCATGAAAGGCCCGGGCTAAGGATACTTGGGGCTGAGGGCCAGAACCTCCTTGGAGCAGTGACAGTCAGGCTGGGATGCTTCTGGTCTGGCCACCCTCTGGATAAACTCTGTGCCCTGTACCCTCCCACCCCTCTCATGTTGGGCAGATAGGCACTTCAGGATCTGTGGGAAGCCAGTGGAGAGTGCTAGTGAGTTCACTAAAACCACGGCAAAACAGTGCAGCCATGTGGGGGGCAATGCACCCACGGACTCACCTCCATGTCCTGTTGCCGGCTCAGCAAACCCTGCAGCCCCTGCAGATCCCACTCACTCTTCACTGTGGCAAAGCCCCGCTCTGCCTGGGCAATGTCGTGTGCCAGGGCCTCTGCTCTGCACCGGACAGCCTGCATATGCAGGGAGACCTCTGCCAGCTGGGGGGAGGAGAAGAAGCTGATGGACCTCAGCATGGGACTCCCAGGCTGTAGCTGCCCACACAGATGCTCTCCTCTCCTCCCCCTACCAGCTCTGCTTGATGCCCTGGACCCAGCATAGGCTCATGGCTCCCTGCCATAGCTGAGTAAGAGCAACTGGCTGCTTGTTAGCCATTGGGCTGACAGCCACTGCCCAGCACCAGCACAGGCTGTCTCAGAGTCCCGGCTTAAGCTCTAAGCATCAAATCATGCTCCCCTCCTATCAGGAACAGACCTAGGAGTCCTGGCTCCCAGCTCCCTGTTGTAACTGATTGGCAGACCCTCATGCAGACACTGGACAGAGAAGATTTCCAATGTCACTCTTCCCTCTTAGGAAGCTGGCTGCACTCTCCATGGCTGCTAGGTGGTAGGCACTATCTCCTCCTTCACCTGAACAATGCTCTCCACATCTCCTCCAAGGCTAGCCCCATACCAGGTGCTCCAGGCTCTCCGTCTCTGCCGCTGCCTCCATGACCCGCTCCCGTTCCTTCACTGCATCATTCAGCATCTCCACTGCCTCCTGCAGCTCCCCCAGGGGGCTGCTCATGCCCTCTCTGTTCAGCTGCTGCCCAGCCTGCACCAGCAGGAGGTGCAAGGGCTCCTTGGGGTCCAGTTGGTGGGTCACTGGCTAAAGCAAGCATACAGAACTGATGCTGGGGCTTGGGAGAGGGACTGCAACAAGCAGGGGCCAGGCCCTAGAGGGATCCTCATAGAGCCTCCTTGACAGGGGCATGTGCATGGGGTCCCCCATGCAGTCAGTGATGGGCTGGGGTAGTCAGGATCAGGGAGATCAGGGCACACCATGCCTCACAAGGGACCAGCCACAGAGAGCTGCTGGGGGGAGGGCCAGCACATGAGAGAGCCCCGTTGCCCTATCAGAGATAGACACACCCACGACCCACCTGCTCCATCCCCTGCTCACCTGCACACAGCTTTTCTGGCTCAGCACCTCTTCCTGCTGCACATTCTGCAGGAACTCGGATAGCAGCAGGGAGTCGCGCAGGTCTGATGCCCGCCTCCTTAGGGCTGCTCGCACACACCTCAGCCTGGCGCAGCAAACATGTCCGTGGGGTAGGGGTGCAGGGGACACACAGGGCAGCTCCCCAGGGATGCTACCTGCTGAGGAGATGGGCTCCCTGCCCATCTCCTCCTGCAGGGCCTGGAGCTAGAGGCCTCACAGCAGGAGCTGGTTCTCCATGCTGCCTGTCCACATTGTTTCTCCTTCACCTAGCTCCCAGGAAGGGGGGATGTATCTGGCATGTACTTCTCCTTTCTTTGCCCCCACTACTTCCTCCCTGGGTGGGAATCCCTTCCCCTGACCCTGCCAATACCCCAAGCCTGCTGAAAGGGATCTCTTCCTGTGCCGATCCCATCCCTTGTCCAGATGCCACTCTCCCACCCCCAGTGCTGCCTCACTCACTTTTCCTCCACAGTCTCCACCTTCCTTTGAATCCTCCCAGCAGCCTCCTGCCCCGTGGAGGGCTCCCTGCCCATCTCTTCCCGCAGGGCCTGGAGCCTGATGCCCCACAGCAGGAGCTGGTTCTCCAGGCTGCCGATGTCCTGCAGGTCCCTGCGGAGCTCCTCTGGGTTCTTCATAACAGCCGGCTCTGAGAGTGAGCCCACTATGCCCTGCAGCCAGTGCTCAGCCCGGTCTAGCTCCCCCACCAGCTGCAAAGCCTGTGGGAAAGGAGTGGAGAGTGAGACAGGTAGCTATACACCACCAGACTGTGCCTGGTAAGCCAGCTGCCTCTCCTTGCAGGGCCAGAAAGAAAGCCCTAGTAGGTGCTCAGAGAATGCTAGGGGCTCAGGGAAAACTGCTGGGGTGTGAACCATACCTGGACTACCCCAGCATGACATATCATCCTCCCAGTTTCACAGAGTTCCTGACTGGGCCTCGCACCCACAGCCACCCACCTAGAGGTCTCTCAAACCTAGCGAAGTGTTCCCACCACTCAAGGTGGGCGAGTGGGCACCAATTTAGAGGTCCCCAGGGAGACTATGCTGGTGTCCCTTGAGTCTCTAGGGCCTGTATCTCTCTCTAGTATCTCTGCTCAGCACATCGCACTGGCTAGTTATGCCTCTCTGTTCCAAGGCCTCTGCAGTACTGGCTACAGCTGCGTGAGGCAGAGGATTCCAAGTTGGTTCCAGGGCACCTGTCCCTGGTGGCATGTATGGCATCCAGCTGGCTGTTGCATCCTTAGAGATTATAATGCTCCCCCACCGCAAGACTCCCCAGGGAGACTTTACTACTGAGGGGCCCTGGCTGAGGCTGGGGACCAACCTTTCCGGCACATCCCAGGTATGGGCCACCCAGATGTATGCAAAGCTGCTTTGCCACTTGGCAATGTTGGGCCTGTCCCTGAGGCCTGGGTGCTCCCTTTTTAGCCCTGCTCACACTGTCTCTGTGTGCCTGGGACTCTGGCAGGGCCAAACGGCGCCACACACCTTATCAATCTCCCTCAGCACTGCGCCATTCTCCTGGTGCTTCCTCTGCAGCTCCTCCCACAGCCCCGCCAGCTCCCGAAGGACACCTTCCACTTCGGGGCTTCCCCTGGGGCAGGCATGCAACAGCTTCTGTCCTTCCTGTGGCAGGGATGGACACATGCTGTCAGGTCCTGCCCAGGTGGGTACCGCCTTCATCAGGTGTCTGATGACGAGGCAAGTGCCAAGGACAGGGAAAGTGCCCTTCACAACCCCACCTGAGCCTGGGGGCAACACGGACCTGGATCTCCCTGCTCCCTCCTATCCTACCCCAAAGGACAGTGAAGCTAGTTATAAGAAATGCCATACCCCCCAGTGCTTGGCCTGTCCCCTCTAGGGGGCCCCAGCTGCATGGAATACAAGCAAAACAGAGCCATGTAGTCCCCTCTGTGTCCCCAGGCACCCCCAAGGACATCCCCAGAAGTGTAATACCTGGGGGTGCACCACAAGTCCCAAACAGTTCCCCCCACTTTGAGCCCCTGATCCCCCAGGCCCTCCAGCAGTGGCTCACCTGGCAGACAGCCTCCAAGCCAGTGCTATTGCCCAAGATTTCCTGGTGGCTCTGTAGTGCCTCTAGGTTCTCAGCATCCTCCACTTGGTTCTGCTGGATGCCAGGGCCTGCACCCTCCTTCAGCCAGGATATAGCCTGTTCGGCACCAGGAGGGAGGGGAGAGGTGGCACATTAATGCCAGGGTCATGGGGGGAGGGACTCAGGAGCTGTGTTGGGCAGTAGAGGAAGATACTTGGGGAGAGCATGCAACAGAAAGACCTAGGGGACCCTGGGCCATGCTGTGGGTTGTTAGGGGTATTACCATATTAGCCGCCTGGCAGTAGTCCTGCAGCTGGCTCTCCTGCTGAGGCGCACCCCAGCCAGCATCTGAGTGTCCTGGGAGCTTCCTCCTGTGGGAGAGGTGGAGAGTCATGTCCAATCACTCTCCGTCATGAGGACCCCCCAGGTTCCTCCCATGGGGTTCACAGGGAAAGGGGGACAGTTGCTGTGCTAGGTGGACTCTGAAGGTTGCAGCATGAAGGCAGGTGTCTGCATCAAAGGGCCAGGCCCACCCTGCCAGCAAGGCCTCTTCTGGGGACTCTATTATGGGCTTAGGGATGGAGTTCTTGCAGCTAAGGAATAGGTCTAGAGTCCCTTCTCCCTTCTTAGTGATATCCAGCCTAGAGCTCTCCCCTCTACCCTCCAAGTTCTGCTCTTCTTGAGAGTGGTTTCCGCAAGTCAGTACCTCTTGCTGCTGTGGCACCCCTGGGTGAGATGCCCTCCAGGTAAGCCTGGACTGCCTTCCTCGCCTCTTACATGCTCCGTCACACTCCCTGAAACATCCTTCTGCACCTAGGGCACAAAAAGAGCCTGTTAGGGTCTTGTTCCTCCATCACACAGCTTCAGGGTTGAATATGACATGGACTTCTACCAGCAGGCCTGGCTCCTAACCCCTGCCACCCTATAAACAGGATGCCCCTATGAGCAGACCCAGCCTGGCTACAGGTTCCCAAGTAAAGTCGGTGGGATAGGGGCTATGGTGCTGCCTCCCAGAACTGCATGTACCAGGGCAATGCTGCAGAGGGATGCCAGTGACAGCCTTGAGATATACACACACACACACACACACACACACACACACACGAACACATGCCAGCTTGGCCTAGACCAAAATGCAGGAGTAGGAAAGGGCAGGGGTGTGCCAAGTGGCTGCAGAGAGGTATGGAGTCATATGCACATCACTGAAGGCCTTGTGGCATCATAAACAAGTTATAGAGTTTGCATGGTCACGTGCTAGTCACGCAGGGGCTGCAGAGGAGGTCACACTAGCTTCACAAGGGTGAACATGTGGCAGTCACAAAGCTGTTACTTCCAGTGCAGGGCACAGATAATCAAGCACCTTCCCATGTTGCTTTGCCAAATAATTATGTCACGTGGCACAGGTGTGGCTGTTCCTGTCATGGGAAGGGGAATTGGGGTCTGGGCCTAGCTTTTGTTCTTACCTCATTTCCTGGGACTCTCTTTTCCTTGTCTCCAGCTTCACTTCTGGCAACTCCCTCACTGCTGCCTCCTGTCTGCTCAGGACTCAGGGCTTCCCTTGGAGAACTGCTTGTCAGGGACCGCACAGGTGACTTCTCATTCCTAGGAGAGGGGAGCACAGAGGGAGATGGAAAAGGGATGTCAGGGTAGGCAAGAAGGGCACTTGCATGGCAAGAGGAAAAGGAGTGGAGAAGGGAGACCTGAGCTGTGCGGACCTCCAGAACTCCTCTGGGGTGGACACAGGACCAAAGGCAGGCTCACAAGAGATAAGTGGTGTGTAGCCCCTGACAAGGGAACCCAGAAAGTGAAGGTACCTTGGGGCCAGCTTTAAAAAAAAAGGAGTCACCCACAAACTCTGCCAGTGAATCCCAGTTGCCTTGTGTAAATGCTCCAGAGGGAGCTACAGAAAAATCTCACCATTGCTTACTGTACCTGTGCTGTTCAGACAAATTTAGAAGACACCTCTCACTCTGGCATGTCACAGGCCCTTCTGCCTGCCCCACGTCTCCACTCCCTGCTACTCTCAGATCCAGCCTGCACCCCCATAACAGTAGGGTGAGATCCCTCCCTCCCATTATACACATGGCAAAACTGCGGCATAGAGTAGGATGGGGATGTATTTTTCAGATCAAACATGGACGCAACTGAAGTACTGAGAGTAGAATTTGAGCCCTGACTTTCTCTTGCTTGGATACGGGAGTATTAAATGCAAATTGATTGCAGGGCCACATCCCCTGCTTTGTATGTGCTTGTGGACCACACCAAGGCTCTGACCATTGTGGCAGGGCTTCTGGTTGCAATGCTACTGTGGTGAGGGCTACTGCCACAGAAAGAAGCCCAGGGCTGGGCCTCTGACCATGGTTGCAAGGCTTCTGCCTGTGGTGCTGCTGGGGCCCTGCCCTGGCTCTAGCTCCTGCTGTGGGAAGGAGCCCCACCACTGCAGCCCGAGTGAGGGCAAAAGTCCATGTACTGGATGACCCTACTCTGTGGGCTGGATCCGGCCCCTCTGCTTTAACATGTAAGCCTTTCTGTTCACCTGATCTTGGGGTGGGAATGAATATCAAGTGACCACCCCATGGGCCCAATCAGAGAATCACAAGGCTGGAAGACACCTTAAATAGTCATCTAGTCCTGCACAGCTGCAGGAGAAGCTATTTCTGCACTGTCCCAGATAGAAGTCTACTCAGCTTTTTCTCAGAAACTCTTAGTGAAGGTTCTCAGACTCATCCCTGAGAGGCTCTGCCATACCTTAGCACCTGCTGGAGCCGGGCCCAGCTCTCCTTGACATCTCGGTGTTTGTGAGTGATGCGGGCTACCAGGCTGGGATGGAGACTGATGAGCTGAGACACAGTCACATCCAACATCTGGAGGAGAGAGATGTGAGGAGTGAGCTAATGGAGCTGGCTGTAGATGGGCCTCCTGAGGCCACAGCTGAGCTCAGAGGCTGTTTGGGCAGTGCAGGCTATGCTAAGTCCTCTGGGAGAAGGTGATAAGCAGGACAGAGAGGCCCTTGTTCACTTCTCACAAGCCTTCCCACTGATCCTTCCTCTTCATGCATCAGCCCCTGCCCAACATCCAGCATCCTCTGAGACTCTAGACATCTGAGGGCAGCCCAAGATGCAGCCACCTCAGCTAGAGAGGTTTCAGAACATGACACACAGTAATCCCTCCATGCTGACAGCTCAGGCAGACATGGTTTTGACTGCAGCCCATGCCACCCAGCCCATACCATCTCAGTGACCAAGTCAGATGCCAGAGGGAGAGGTCCCTTTAAGGCACATGCCTCACTTCTCCAGCAAGGTGTTCCCTGTGGCTTTGGGGCAGCACAATGCTCAGCACTTACCATCACCTGGCTGGCGATGTCCCTCACATCTTGGTCCCGGCTGGGATCAGCCTCTCCCTGCTTCCCCACTCCGTAGAGACTCCTCCACTGCAAGATGAAGCAGCAGTCATGGTCCCCTCAGAAGTGTGTGGTGGGAATAGGGCCCAAACCTCTGGAGCATCACTAAAGCATCTGAATATCTCTCCATGAAAGATCCTAGCCCACAGCACCGCCTAGGCTGGGGGAGCCTTTATCTAACAAGAGCTACTTCCTCCCATCCAACTCCCAGTGGGGCAGGGGTTATCAACTCTTGAGGCAGTGGCAGCAATACAACTCATGGGCTGATGCCCCAAAAGCAGGCTGAGTGAGAAGCAGCTCTGTCAGGTGACTCAGGACTAGAACAGGGGCTCAGTGGGATGTCACCTTTCTCCAGGCCTCAGCAGAAGTGCTCAGGAACACCCACATTTCTCAAGAGGCCAAGCAGACCCACAGGGGAGAAGCTCCACATCCGGCCCCACATTCATTCCTAACTTCTCCTCACAGTGGGCTCCACTCCCCTCCAAGGGGCTGAGGAATGGGGTGCAGGACACATCCTGGCTCCAAGTTTCTAATTTCAGCTCCCACCCAAAGGGAGGGAATGTGGTCAGCGGGAAAGCCCACATCACTGACTGGACAGGTCAGGGTGGGGAAGATCCAAGCCCCTTTTCTGGGGCATCCTCCACACTGCATTACAGGTGCCCATTGCCCCTGCTTAACCCTGCTGAAATCCTGAGCTTTGCCCACTGAACTCATGGCCAGAGAGGAGTGGAAATGGTGCAACAACACTACTCCGACCTCAGCTGACTGTGGGTTTCCCTGAAGAGCCAAGTCTGGAGCACTCACCCTGGCTTCCTGGGGCATGGATATCCCTTGTGCAACAACCCTAATCCCCTTGCTGCCCAGGTGCCAGGGCTGAGAGCAGAGCAGAGATTTTTCCAAGTCACTCTTGCAACAGCTCTCCCAATACAGTCCCAATACCAAGGGGAGCCAGGGTCCAATCTTGGTCTAAGCACTGGGTACCTTGGCATTGATGGCTTCAAGGAGCATGTCTGCTTGCTGGAGGAAGGCAGCTGCCTCCAGGGCCAGCTGCAGAGTCTCATGATGCTCCTTCAGGGTCCCCTGGAGCCGCAGCCACCTGGAAGGAGAGAGCATGAGGGGCTAGAGGAGACAGTGTGGCCCAGCACAGCTTCCACACGCATTCCCATGGGAATCTGGTGAGAAGCTGGAGATGGGAGCCAGGAGCCTTACAGTCACAACACACAGACCCAGCCCTCCTCATGCTAAGCCTTCCTAGCTCTGGGCAGTAGTGACTCATCCCTGCCCCATGACCCTGGCTCACATTTTGTTGAGGTGCTTGCGCCGGGCAGAAATGCTCCTACTTTCACTCCTGCCCTGCTTCTCCAGTCTCTGGGCCAAGGTGTTCATCTCCTCATGTAGGCCATGGAACCGCTGCTCCTCCTGGGCCAAGACGGAGGGAAACAGAAGTAGCACAAGCAGCCAGTGCCCATGGAAGAGCTCAGCCCCTGCACCAGTACTCATTGCTGAGGTATGGACAGCAGCCACTGGGTCCAAGGCTCCCAGCACCATGGGCTCTGCCCCCAACTGGAGTGGCTTTGAGGAGTGAACTTGGGTCCATGAAAGCTTCTGCTCTCTCTCTCTATATATATATATTATTTAGCTAATATATAAAGGTGCATTTTTACCCTGCTTTTTGAACACTTACCCTTTGCTTGTAGTACCAGGGAGCACCGTGTCCATCAGTAGATATATGGAGAGGCCTCCCCAGAAGAGAGCATGGTGTTAGTGAGCTGCCTGCAGCTCAGCCCCATAACAGATTCCATATGTGTGGTTATGCCACCAGGCCTCCCCAGTGACCCTGAATGAGACCCTCTGCAGTGGGGAGCTGAGATAGGGCCTGAGCCAGGAAATCCAAGGTGAGGAAATGCATCATTCCCTGGGAGCTGGGGGCTCAACTATAGTGGAGAAGGCCAGGGGCCTGTGGGAGCAGGACCCTGGGGACTGAGCCACTCTTACCTGCTTTAAGTCGAGGATGCGGCGGGTGAGCTGGATCTTGTCCAGGCTCTGCTGCAGGAGGGCAGCCAGCATGGGCTTCTCTTCCTGGGACAGATGGGGGCTAGTTACAACACGGAGACGGCAGAGGAGGTAGGGAGACCTCCAGAGGAACTGTCCCCTCCTGAACCCAACAGCAAATGGGGAGGGAAAGCTGACAAACATAGGGGGTTCAATTCCCTGCTCACCAGGTGACCTCTGGCAACCCCTATCCTTGCGGCCCTGCACTTCCCATATGATGGCTCTTGCTCCAGAGCCTTAGCAGAATGGTGTGGTGCAGAAATGCCCCTTCAGGGGGAAGGTCCCTAGGAAACTGTGGAGGGCTGGGGCGCAGGAAAAGCCCGAACGAGGACCCATCTAGTGCAACCGTGGCCATACCTTCTGCCTGATCCAGGCCTCCAGCTGCTCAGCTTTCCTGTTGAACTCCTGGAGGCTCCTCAGCCCGCCCAGGGCTTTGCTCTGATTTGAGGCTGTCTGCTTCAGCAGCTGCCACTGTTCCCTCAGGGCCAGCAGCTGCCTCCTGACAGTCTCCACACTGGGGCTGGGCCAGCTCATGAGCTGCTCACCCATCTGGGGAAAGAAGGGGAGGGAAGAGTCTCAGAATCACCAGGCCTGCTTTGGAGCACTGGCAGTGCACACAGGCAGCTGAGGGATGCAGCGGTGGGCTCTGGGACACTGAGGGGGTAGGGGAGAGGACAGGACACATTGATCAGGCCAGTAATACATCAGGATGCTGGGTGGACCCCTGGGGGCTGAGTGGGTCCTGAAGCCCCACCCCCATACCTGGTTGAGTTTGATCAGTGTGTTCTCAAAATCCTTCATGTCCCTTTGCAGGGTCTGGGCCACCCGCTCCCAGTCCTGGATTTCACAGCCGTCCTTCAGGTCCCGCAGCTTCCCTCGCACCCAGCTCTCTGCCTGCCAAACAGGGAGGAAGTCTCAGCTCCCAAGGCCATGGCCCCCTCACCTGGGAAAACAGGCCTGACACCACCCCCTTCACAAGCTGGGGTAGCAGCAGGGCAAATGGGCTAGCAGGGTAAATCCACGCATTAGGGGTTGGATACTGGACTAGAGGGGCCTGCTGCCATGACAGGGTGCAGTGAAGCAGTGTTGGTGCCAGAAAGATGGGACCCACCCTGGGCAGGATGTCCTACATCTCCCTGGTTTCAGAACAAACTAATAAGATACTCCAGCCCTTGGGGAGGAGGAGGAGGAAGTGGTAAAACTGGGAATATCTGTGTAGGTCCCCAGGCTGCTGTCTCTGAGGAGCAACCCGCCACAGCTTCCTGCAGGCCACCAAGAGAGGACACGGCCTCCCTGAGAAGGGCAGGCCTAGCCAGGAGTCTCTGCCCCCCATGTGATGCATTTGTTTTCTTTTCCTTTCCTGGCCCCTGGTGCTCCACCCCCTAAATTCTTCTGAAGAGGCAGAGGTGCCCTTCATTTGTGCCCTCCTTCCCTGTGCCACCTCTGCTGCTGCGTGGGGAGAGGAAGCTGGGCCCCTGTGTGGGCTGACCCACTCTCCCTGGGGCTGACAGCTTGGAGAAAGGCAGCCAAATATGATCTCATGCCGCAACAATGGCTTCGCTCTGGGCTGAGAGTTCACCCCCCTCCCACTGCTCACATGAAAGGCTTCTGGCCACAGGCACACCCCCCTTCACTCTTCCACTGGAGCTGGGAGCAGATTGCTCCCTCCTTCCATCACCCTCTTCCCCACTAACAACATGGCACCCCAAAGGAGAGATGTGTGCCAGATGTTGCTGCCTCAGCCTCCCAGCTGACTGCCCTGGGGCCCATACACACTTCCTACTCCCAAACCTTCCTCCTGGGCCTCCCCAGGAAGGGTAGCAGGGCCTCTACCTGCATTATTTCCTGGTTGAACTGAGCGAGGAGAGGGCTCAGGTTGGGGTTTGCCTGCCCTGTGCTGTTTCGCAAGCCAGTTTTTAGCCAAGCCATTCCACCTGGCTCCTTGGTCTTGATGCTCTCGTTCCAGGGAGCAGCTGCATGGCTTCCTGAAAGCTAGGGAAGACACAAAGACCAAAGAGTTAGTGTGCCTCCTTATAGGGTCACTTGAATAGCCTCTTGGGAGTGAATTTGTCAAGGGCTTTTCAGAAGCTAAACCTGTTCTGCATCATTGACTCTTACTGCCAGGCTCAGGGTCCTCTCTGAGTAGTTAGGTATGATCTCCCCTTGCAGGACCAGTGGTGGTCAGCCTCCCAATCATACACAGGCTTTATAAACCTCTCTCTGAACACAGTTGAAGGCAGGGATGTCAAACGTGTGGCCCGCCAGCCAGGGCCAGCCTGTGGAGCACTATAATCCAGCCCCTGATGCTCTCCATTTTGCTATGTCAAACCGGCACAATGTGCAGCGTCTGGACTGTCTGCTGCCTCCACTGCTTGCTCCAGCTGGTTCCAGGCTACACCACTCATGCTATTTCCTGCTGGTCCCTGGCTGCACTGCCTACATCTCAACAGCAGCATGGGCATCCCAACCTGGCATGTGGCCTCAGTCAGCAGTGCAAGTGGTGTAGCCTGGGATTGGCAGTGAGGCAGCTAGCAGGGGCTAGGTCCTGGGCTGCGACACCTGCTGAGGCTGGTCCTGGCTATGCTGCCCATGCTGCTTCCTGGGACTGGGTCCCAACCTGTATCGCCCACATCTCAGCAGGTAGCACGGGCAGGACAGCCCAGGGCCTGACTCCAGCAAACGGTGCAGGTAGCACAGTCTGGGCCTGGCCCCATTGAGGCAGCCGGCCAGGATGAGTCCTGGACTGCACCACCCACTGGGGTCAGTGTCCTGGACTGGCAGGGGCAGGTGCTGCCTGTGGTGGATCAGGCCTGTGGATGTGGAGGGTTTCCACAGGCCTGATCCAATCCAGGCACCCCTCATCCGGCTCATGGTAAGCAGATGTATTTGACACACTTGGTTCAAAGTGAGCTGGCCTGTAATTCCCAGGATTGCCCTAGTATTTTTTCAGAGGCAGGCACAGCCCCATTGTCCTCCAGGCCTGTGGTCAGGAGCTGGCTGATGGAACTGACTTATTTTAGGAGCTCAGACATTTACACACCTCCGCTTCACACCTCTACCCCACAGCTGCCTCACCCTTGGTGATCCTGAGCTCACCCTGTGCCTCACACCTCAGAGCCTTAACTGATCTATGAAGGGTCACTCTGGCACTCCCTCAAAGTACACAGAGCTCATCAGCACTGGGTCAAATGCACCTATGTGGCAAATGGACTGAAGCAGCCAGCCAGCATGGGCAAAGGGAGCTGGCACTCCTGCCACAAAGGAGAATGGTCCACACATTTACTTTCTCTCACAACTCAACAAATAGTGTGCCACAAAAGTGGGGAGGTGCAGGGCAGGAGTGAGGGGCAAGGGCAGGGCTGGGTGTAGGGGAATTCAGGGCTGTGACAGTGGGGCAGGGCTTCAGGGCAGGAGGGTGGGTGCTGACAGAGTTGCTTTGTGCCTCTCTCAGACTCTGCCTTGGCTGTCCTGGGCTCAGTGGCCTGCCCCACCATTCAAGCAAGGGAGGTGAGGAAATGCATCATTCCCTGCTTCTGCAGCTCTGCTGTCTCAGGCCCTGCCCCCATCCCAGCCTCCAGGGCTCTGGAGACAGTTTTCCCTTGCCTGCCCACCCCATCCCCTCCAGGGATGAACCAAGCTCTGAAGCGAGAGGGCTACTGAAACAAAAGGGTGATTCTCCTGCCCGTCTCCCTCCACTGACCAGTCTCCCTCCACTGACCGCACGGCACTTGGGCAGCCTGGGTTCCCAGTGAGCTCAACTCCCAGCTCCTCCACAGGGATCTGGAGCCTCTTATTTTAGGCAACTCGGAGAGGGGGAGAAGCGCTGTGCTTCCTCTGGGGCCCGGTCTGGCGGTCAGCGGTGACGGAATGTGCTGTCCGGGATCCAGCTCCGATGGGGGCGCCGACGAAGGTCAGCCAGCGCAGGAACTGGCCTGCCTCCAAGCTCAGCCCGAGGTCCAGCTGCACGAGCCCCTGTGCAGGGCTGAGGCTCTGAGTACCTCGTATCTTGCTGCAGCAAGGACGCCTGTGCCAATCAGTGCTGGGGGACAGAGCTGGCCAAGAAGCCAGGTGGTGCCCCAACTTCAAGCATGCCCTAAACTGCTTCCAGCTCAGGGCAGGATTTGCACAGAAAGCATGGCAGAGTCCACAGAGGGTGATGTGTTGCAGTTTTAGGATTTGAGAGTTGTAGGCACAGCCCGGGTTGGGGGCAGGGGGTGGTGACTGTGGTCTCAGAGGAGGCTGGTGGATCAGATTGGGAGGGAGAAGATCAACACAAAGGCACCATGGGCAGAACCCAGATGAGTGTATTTTGCTGAGTGCTAGAGAGCAGAGCATGTGGGGGAAGGAGGGGGTGGGCAGAGTCCTATATATCACGGCATGAGCTCCCCACACACCAGCTACAGCTGCCCTTGGGGACCAGGCACCCCTTTAAATCAGCACCTGGGGATGAAGTCCTACTCATTCACCCCTAGTTACACTACTGGACCAGTGGGAAGAGCAGAGGAAAGGGGCTGGCAAGTTGAGCAGCCTGTCATGAAGGTTGCACTCCTGTAGCATAAGTCCTCCCAGCTCTCAAGGGGAGTGGTGGTGGTGGGGTGGGGTGGTATGGGGCAGGGGGTGTTATCTGCTGAGCCTAGACCCCGGAGCAGCCATTTTCAAAGCCCTGTTGCAGCAGGCAACAAAAATCCTATAGTTTAATCTGAGTATAGGACAAAGCCCCGTGCCAAGAGGTCAAGGCCAAATCAGGATAAAGCCATACTCCAGCTGCATGCTCTGCTGGCCACAGCAGCAGCCCCGCAGCCTGCTGGAAATGCAACTGCTTTCCAGATACTTCAGTGCTAGGGCCCTGAACTGCTCCTCCTCCACAACCCTAGGGTTCCCCGTTCTGCTCCCAGGAGGCCCCCAACAGCCTGAGAGAGGAGAGCGCTGGTATTCAACTCAGAGACACCTGGCAGGGGATGGTGTGGCAGCTGTTCCACCTGCAAGATAATTCAGAGAGGGAGTGAGGACAGATCTCTGCATTCAGTGGACACATCTCTCCCTGATTAAATCCCAGGCTGAGCCAACATGGAATATGCAGGGACTCTGCTAACTACCCCCTTCAAACAAGGTGACAGCTGTCACTCCAACCTCTTAACAGAACAGTCTGTAAATCCAGGACCAGACAGATATTTTCCCCTTGGGGTCCCTCTCACTCTGCACCAAAGCATCACTCCCAGTTAGCGTGGTGGCAGAGCTGTGTGCTGGGCTAATGGGAGGCCTGTCACTCTCCATGGCTCAATCCTCCCCTGTCCCATGGTGGGCAAGTGTCCATCAAGGAGGGAGGACTCTCAATCACTGTAGTAAAGGACTTGGAGTGATAGGTCTCTTCCAGTACTGCCCTAGCCATGATGGTGCCCATCTGACCCAGTGCAGGGACAACGTGGAGCAGCAGGCTCCAGCTATGGCAGCTCCTCCCCTCTGAAAAATTATTTCATGCCACCTGCACATTCAAGTAGACAGTGCATTGATTACCTTTAGATCACACTTCACAAATGTTTCCATGCAACCGCAAGGGCTGAACGAATCCTGTCTTAGAAACAGAGATTCTTCTACCAGGGCTCTCAGCACGGACCTGCACCCTTCATTCAGTCTCTCTGAAATATAAACTCCAACCAGGACACTCAGTGACAGTACTGTGGGCAGCACAAAGCACTAGGAACCCTGCGTGCTGCGGCGTGGCCTCACAGGGAGATCTGAAGCAGGGCTCAGGGCAGCCCATTAGAGTATCTGTCTGTGAACATGCAGGCCCCCTCCACCTGCCAGTCCGAGCACTGTAGGGACAGAACAGCAATTGCCTCACTGCATGGAGCCATTCCATGCATCTGCCCCATTCACGCCCTTCTCAGACCAGGGCCTGATTAGGCTCTCCCTGCAAAGGCCCCATTCCCAGCTGAGCCCACTAGGTCCATTTCATAAACATGACAACAGCTGCTGAGTTAAGGATGATCACTCTACTCATCTCAGACTAGACTGCCTGCCACAGGCCAGTTAGGCTGCTTCCCCTGCCAAGTTTGCCCAGTTCCCCACTATATGAGACAGGCTCCACCTGTCCCCGCTCCACAAGCTTTTCATCCTAGGAACAGTCTTGGGAAAAGACAGTCTCATGCTGAGGAGCTGGTCCTGAAGGCCTCATTCGTACAGTGCCCAGCCACTCCAGATCAACCCACTTCAAAACAAGGCCCCTGCAAACCAAGGGAGCTAGGGGATGGCCACATGGAAGGGTGTGGACCTTTGTCCACCAGAGAGCAGATGTCACCACCCCTGGCGCTCCTAGCCTCCTGCTTTTCTTCTTCCACGTCCACTTCCTTGTTGAGAAAGACCTACTGGTAGAGCATGTGGGTGCCGAGTGTCAGCTTCTCACCAGGAAAAGGCTGGATACTCCTCCCTTGAGCACCCAAGGTCTCAGCTCCTCCAAAAGCAGCCACAAGGACAGAGGCTTTGTGATGTAGTTCTTGCAAGCTGTAAATATATGCTAGCCGTCCTTACCTGAACACTAGCTATTCCCTGCTACCACTGTTGAGCCTACTGGGAAAATATTAATTGTGTGGTTGATTTACTTCAGTAGCTGGCTCATCATCCCACCTGCACACAAGCAACATGAATGGGAGAAGACAATCTAGAGCCCTGGGAACCAACCTTTTTGGCAGGCATGCTACAAATTAGGTCTCACACCCTTCTCAAGTGCCATTCTGATCCTCTTTCTCTGCCAGATCAATTGCTCTGCTTTCTGCTCCCTGCCCTGTGCTTCCTACCCAATCTGCTGCTCTGCTTTCTGCTCCCTGCCCTATCTGGGCTCCCAATTCTTTCGCTGCTGCATGGCACATACAGAAGCTGCCTTGTGCCACTTCTGGCACATATGCCACAGGTTGGCCACCCCTGATCTAGAGTGTGGGTTGAGCGAGGACCTCTAAGAGCAGCCAAAGCTGGGGAGAAAGTCTGAAATGAACAGTGTTGTTAATCCAGTTCAATTCAAGGCAGAGGCTGTGAGATTGTTTAGATTATTTGCCGTGTGTGAACTGTGTTTGGGAGCAAGCTTGGAATAACACCCACAGCTCCTAGGATACTGAACACATGCAAGATTCCCAACCATGCTAACAGAGAGGTGGGACCCCATTGCCCTGTGGGGTTGCCTGGGGGACAGTGGCTGGCAGCGAAGCCACCAGTGTCACAAGGGCTTGCTTCTAGTGCAGAAAGAGTCTGTATGTTGCATGCAGTCCCTGGCCTGCCTCTAAGCCTGTTGCTTCAACAAAAACAACAACACAGCACTGCACCAGTATAACATTCTTGCCATCTGCACAGCTCAACATGCTATTTGAATATTAGCTCAGGCTCCTCAACAGTCCCCGTTGGAAGTGGCGGAGGGTTATTGGCCCATTCAGCAGACAGGAAAGCTGAAGCACGGAAAGGTACCTCAAGGTCATATCTCACATCTGTGACAGAGCTGGGAAGACAACCCAGGTGTCCTGATTCCCAGCCACGCTTGTGCATGCTGAAAAGAGCCCTGCCCTCCGAGACCTATTCTGGACCAAGCCTGGCACACCATGTCCCCTCCCATGAAAAGGCTCTGTGGCTTCAAAGCGGTCCCTCTCAAGACTGAGACAGGCTGAATGAGGTCCTTAAGGTGATGGCTGTTGTGCTGCATTGGCCCTGTCAGGGCGTCCTGAGCTCTAAGCTGTGAACATTAGCACACACCAGACTTCGCACTGCCTTGTAGTCTCCGCTACTAAATCCCAGACCACTAGGCTATATGCACACCATGGCCTGCTCAGGCTAGAAACCCTTCTGAAATGGGATCAGGCAGACAGCAAGGATGGTCCATCTCACCTTCATTGAGGAGCCAAGCAAAGACAACAATTGATCACATTGGGCAGGAGGGTTTGGGCTGGGCTCAGCTCAGCTCATGCTTATAAGTCAGACTGCCTGTTCATGGAACAGCAGGTAGTTAAAGACACTGAGTAGCTATTGATGTACCAAGCACGGGGAGCTAGGAAGCAACTTGTGAGTATGTCTCTCATCCTTGCTGCGGCAGACAGGGCCCTTCCCCACCCAGCCCTTAGTGTTGGGAGATAAACCTGCAGGTGACACAGGCATTTTATTTACATGCTGTGCCTTGCAATCCATCACCTACAGGAAAACAGGGCTGTCAGCATGAAATGACCTCATCCTTCCTGCAAAACGGCTCTGCTACGGCTGCAGAGCAGCGCAGCCGCTCCCCCAGCTCCTGTGACAACTAGCAGGGACTAGCTGGGAGCGCACGTGAAAGGGAAAAACTAAGTTGGGCCTTGCGTTGCTTTGGAGATTGGAGGTTGCAAAGGAGAGGTTGGTGTCCAAGGCTGGCTGAGACTTTCACTGCTCCAGCGCAAACCACCCCAACAGCTCAGTGGAGGGAAATGAACACACACACAAAGCTCTTGGACAAGGACTCAAAGTCAACTTAGAGGACTCTTTTCTTGGGGTCTAGGAGCTAGCATAGTGAGGTAATGTGTTGGTTGCTCACTGCTTAAAACCTGGACTGCAACCGTGATTTCACTCGCAAGTAATATGAGTTCATTGGTCTCAGTTTACACCCCAGATAATGCTTCTTTGCATCACAAAACCCCACATTGATTTGACAAGTCAGTTTTCACTCAAGAGAGGCCCCAGGGCTGCAATAGCAGGGTGAAAGGCATACATAAAACTGAGGTGTACAAACAGAGCTTCACAGGGAAGCTAATAAAGAACATAAGAGGAGCTGCAGGAGTGAGAGGTGTTGGCAGAGATGGGTGTGAGAAACCCAGAACTGGGATAGCTGGGTGAATGCTGCAGGTCAGGAGCAAACATATCAGCTTGCTGCTCCCCTTGTCTTCCAGCCGGATTATCACCCTGTCAGGATAGTATAGTTCCCTGTCCAAGAAGCAGTTACCACCCCAACACATTATACTCCTCCATCCAACATGCCCTGATCTGTCCCAAGCTCTCTACTCCCCCTCTTTTACAAAGCTTAGTTTTATAGGCCTCCCTTCTTTTCCAGCCCCACCCTCCATGATATACAGACAGGAAGGGGTTGACCCTGCCACTCAAGCTCCAAACTCCCATAGAACAACCAAAAACAAAAAAAATCTCTGTGTCCCATCCTTTAAAAAAAGGCAAAGGGTTGCTGGGAATGCTTTTCCTGTGGCTGGATCTGGGGACAAGCTCAGCCAGGCTGTTCGGCAGTGATCTGCCTCTGCATTGAGCTCACCAGAGGCTTGCGTGAGACCATGTCTGGCCTTTACCAGCACCAAAACTGGGAGGTTTTGACGATCATAGGCTCTCCTCTTCCAGCCTGCCCCACCATGAAGCCAGCTGTTGTGGGTTGGGGTTAAGTCACAGGGAGTTCCCGCTTGGTTTCTCCAATCCTAATGAGATCTCAGATGCCTTCTCTCTACACCAGCCCCAGCCCAGCAAGGGAATTTTCTGAGACCAAGGACCAAGGGATGAAAAGAAAGCAGCATGTTCTCATGGTCTGACTAGGGGAGACAGGGTTTGGGGACTCCTGGGTTCTTTTCCTACCTCTGGCAGTGTTTGGTTGTCTAACGGCAAGAGCAGGGGACTGAGTCAGGGGCTGCCCCACTGTGTGGCCAGAGGTGACTCACTGCCCCTTAGTTTCCCCAGCCGTAAAATGGGGAAGAAGAGAGAGCAAGTCCCCATTAAATGGTGAGAGGCATGTGGTCATCACAGCAACTCAGAGCAGGACACTCTGCAGCTAGCACTCAGAAGTGGAGTTTTTAATTCAGTTTAAGCCCTGAGGGAAGGTTTCTCTCAAAATTCCCCCTCCCAGGTGTTGGGAGAAGAGACCCTTAGCAGGTGAACAGTTGCTTTTGTGGACTGGGTATGCAGGGGGAGGCTGGGTTCCTTCACCAGGAGGCTACAGAAGCAACTACAGCCCTTGCCCTATGCTCCCCGAAAACCCACATGAGCACACATAAGCGTTTCTGCTGGCGTCCCTACTC
Source organism: Crocodylus porosus (assembly GCF_001723895.1). Taxonomy (NCBI): domain Eukaryota; kingdom Metazoa; phylum Chordata; order Crocodylia; family Crocodylidae; genus Crocodylus; species Crocodylus porosus. The sequence goes on from NW_017728943.1 coordinate 81,385,812, forward strand.
CTTGAGGCTGACAGAGATTCCCAAAGCAGAGCACAGAAACCAGGAGCTAAGTCTAGGCTGGGCGGAACAGAGGGAGGCAGAAGGCAGGGTCGGATGCAGAGCACAAGCAAAGGAACCTACAGGCAGGGAAAAAGAGCCAGGAGCCCTTACCTTGAAGGGAGCTTTCCCTGGTCGGCTGTTGTTGTTGTTGTGGTTCCTCTGGCAGCTGGCATGGGCAGGGTCCCCAGCCACCCCATCCTCACCACGGCCCGGCTCCCCATGCCAGTTGGACAGCGTGATCTTCTTGATGGAGCGGGCGAGCGAGTTGCGGTTGAGCCGGTCCTCATCAGTGACCCCTTCCTCCACGGGGCTGGTGCTCTGGACCCTGCCTTCAGGGGGCCCCGGGGCCGCCTGGGTCTGGGCCAGGTAGAGGGAGACGCGCTCGTTGAGGTTGTGGCGCAGGCTGTGGTTATCCAGGGCAGCCATGGCGACATCGGGGCACGGGTCCCCGGGGCAGTCGGCAGCACACTTGGGCAGCGAGAGCTTGGTGCTGATGGTGAAGGGCTGGACCTTCCTCACTGTGCTGCCAGACATCTTCCCCTGGCATCGGCCGCCTGGGGCCCCCCTAAGTGCCAGGGCTAGTGGCTGCCAAGAGGCGAGGAGACGGCAAGGGACTGCGGTCCAAGTCGCTTGGGAAGCTGAGAAGCCCCCAGCGCTCCCCACAGAGCCTCCTCCTCCTCGGCTCTGCCCAGCTCACTCCCAGCCCTCCTGGGGGGGCAGCAGCAGGGCTTGCGAGGGGGGCCCCCCTCACACGGCTGCCATGGCAGGGCTGGGGGGGCTGTCACCAGGCAGAAGGGAGCCCCATCCTCCAGCCAGAGGCAGCGCCCCTCCAGGGACGGGGAGTGGGAAGGTGTTGGGGGGGGAGGCGGGCGCGGGTGCTCGGCGCTGCAGGTCTCAGTCGTCCACCTTCTTGCGGAGGTTGAGGATGCAGAGCAGGCAGGCGAGCAGCGCCTCGCGGGACTCCCGGGAGCCCAGGCGGGCCCGCAGGCGCCGGAGCAGCGGCAGGAGGCGCTGGCGGGCCAGGAGCAGCAGGCGGGCGCCCAGCGTGCGCAGCAGTAGCAGCAGCGGGAGCAGCGGCGCGGGCATGCTGCGCTCGGGGCGCTGCCTGCGGGCGGGACGGAGAGAGGGAGGGAGGGAGGCTGGGAGGGGGGAGCAGTTCCTCCGGCCCCGGTAGGGAGTGCTTTAGCATGAGGTCATGCGGCGGGGCCGTGTGGGGAGAGGCGGCTTCCAAGCGCGCCGGCTCCACCTGCAGCGCCGTGCACCCCCCGGCCCGCGGGATGCGCCTGGGTTCCCGCCGCCCCAAAGTTCTGCGGGCGCCATGGCAACGGGAGAGGGGGAGGGGAGGGGCGCCATGGCAACGAGGGGGGCTTCTACACAGCCCCCCCGCCCGCCTCCGCCTCATACCCCCAGGGCAGCGCATGGGGAGGGGGGCGATGCCCCCCGCAGCAGGGGCAGAGCTGCGCCGCTGTGTAACCGCAGCTCCTGAAGCCCACCTGAATGAGGGGGTGGGGAGCTGCCCCGGGCTGTGGGGTGAGGGGCTAAAGGGAAGCTGGGGTGGGATGGAGCCAGGCTGAGGCAGCTCCCACGGGATAAGGAAGGCAGCAGGGGGTCAGGAGAGTTCCCTGGGGCGTTGCTGGGCAGAAGCAGGGCGAGCTCTGCGAGAGGAGTGGGGCAGAGGGGAGCTATCCTGGTGTGCATGTGGGACTTGGCCTTACCACAAGCTCAGCAACAGGCTTCCTTGCTTGGGCAGCTGTCGGTCTCCAGGCCGGCCAGAGAAGGATCTAGGAAAGGCGGGGAAACAGATGGCCCCTTTTTGATAAGAGCTGAGAAGCAGCACGTGCCCCATGCCCCCGCGGTAGCTTTGAGGCCTGCTGTCCCGGGAAACGCTGCCCTCCCTTAAGCAGCCCTGTGTGGCACCCCAGGAACAGCATCTGGCTCAGGCTTGAATTTCACGTGTATCAGCAATGCTCTGCTTCCCTCTCCGCAGCCTGGCGCTCACCTTCTATCCCCAGCTAACCCCTCTCCTCTTGTCTCTCGCACTCCACCTGTTGTATCCCTACTCGGATCTTAGTTCCGTGGTTAGCCCTGCGCGGGGTTAATGTCACAGAGGGACACAGCATCCTCTCCCCAGACAGCCCCTGCCTGCAGCATCTCCATGTCCTTGGGATCAAGGAGGCCAAAGGCCACTGGAGGAGCGTGCCCTTCCCCTCAGACCAGCTTGGTCCCGGGCTGTGACCCTGACCTCTGGGTTCCACAGGGAGCGCAGATGGAAAGCAGCCTTCAGTGAGGACTCAGGTTACCCTAGCGGCTCCTATGGTCTTGGGATGCTTCCTCCTCCAGGGCTGCTCAGAAGATGTCCCTGGATCTGTCCTCGAAATGAGCCGTCACCGCTCAGCTTCCCCTGACTGATGGATCAGCTTCCAGCACAAATAGGAGTGATGTCCCCAGCAACGAGAAACAGCAAAACTCCCTTCCCCACCAGCTGGCCCTTTAAACCCCCACCCTCCACCCCCTGCGGAAGACACATGCTTGGTGTAAGCGATAGGACTCAACCCCCCCACCCCCAACCCCATCTGTCCAGACAGCAGCGCTGGCTCCCGGCACATGCAAGGAGGGGAGAGACAAGGGTGGGGGAGCACAGTAACATCTGCACCACACAATGACATGGCTTGGCAGCAGCCGTGGCACAGGCTCCTGTTTCAATACAAGGCCCTATTGAAACCCCACTGAGCAGGCGGCCGGGTTAAAAATATAGCCATACCCACCCCCTTGACAGCAACTGCTATGCTGCCCTAGTCTGCCTGCTGCTTCCCTTGGGAACAGTAATGCAGCCCAATTACATGGACACTTGTGTATCAGCCTGGAAGAAACTGGGCAGAAAGGGGAGTGCAGCCACCAGCACTTCAGGCATCCCCTGGCCAAGGTCAGAGGGGCTCGGCAGCAACAGAGACAGCAGGAACAATGGACCACAGTCCATCACAGGAATTGTTATCCAGTTTCACTGTGCCTTCAGAGGCTGCCTTGCGTGATGGCTATAGCTATCATGTCAAAGCCAAGCTGGGGCCTTTAAGCTCTGCTGTAAGCAGAGGGTGGAATTGGTAGGCTTCTGAGGATCCTAGCCTCTATTTTAAACTGGCTGGCACTCAGTGAGTTACTCATCTTGTCTGTGCCTTCCCTCCAGGAGAGTTTACCCATCAGTTGTTACAGGTTCTACCGACTGAATGAGCCACTTGTTTGTAGAGCGATATGAACATGATGAGGGCACCACTCAGCTACATAGTCCCTCAGTTAGCTGCTGTTGTCCCTGTAGGGGACATTTGCCCTTAGCTGAGTCTGGGGGTAGATGTCCTCTTCATCCTCACAGCTTCCCCTAAACTGGTCTCATGTAGCTCAGATTTCACAGGTTGCTTCCCTTGCCCACAGTGTCCCTCTCCCATTGGTCTCTAGTGAATGTCATGGGTCTGCCAACCTCTCCTGGACTGCACAACTCCTGAAAAGTCTGGCAAATGTGCTTGGAGCCTGTGAATGCACCGGGCTTGTTTTAAGAGTCTTGTGGGGGTGGGAATAGGCAGCAGAACTATGGCAGGCTGTCAGCTTCACTCTCGCCACTCCACGAAGCAGAGCGCAGGGCATCGAGAACAGAAACTGCTGATTCTCCATCTCCAGTCCAGTCCCAATGTCCACTGCCTGGATGATCCGAAGCCTGCATAAGTGAGCTCAGCCAGAATGACCTTTCCCAGCCCTGCAGCTTTCTCACGGGGCACTGGGGATGAATGAGGTTGAGGGGGCTGGCCCAGTCCCAGCACAAGAGACATCATGCTCCTAAATCAGGAACAGCCATTCAGCAGCTCTGCTCCAGACCAAGAGTTGCAAGAGTCAGCAGTGACGTAAGCCTCCTGGGACATGCTTCCTAGAGACTCCTGGCCCCGCCAGGCTTCTTGTGTCCTATGGCTGGAGAGCAATCTGGCTCTCCTATGCATGTGCACTGAACATGCCTGCCTGCACCATGCAGCATATGCTTCAAACCTAACCTTGCCCTCAGTTGTACCTCCATGAACTTCAGTAGAGCTGCACAAGCAGAGCGAGACCCCCACTTGGCCTTCAGTGTGCAGCAGCCAAAACTGTCTGCTGCAGCTGCATTAGGGTTTCAGGCTCTACCAGCAGGCAAATTTTCCCTGTGTGCAGCAGAGACAGAGATTAGAACACATGGGGAAAGAGGCAGTGCTCCCGAGTTATAGATAGCTCCAAGTGTTGAGCACAGATGAGTCACTTCCTCTGTACCTCAATTTCCCCATTACCATTAGCACAGCACTGGGAATAATGTTCCCATAACAGGTTTGGCGGTTGGTGTCAGACCAAGGTGGGGGAGCATAGAGAGGAACAGAAGACAGCCAGTACCAGTTGATACTGCAAGGCACTCGTGATGGGACGCAGACCTTGTTTAGCATGCCAGGGATGCCTACACCCCACTGCTTGCCAATGCACACTGAGCTCCCTGCCCGAGCAAGTGTGACCCTGCCTTCCTGCCACTTGGCCATGCTGATGGTTCCCACGTCATCCTGAGAGAATGAGCAGCAGCAGCCAAGAAAGCTGGCACTCCAGCACATTCCTAGGTGTGTTGTGTATGCAGGTTACCAAACCTGTAGAGATATGTAGAGTGAGAGAGAGGCCCCTTGGAACAAAGTACCTCCAGTGACTGCAGCCTGTGGAAATCAGTTGGCATGGAGGCAATAAGTGGGAGTGAACAACAGCAGGTGAGCTCAGAAATGCCATGATGGCAACCCACTCCAGTCTGAGCAAGGTGCTTGCATGAAGAGGGGCTGGCAGAATACCAGAGGGGCTGGAGATAAAGCAGAGCAGGGTTTGTTTGCTAGACCACTGGGGTCAGGAGTAGCAATACTGGCTGGAAAACAAGTTGCCCATAAATGTGGGGGGACAACTGGGTTTGATGGCCCGGGAGGTCCTTCCAAGCCCTATGTTCTGGTGATGGTGCCTTCTTTTCTCCCAGAGGCCTGAGCAGTCCAACAGTTTAAGTCTCTTAACAGTTTCTTGACTCTCAACAGCTCTTTCCTGCTTCAGGAAGATCAGGATTCTTATCCTCATCTTTAGCTGGGCAAAGAGAGGCCCCCAGAGGTGAGGGGACTTGCTGAAGATCACACAGTGAGTCAATGACAGAGCTGGGAGTGGATGCGACTCTCCATTTGCTTACCTCCCGAGCTCCTCACTGGGAAGAAAACACAAGAGAACCCAGCCAAGAGGGCTGACTGATGCTCAACTGGAGTACACTGCCTAAGGCAGGGGCACACTGAGAGTCACCCATTGCAAACAGAACTCATAAGCGGCACAGACAAATTCCCAGAATTACCACTTCTCTCCCTTCTTCAAAAGAACAGAGTGGGGAAACATCCTGAGTACCCCAATGGAGCTCTTGCATCCTCTCCCAGATAGCATGTCTGCTGTTATTGCCAATTTCAACACTGATCCTTGCAGTCAGTAGAGCATTCCTATGGTCACACCAGTGTACTGCTTCATGATAGCACTATAGGACTGGTCTTATCTCCATGTATAAACTTCCTCACCTCACAAAAGAGGCACACACAGGTAGTATTCATGGATCTTCATTTACTATTGCCACCCCAGTGCTTCTGACTGGTTGACCACCAGAAGTCTGACCTCAGCCGTGTAGCTCTCATCATTGCAAGGCCTTTGGGAGATGAAACCCCCTGTCCCAGGCTTCGGGGGGGGAGGGGGAGGAGAGAAATCTCTTCACTTCTACCCAAATCAAGTCCCCTTCTTCCCTTACATGCTCCTCAGCTTCAACCACATCTTGATTTACCATATAAATCCATAGCTTAAGGGGATACTCTCCCTATCTCCCTTCTCTACATTTTCCCCAACTAGTTGCTTCACTGGAGCTTTTCCTGGTCTTTGGTGTATATCATGAGATTAGCAGTGGTCTTTACTATCTTCCACTTCCTTTTTCCCTCAGAGGTGCTTTGAACTTCTACACTGTTCAGACATGCCTCAGGAGTTTTGACCACAGATGCAGCTAAGGGTAAGCAGTGATTTCGCCTCTGGTTCACTGAGCCCGGCCTTGGCAAGTTGGCTTCTCAGCTCTCTGGGGTTAATTCTGTTGCTTCTGACACACTTCCTTCAATAACTCCACTGTCAGCCCCCTAGACATTTTATGATGTCCATATTGACTCCAGCTACCTACAAGGTGATCAGATGCATCACAGGGACTTCAACCTACCTCTCTCATAGGGCTTTGTAAAACAAAATATGCAGAGGGAGGTATGAACTTAATGGTGTGGATGAGACATACCCCCACTGCATTTGTACTTGTACAATTAGCCTACCACCCCAGCAGGGCACGGTCCCAGACTAGCTGTCTGTAATAGCATCCACCTCTTCTCTGCAGTGCACACCTCTCCCTTGGGTCTCAGGCTACTAAGATTTTAGGTCAAGGAAAACAAGTTTATAAAAGTGCCCCAGACTCAATAACTCACAGATCTCTTCCTTATTTGGTATTTCCCTGCTGTTTCTCATTTCTGTTGCAACTGCTCATTTGCACGCAACTTTGATGTAAGCCACAGCCCCCTTTCTGTGAATGCCCCCCACAAAAGAAACAAAACAAAACAAAAACCATGCCTCAGGAGTCACGGTGAACATTTCCAACTAAACTTGTCTACAGCGTTCAGAAGAGCCAGGGGCCTCCTCAGACCTGCAGGTAAAGACTGCTGGCACCTTTGTTGTCACTTGGGGGCAGTGGGGGAACAGGTGTGGGGAGCAACAGTTATGGCCTCTGGTCCTTGTCAGCCACCTGATTTAATTCACAGCTCATCCCCAAAGCATTTGCCAACACACTTGTATCATTTGCATCACTACAGGGAGGCAGCCATTTAGACTATGTCACCAGAAAGGCAGCAGATAACCAGAGCTTGTTCCCACCTATGAACTCTAGATCCTTCTGATACAGGCTGTCTATTTTGAGGTCAAGTGATCTGTGCCTCCCTTTGTCTCCAAGCCTCTATCTTCCAGGTCTGCCCACTCACTCAGACACCTGGCTTTTCCATTGGACACTGCTACCTTTCTCACTTGAATTTTTTTGGCTCTCACCACAACAACATCTGGATTTTTCTGTAGCACCATCTCCTCACTGACCTGCAGACTGAGCAAGAGAGAAGGGGGCCTCTCTTCTGCTTTCCCAGTCAGAGCTGGTGTATCTCTTGCCCCAAGGCTTGTGATCCACGGCTACCAGCTCCAGTGCCTTCTGGTCAGCAGCAGACAAACCTTGCTCTGCGCATTAAGCTCAGGTCAAGGCTGCCCATTTCTGAGCTGTTCGTTCCTTTGTGCATGCTACCTGGCTTGTTTAAGAATAAACCAGACCTACCCTTAACTTTCACTTCTAGAGTACTAAGGTTTAGGTGCTTGCAAAAGCCTCTTATCGATCACTATCACAATAATCCAAACACGTTGCAAAGGCCAGGATGGGCAACCTCTCACGATGCTGCCAGGCAGCTACCAGCTTGGTCAGAACAGGCTTCAGTATGGTTTCCTTTCCTGGCCTCTCCAGCACATAATTTAGACACAGGCTCTCTCTGTGTTACCCCTTCAAAGAAATGGGATCTCTCTGCTCAGCTGCTTGCACGCATTTTGCAGTCTCGTTTATCTCCCCACTCTTGAGTGCTCTTTGACTTAGGTCAGAGTCCTCTGAGGGGTTCACTCCCGCTGTTTTGCCTCACCTCTGAATGCTGGTGACTCCCTTTCACACCTACACCCAACTTCTTTTCATCATCTGGCTTCTCCTTTCTTGGTTAGGGCCTCTCTCTTTTCTAACCACCCACCCCCTTCCTCAAATAATCAAAATTCCCCACCAGGTGATCTGTACCTTAATGAGGAGCCTACCACACAGAGCCCATTCTCTGGTTTGACCACATTTAGCTCAATCATAATGTTGCCTAAGTCAGCCCAGTCCAATGTCACTACATCTAGTTGGCCTGCTCACCTACCCTAGATGCGACTATATCTGTCTCTCTCTTATACCCCCCACCCCATTTATCACTTCCACCAAGTGTCCTTGAAAAGAATGAAGCCCCTGAAGTGAGGTAACCAGAAATTCAAGGTTACCTTGGTAAATCACATCACCTCATAAGCCTAATTTGGAACTACAAACTATAACAAGATGGGGCAGAAGGAGGAGGTTTCTTCTCTGCCTCACGGGAGAGTGGGAGGCTGGATTCCTTTCATGGTTTCTAAGAGCTTGGAGAGCCACTGGGGAAAGGTGCAAGGGCAGGGCCTACGATCCTCCCCAGGGGGTTTTGCTGGGAATGTGCAGAGCTGGGCTCTTGCCAGCGAGGGCCGGAAGCCCGTGCATCTCGCTCCGCAGAGCAGCACATGTTGAATGCCTGTGCAGTGACACATCCGACAGCTCTGGAGCGAACGCCCCCCATCATCCAGTGAAGCAGATGGCTGCTTCAGACCAGTGTGCCCATTCCTGTGCCTGCTGCTGGGGGTGGGGTGACCAGAACAGGACGCATGTGGAGAGCCTCCCAAACTGGGCCCAACCTCCTCTTCCTGCTGAGTAAGAATGAGGTCACAGACCACAGATTGTGCATGGACCCGACCCAAGGGATAGGGCCAGCCTGTGTCCTGTGTTCAGCAAAAGGAAGTGACCCACTGTCCCTTCCTGGGGGCAGGGAGCAGACTTCTGGCCTGTGGCAATGGTGAGAACATGTTTAAAGGGCCAGTGCAGCAGGGTTTGGCATGTCTGGTGCCCAGGTCAGAGTCTGACCCACTTCTCTCAAGGCTGGCTCCAAAGCTGCTCCAGCAGGGCAGGAAGTACTCAGGCTCCAGGTGCCACTTGAGCAAGCTTGGGACAGACACAGCAGGAGCAGGACTCAGGGAGCAGGGTGGGAAGGTGGTGATGAGGCTGTCTGGGCTGAAATGGTGGCCTCTGTCCCGTGAACTCACTGCTTTTGCAGAGGCACTAGAGAAAGAGGCAGCTAGAGCAGGAGGGAGAAGGGCAGGGGACAGTAGAGTGCCCTCATGAATGGTGCCATAAGCCTATGATAGGAGGCATGTTGGGAAAAGGCAGAAATCAGATTGGGGGTCACAATCAGTGGCGGGCAGAGGGAGCTATCTCAGGCTGGGGAAGGAGGTCAGGGACTATTTGTCCAGGGTGGTGGGAGCTGACTTGCAGCCTTTTCCCCTGCTACTGGGTAGCATCCCTGCTACCCAAGCCTAGAGATACAGGAGTACCACCCCACGCTGGGGAAAGGAGCTGGTCTGGCTCAGGGAATACACGGGGGCATCTCACCACAAGGCATAGGCCCCCAATTAGCATGTGCTATTGGCATCTCTCCTCCCTTCAGTAGCCATCAGGCCTCACACTTCAGCAACTGTGTCTGAGTCACTGCCGAGCTCTGCTGCCTGCACATGGAGCTGGGTGGCGGGATCAGGAGGGGCAGGCAGGGTGCTATAGGCATGGGTCTGGGCCTGGTGAGGGGTAGGTTGGGATTGGTGACAAGAAGTGGGCAAGGTGCACTTTCCATTTGACTGACCCAAGGCGAGTCCCTCCTGGCTTGCAGGGGAACTAACTACAGAGACAAGTCTTCAGCAGGGAGACCAGCACAGAGGTCAGGAAGCTTAACACCCCCAGTCAGCAAGGACTGGGCAGCCTGTGTCATGGGGGTCCCATGATTTGGCTCAGGGGAAAAAAGGAAAGTTGCTCTTTGGTGAGATCTCAGCCCTTGTTGGGAGCTGAAAGGGGGTTTCTTGTGGGCAGCAGCTGCCAGGCAGGCCTCAGCAGCTCTGTGTTCGGAGGAAGGAGGGGGCAAAGAGGGGCAGTGACAACTGGGCGCAAGGCCTGGAGCAGAAGGAATGCGGGATGCTCGCTCTTGGAGAAGGGGTCAGGCCTATAAATAGCTTAGATAACTGAGCCTGTTGGGAGGCATGGAGGGATCCAGGCCTGCACAATCCCTCTGTTGGTTAGTGCTGAGGGGGCAGCTGTTGGAGCAGGCAGGGTCTGGCAGCTGTCAGCCATGCCAGGCTCCTGACAGGGGTATCCAAACAGGGCATTCCTCTCCATCCCAAATGCCTGTGGCGCAATGCTGCCCACTCTGCTTCCCCCATCCCCCTACCTTGCTATCCTCCAGCCAGGCCACGGGGCTGCAGCCAGACTCCTCTTCCCCTAACCTCGGTGCCACAGCCCTCTCTCCACCCAACCTGCCATAAGGCAGCAGACAAGCTTGCCACCCGTTCCAGCCCAGATATTAGCTACCCATTTCCAGGAAGCTTTCCCTTCCTCCCTGGAAAAGGGGGCCCTCGGAGAGCTGCAGGACAGTGCTGACTGCAGGGTGCTGCTCTCACCTTTTCACGGAGCTGCTGTCCCCAGTGCTGGTTCTTACACATGACAAACCTGCCACTGGCATAGACTGGTGGGACACAGACTCTTTGAATAGGAGGTGGCCAGGGAGGAAATCAGAAGACTCTGGGGGCTGTAAAATGGAGCTCCTCCATCCTGGGCTTTTGGCTCCAAGGTGATGCCTCCTGGGTGGTGAGTTTGAGGTGTTCAGTGACCAGTATCCCCCTGCTAGTATCATTTGCAGGCAGTTATACCAGTGTGGCCCAGGGCTGGCTGTGAGCCCACCTGCACCTCTAGGGCAAAACTGAGGCACATGGGTGGGGAGCAAGGACATTCACCCTTGTTACTGCCTGGGCTGAACCTGCTCTGGGCATATGGAAGCTACCAGGCCCCATCCTGCTCCCAGCACCAATCCCCAGCCTGAGCACCCCTTGAACAGTTGTTTGGAGGAGAGGCTGTGCTCTTGAGGAGTAGTGGGCAGGATGTTCAGGGAGCCTCTCTCCTCCCCCCACCCCTGCACAAAGAGCCCTTTGTGCCAGCAAGCCTGGAATTCCTGCGGCCGTGAGCCCAGGGGCAGAGCGAGACCCACATCTAATGGGGAAGGCGAGGCCAGAGGGTCCACCTGCTATGGGCAGCGGCAGCTGGTCAGGACAGGTGGGCATGGGCTGCAACCCCCACCCCTCTGCATGCTCTTGCTTCTGACAGGCTGGGCAGGGGGGCAGAATGGACATGAGCAGCTGGCAGGAAAAATGAATGAGAGAGAGAGATGGACCCCACAGGGTGGTCACTCCCTGGGGGTAGGTTGGATTCCGGAGCTAGGCCTGACCCAGGGCTGGGGAAGCTGCTAGAGCATCTCAGGGGTCTTGCCAGAGATTTGGCACAGAATTGGGAAAAGCTTAATGCTTTTGAGGCTGGGCCAGTGCTCAGCTTGGCTTTGGGCAAGGGGAACCCAGGGAGGGGGTCGCTGGCAGGGAGACTCTTCTGGCTTCCAGAAATGGTGGTCTCCTTCTCTATGACCTGGGAAGCATGGACAGTGGGAGGTGGTGGTTCAAAAGCATTCTGCTACCCAGAGGTATCATGACCTGAGGGAGGCCCCTAACTCTTCCCTTCATCATCTAATGCCAGTGCAAACCCCATTAGTAACCACTGCGTCCTGCCCCAGACCACACCCTCGCTGAGGCCTATAAGACCCGTGCCATATCCACAAACCAGGAAAAAGGATCCTCAAGGCTCCCAGGTGGGAAGGAAGCCAGTGTGGGCCCAGGCACTGGAAGGGATGGGATGGATAGAACAGGCTCTTCCAGCTCCAGCTGCTCCTTGACCTGGATCAAAGATCATCTCACTTTCCTGAGGAGGTGCAGGTGTCCCTTAGTGAGAGTCCTGCCCAGTAGCATGACTAGGACCAAAGGGTGGAGAGGTGTTACCTGCCTATGCCCTGATGGCTGAGAAGCTCTGCCCCATCCCACTATCTTACCACCCTCCTCCCTTTCCAAAGCACCCCTTGCAGGCAGATGTCAGACCAGGATGGGCAGGGGCTATTGTGTGTGCTATACCAGAGTCAACATGAATGCATCCTCCAGAGTTGGCTAAGGGAGCCCTAGGCTTGGGGCCTGCATGACAGGACTCACAGGCTGTTCCTTCTGCCCTGGCACTGCTAATGGGGCAGGTGGGTGTACAGCTCAACTCAACTTCCCCATCAGCCTCTTTCAAAATGAGGATGTGAGCACTGCACTGTCAGACAGAGACAGCAGCATTCCCCCTCTGTGCCCCTCATATGCTGGGCTGGGTGGTCATGGCAGCTGACTGGGGGCAAGGAGGGTGTGGTTGGTCAAGCTAAGCCTTGGCACCTGTCACCCCAATGGCAGAAGGTGTCCCACAATTGGGGCCTTTGTGTCTGTGATGAGTCCCCACAGCTGGAAGAGCAACCAAAGCTGCTCCTGCTTTTGAGCCTTTCATGCTTGTCAGCCGGCTGCTGCTGCTCCAGCCCCCTATGGTCCCCCTTTCTCAAGGGGGCTCAGCTGCTGAGGCCTAGTTGACCTCCTGCACAACAGACAGCATGGCAGGTGTATGTGGAGGATGCAGGGAGAGAGTGAGGTGGGGGCCTGGGCCTACGGGCGTGCACTCTCTCCCACATGGGCACATGCACACACACATGCAGGTTAGGTCAGCTTGTTCATCTTGTGGCTGCAGGCCAAGCAAAGGGACTTGGCCAGGAGGAGCTGCAATGCCTACCTGCAGAGAGCAGGAACAGAGGTGGCTCTGGAAGGATGCTTGCTCTTCTCTACTGGAGATCCTGTAGTCGTCTGGCCAGAGCTGTAGCCTCTTCCACAATTGGAAAGAGGAAGCGTGTGTTTGTGTGTGGGGCGAGGGGTAGCAGGGGGGGCATGGGCCAAGACTGAAGGGTACTGGCAGAGCTGCACTGCAGGTCAGGGGTCTCAGGGAAGGCAACACCTGCAAGCAATCTAAGTCCCAAGTGCAGACCTTGCCTAGAGAGGGCTGGACTGTGACTCCCTTTCAGGGTATTAGCAGTCAGCAAGAGCCAAAAGCCTCTGGCAAAGCCAAATGGTGAATCCTGCTTTGAGCAATGTAGCAGAAATATTGTCCACCCCCCCAGCATCCTTCCTTTGTGCAAGGATCCTGGAAGCTCTTTGCATCCAGCTGTGATCCACACAGCCTCAAAGGAAGCAGCAGAACTGCTTTGACCTCCCACAGTCCCTATCCAGAGTCAAGTGCCTTGTGTGGTCTCCTTTCCAGAGCCCAGAGGCAGGCTGATCTCTGTTCCTGGCTCCACTCCATGTTTACCCCCATCCTGTCTGAGCAGCTTCCCCCCCCCCAGCACACATACTTCCCTGTCCCTCCCTCCCTGGAGCACTTCATAGTGCACAGAGAAGATGCATATAAACTGATGGATATAAATGCTAGCAGAAACTGAAAACCTATACTGCATCCCCCCTTCCTGAATTATCCTTATCTTGCCTAAGCAAGTCCCATCCTGACCCAAGAACCAGGGCTGAGATGAATGCAGTAGCCCTGTCTGTACTGTACCAGGCTTTCTGAGGTGGCCTGCTTTCTCAAAGCCAGGGCTCCTGTGCAAGGTGCTGGGAGTAGGCCTGGGCCTGGGCCTGGATTAATACTACAGGTATGTGCTCACACATGTGGATAGCAGCATTGGCTTCTCCTGTGCTGAACGATACCAAGAATATAGTGTAGCAGCCACACTGCATGGACAAATGGCCTGGGCCCCAACCTTTTCCAAGAGCAGCTAGCCAGATCCAGCTGACAGGACAGCAAATCCTTCTGTATTGCTCCTTACTCACTCCTGATCTATAGCCCCCCATTGTCCCAGCTCTGGGTGACCGATGCCCAGCTCTGCCACTGTTCCTCACTCCTGCCCTGTGGCCCCTCTGCTATTCCAGCTTTAAGTTTCCCTCCTGCGACAGTGCCCGGCACTGGCATAGCTGGACACCCTGCATTGTTTCAGCACCCCCACGTGTTCTGAACACTGGAGGTGAACGCCCAGTGGTGTCATCACATTCAGGAGGGACTGGGATGTTGTCCCAGCAGGCCAGGAAACTTCCCCTCTACAGACTCCTGCAGGCTGAGATATGACTGCACCGGATGGCGGCTGGGCTGAGCTCCCAGTGCTGGAGGGAGGTCCTGCTCAGCCAGCTTGGCTTGCCAACTGCTTCCCTGCCTCTGTCCCAACACCCAGCTAGCTTTAATACAAGCTTCTTCCAGGCCGGGAGCCAGCAGGCCTGCTCAGCTGGAGCACAGCCCCAGTGCTGCAGGGCCTCCATGACGCTAGGACTGCATTGCCCCCTAGTGCTTACTGGGCAAGGGGACATTATAAGTCATGAGCATGGGCAAGAACCCATTTGAAAATCCTCCTAGTGCAGAGCTGGTTTCTTGGGATAGATGTGATATCTTTTATAAGACCACGTGAGTAGTCAGAAAAAAAGTTCTTAGCAAGCTTTCAGGTGCAATCAGCCTTCTTCAGGTATGGGGAGTATCTGCTGTTCTGAGACTCCAAGGAAAGAGAGAAGCTAACAGTGTGGAGGGGTGTCAGTGGAAATGTAAATGGGTGGAAATTAGGAAAACAAAAAGGTAGAGCAGCAAAGGGGGGGGAACCCAAAGGTGAGTAAAGAGACTACAGTAGTAGTAATTCAAGGTAGAAAAGAGGCTGACTGTGAAAAAGTAAATAGCTAGAAATTAGGAAGACAAAGGGCAGAAAAGTGCAGAGCTGGCACCGCAGCCCAGCAAGCAGCAGACAGGACACCCCAGCTGAAATGCTTGCAGCCATAACTGCCTGCAGTTGTGCCTAGCCAAAGCGCTAGGCATTGCCGAACTTCCTAGCTGTGCCCAGCTTAGCTCAACCCTGCCCCATGGTGCCTCCTGGTCCACAGTGCTCCCTGGTCCGGAGGCTGATTACTGCTGGAAGGCTAAAGAAGAAAAGTCAATGGCCTCCAAAGGCCCACAGCTTCTGCCTTTGGTCAGGGGTGGCAGAGACCCCAGGAAACAGGACTCCACAGCTACTCAGGCTCCATCCAGCCCCTCCCTCACCACAGCGCTGCACCTCACCCCCGGGATGGCTGGTCCTGGAACAGACCAGTTTCTTTGTTTCCAATACCCTGTTAGCCCTCCAGTCCCCAAAGCCCACCAGTCATGCTCAGCCCCCCTGTGGCTGGGGCTCCATCCCCACCACAGACATGGGGTCACTTAGTTTCATGACTACAGAGAAGCAGCATCCTGCTGCCCCCGCAGGGACTGGCCCTAGACTGTGTAAAGACAGCAACAAGAGGCTGCCTGAACACAGGGAACTGGAAGCAACTTTTTTTTTTTTTTTTTTTGTTTTTTTTTGCACCGGTCCTGGAAGCACTGCAAGACCAGGTCAATCCATGGAGTGGATGGAGCACACTCCGGTTCCACCACCCAATACCAAAAAGAATCTGCTCAATATAGACCTCCTATGGAGGACATATCAGAGACAATTACCCTGGGGAGCTCGCCTACGTGGTCACGCTGCTTCCCCTGCCAGGTAACTGGAAGCAACGGCCCAGGAGCGCAGCCTTCCTCCCCACTGGAGCCAGGGCTACCCCCAACAGGTCTAACGCAGTCCAGCCCAAGGAGCTCCACCAGATGCTGGGTTGTGCCCAGGCACCAGTGGAGGTGGTGTGAGGACAGGCAACCCCTTCCCCTTGCAGGGAGCTGGACACCCTTATTCAATCACTGCCCAGGCCGTGTTTGTAGAGATCTCTGTTTATTGCTCAGAGTACACAGTGAGCGGGAAGCAGGTCTGCTGTTGGGGCAGAAGTGGTTATCGATGCAGCCATGTTCTCCGGGGATGCAGAGGTGATGGGTGGGGTGGGGGAAACACCCATAGACCCCACCCACCTCAACAACACAGCAAGGCTCAGGCTGGGGCCACCCCCTCTTCGCACCCTGCAGCAGCAGAGTAGAGGTGCTGAAGGAAGGGAGCGAGAGCAGACCGACCCCTCATTCAGGGGCCACTGTACCTCTGTGTAAAAGGGCCAAATGGGAGAACATGAGGGGCAGTGCCAAACAGGATGGATCCTGAGCCAGTGGCAGTCCCAGCCCTACTGCTGCTGGGCAAAGCCCCTTCCTGCTCAGCCCAGGCTCTGGCCATGTGGGAAGTGGTTGCTTCCCCTGGAGGAAGTGAACAAGAGCCCTTTGGCCACTACTGCCGACACAGCAGCCCAAAGGATGTCCCGGTCCTGGGCAGTTGGACCAAGGCTGGCTTGGAAGTGGTGCAGGACACTGCCCCACAGGACAGGCTCTGAGAGGACACTGCCCCGCAGTCTCTTGGAGGGATGAAATGGCTGGGTGGAGGGGACTTCCTGGCCTGGGTCCTGTCAAGACTTGGGGGTGGGGTATTCAGGGCAACAATGCCACGAAGCTTTGCTGTAAGGCTGTGCCATGCACATTCATAACCCCTGGAGTCTTCCTGGAGGCACAAAGTAGCATTCAGCACCTAGCTACTGCATCCTGCAACCAAAATGGAGAGGAGCTGAGATGTGGAGGAGAGAGGGGCTGGTCCAAGGCCACGCAATGAATTAGCAACAGTGAGGGCAGGACCTAGGCAGCTTCACCCCAAGGGGCTCACTGTTTTGGTCAGGTTCATCTTTGGGAAGTGCTGGGATGCTACAGTGGCAAGCGCAGCAGCCTAATGCTTAGGTGGGATGGGATGGGTCTTTCTCTAACCACAAAGACTGGCCATGCTCCCCTCCCCCAGCCAGGAAGAAAACCCAGGGGACCCCTGGCCAATGCCCCACCCTATTTCTCTAAGTAACCCCGAGCAAACTTCAGGCAACCCCCGCCCTCCCAAGGTTTCTGCCCACACCAATGCAAAGCAGCCCAGGGGGCCATTCCCAGTACCCAAAGTTGGCAAAGTCCAACTAGCAGCAAAAGCCAGTAGAGGAGGTAGAGGGAGTGGGCACCTGCAGGCTCCCCTTCCCCATCTCCGGTGGGTACTGGCTCCTCCACCTCCTGTAGCCAGGCCATTAGGCCTGCAGGGTCCCAGAGTAGCTGGTCCAAAGCCCACACACATTGCACCCCTACCCACCATCCTCCTGTTGTGGGGAGTAAGCCACATCTACAGCAGGAGAAGGGTCCCCCTCTGGCCTGCCTTGCTTCCTGAGTCCCAACCCCCTCCCTGGCCATGGGCATGCTAGGGTGAAAGTTCTTGCTAGGAGGAAGCTGCAGACTCAGGCTGGACTGGCGCGGGCAGGAGGCAGAGGGGCCGGGAAGGGTGTCTGTAAATCGGGGTGAGGGAGGCACTTTGGGGCGGCCCAGCCCACCAGGGCGTCTCAGCCAGCACGGTTCCATCTCTCCTCCTAGCCGCACATTGTCAGCAGCAACCACTGCAGGGGAGGGAAGGAGAAGAGGGTGAATGGGCAGCTTGGGAAGAGGCTACAGAGCCGCAGGCCCCACCAGGCTCCAACAAAATGTCTGCCCCACAGCTTGGGCACTGCCCCTGAGCACCAAGAGGAGATGGGACACAGACAACCTACAGCAGAGGCTGTGGTAATGATCCTGCCCACCCCCTGCTGCACAAGCCAGTGTGAGGCTGGCCTCTCCCTCAGACAGCTTGATTGACCCTCAGCTCTCCAGCCCCTGAACCAGATGCCTCCTTTTCCCTGGGGGCTTCTCTCCGGGGCGGGCTGAGGAAAAGACAGGCCCCAGACAGAGTCCATGAGAAGTGGGACATTCCCAGGAACTCAGGTCCAGAGCCAGGCCTCCCGTTCACCCCAACGCCTGAGCACTAGGCACAGCCCTCACCTCTGTAAGGTTCATCACGGCTGTCCCGGTGCCCTCGGGGTCCATACTGCGGAAGAATCCTGCAGAAGGCAGAAGTGAGTGCTGCATGGGGGTGCTTTTCCTTTATACTTCTTTATCAGAAACCCACACCCCCGAGAGCCCTGAATCCCTCATGCCCCATGGTTAGCAGCTGCCTGGCCACCCCATTTTGCACTGAGAACAAGGGGGATTCTGTTATAGGCAACTTCTGGTTGGCATACCTGTCCCCAAAGTACTGACAACCAGCATGCCTCATGCTGGGGGACCTGTAGTTTGAAACTAAGCAGGGTCAAGCTGAATCAGGACTTGGATGGGAGACTTCTGGATACAAACTCAACCCATGGTCCTGAAGGCATAACCCTGCTCTACTCTTTGAGCCAGTCCTAGCCTATAGTGCTCTAGAGGCTGTGGTGCTAGAAGGGGCAATAGCAATGACCCCATAAAGGGTGCCATCCTCTCCAATTCCACCCAACACCGTGCTAGGCAAGATGCTATCATCAGGAGCTGCTTTTCTTTCCGTACCCTTTAGGGGATACCTGCCTTTAGGCCAGATCATAGCACTTGGCTTCCCTGAGCCCCTGGCTGGAGATGCTGCTGCATGCAGCTGGTCCTGGAGCTGCCACTTACTGAACATGGCCTCTAGCTTGACCAGGCAACAGACGAAGTTGTCAAAGTCCACACCCAGGCTGGCATCAGTGTAGCGTGCCACCACCACCTGATGTAGCTTGTTGTTCAGCTTGAAGCCTGGCAGGCAAAGGCATGGGTAGTGGTTAAGAGGGCTACAGCTGTGGGGGTAGGAACCTCTGAACAACAGCAGGGAAGCAGGTCCCAGCCCATGCAGGAATAAGCACAGATGCACTGGAGGACACTGGCTTTGTGGTCACAACCCCTTTGCCCAGCCCCTCTGCAGCTAGGAAACCCACGCCCACCCAGCTTCTTTCTGTCAAGGGGCCAAGATGCCAGACCCCCAAACAAGAGACCAGAAGTTCTTGCATCAGGTGTTCTGTACCTTTCAGCTACTGTGGTGGTTTCTGGATAGTGGAGGGCGCTCCCACAGGGCAGGGAACAGGGAGGCCCCAGTGTTGTGCTTATACCAGCTGCCAGGGACTTCCCTGCAGGGTCCAGGTTCTCCCTCCCCAGGCTGGGGTCTCACCTGCTGATTCCAGAGCCAGGCGCATCTCGTAAGAGCTCATGGTGCCCGACTTGTCCAGGTCGTGCTGGCGGAAAATCGTCTGCAATGACACAGTCTCAGAGTTCAACCTAGGCCAGTGCCTCCTCCTGATCCCAACCCTGATGGCCAAACAGCCTCACCATAAGTGCAGCATAGAGGCATGGACCTTGTTCCAGCACTTCCCTGCCCCCCTCCTTACCAGCCAGCTCCGGATCTTGTTCCACAGGATCTGGAACTCCACAAGGCCCAGCCGGGCGCTGCCATCTTTCTGGGGAACAGAGAGTCAAGGAGGGGTAGGAAAGGGCCAAAGTCTCCCTGGTTATTCAAGATCCTAAGGTGCACCGAGCAAGACTGACTGGGGTGCAGGTCCTCCTACACTGCCAGGCTGTAGCTAAATGGGCACTATGTCCCCACCTGGAGGTGGCTGCATTTCTTCAGCACTGTGCCTATGTGGTATATGTCATGTTCTGAGACCAGTGAGCTTGCAGGGCTGTGCTGGCACCTGCTCCCCTATTCCATATCTGACAGGCTGGTGCAAAGCTGGACTGTGGAAGCAGCCCAGGATCATTTCTTCACTCCTGCAGGCTCCTGCCTCCTTTGCACTGCCTGCAGTGCAGACCACGGTAGCTACTGATTTCTGTTTATGAGCTCCAACCATTCAGCAGCATGAGGCAAGGGAGCTCTGCTCCACTGTAGAGAGCTGAGGAGAACCTGAAACATCCTTTCTCAGCCGTACTGGAGGGCTGGGTCTAGCCATGGACACCACCCGCAGGGAGAGCCTGTATCAAGCCCTGTGTCAGAGTACATCCACCTGGGAGGCATGGGATCCTGGCTTGGTGTGCATGACAGCTGGTAGGGGATGAGGAGTGGGCACACTTTTTCACACAGGGAAGGCAGACTTGAAACCAGAGTGCAGCTGGGCTCTGGGCTGGCAGAGCTCTGCTCCTGGGGCACAGGAAAAGCCAGCTGTTATGCCCTATGAGACAGTCAACAGGCCAGGCCAGGGGTCTTGTAGCCCGCTGTGCTCTAGCACTGAGATCTGACCTCCCCCAGAGCGGGAGAGGGGTACACAAAGGATATCTGGCAGGAGTAATGCAGGCCCAGGGGATGCCACTGTTGTTTTGTTTATGCCATCTGAGCCAAGCCACAATGACTAAAAGTACACACTCCCCCTAACTCCCACAGGGAAAAGCCTTCTCTGAAAGAATGAAGGGACACTGAGGAAGCCTGCAGAACAGCTTCTCCCCCAGCAGAAAGGGCTTAGCAGGAGGATACGTCCATCAGGTTGACCATGTTGCGACAGGACTCCATGCTGAACCCGTCTGTCTTCAGGTCTTTGTCTGAGGGCAAGCAGAGGGAATGAGACTGTTATTCACTTTCACAGAACAGGTATTCCCCCGCTCCTCCAGCACAGGATGGTAGGAGGGAGAGCACTTACGCCTGGAAATGACTCTGTTCAGAATAGTCTTGAGCTCAAAGACGCTGATTTCCATATCCTGCCAGAAGAGCAGAGCATTAACGATACCCTGACAGCTTTCCCAGCTCTAGGGGACTGGAGAACCCCCCAGTCTCTCCTCCTGAAAGCCCACCACTACGTGCTGGGCCCTGCCTGATGTCTGCCATTGCCAATGGAGACCTCCAGGTTTGTGACACTTCGTGTTGGGCAAGGAAGGCAACTGTCACTCTGAGGTGGCAGGAAATGCTGGGACAGGGCAGGAGATAAGGCTCAGGACTTGAGTGCACTGCCCTCAGCTGGGTATGGGATGTGCCTACCTAGCCAAACTGAGGGACACACATCCAATGGGGCTGAGATGAGTGCTGCTCCCCAGCTCTGGAGATCAGTGCTCTCCAGGTCAAAGCATGCCTCCCTGGGCTCATTCAATGCCTAGTGCCAAAGGGCATGGTCCTGATGGGGCTTTCTGGGTACTCCTGCAAATGCTCACTCCTCTGCTTGCATGATGTATGGCACCCCCTCTTGGCCCCCATACACCCAGGGCACGAATAGTCACCTCTCCAGCCAGCTGCCTGAACATGGTCCTAAAGCCGTCCTCTACGTCGTCCTCAGAGATCTCTTCCTAGGGCAATGCAGACCCAAGGGGAACAGGTTATTGAACAAGGTCTGGATTCTTCCCTCCTGTTAGCATGGACTGCCCCTTCTCTTAGGCTCTAGCAGACAACTGCCAGCAGAAGGAGCTCTTTGCCTGCCTCCCCGCACTGAGCTTTGGTTCCTTGCCCTCCACTCCAACTGTGCCCCAATCTCCGTCTTGTAGGCCAGTGTTTCTCAATTTGTGGGTCACAACCCAAAAGGGGTTGCAAGAATATTTGAAAAAGATTGTGAACAATCAGAGAAAAACGTAGGAAAGCATGGGTTTCCCTCTTGCAGGCTGGTAGACTTCCAGTCCTGCAAGGGGCTGCTTGGGGCTGGGGGGAGTGGGACACAGGCGGTACCACATGCATGTGCGCGTGCAGACATGCACGTGGTAGCCAGGCAGGGTGGAAAGCAGCTCCCGCAGCTCCCCACAAGTAAGTCTATGGAGTGAGGAGGCATAGGCAATACATCGAGTGTGGGGGGGGGGGGGGCACGTGTCCCCCAGATTTGTGTGGGCACGGGGCTACAGCCTAGTTGGACCAGCACAGACAGGAACCACCTCCGTGGCCCAGTGGGTGGGTCCCAGTGTGAGGTGGGTGGAGTGAGGCAATGAGACTAGTTGCTGGCAGCTGGGCCATGGTGGTGGGATAGAGCCATGGCGCGGAGTATCAGTGGCTGGCAGTGGGAGGAGGTGAGGCCTCTATCCGTTACTCTTTGTGCTCCTGGCACAGCGGCTGGTATGGGGTTCATGGCAGCAGCAACGGCAGCAACTAGTCTCTCTGCCCTGCTACATCCTCCCATGCTGGGACCCACCCTCTGAGCCATGGAGGCGCCTCCTGCCCATGCTGGTCTGGCTAGGCTGCAGGCCTGTTCCCATACAAATCTGGGGGGCATGTGCCTCCCCATACCCTACACCCAGCCCCTTCTGCCCCACACACCCACCCCCAGCCCCACACACTGGGGGGCTAGGGCCTGGTGGTGGGGGCAGTGGGTTAGGAGGTTAGGGGCACCAGCAGGACCAGGGAGCAGCGGGTCAGGAGGGAGAAGCACCAGTAGGGCAAGGGTGCTGTGGCTTGGGAGTGAGGGACACCAGCAAAGCCAGGGGGCTGTGGGTAGACTGGCCATTGATGCTTACAAATGGGTCCTGGTACAAAAAAGGTTGAGAACCACTGCCCTAACCCACCCAACTGTCCTCTGGCTGCCAGGCCTCTGCCAATGGAACATATCCGGCTCACAAGGCAGTGGCGTTTCTGTCACCTGCAGGTGGCCCCAGCTGGCACTTCCTCCACACACATACTCCAGGCCCCACAGTGCTGCCCACAAAGGCTCACAAGGGTGTGGGTCCTGACATGCTGTGTAAAGGTTTTGGGAGAGGTGTGGTTGTTCTTACCTCATCAGCAAGATCAGCTGAGATCTCCTCATCTAGCTCCCTGGAGACATGAGAGGAAGACACAGTAAGTGGGGAGTATGTGCCAGCCAGGGGGTAGAGGGGTTGGTTCTCCATAGGCTTTGGGGGAGTCCCTGTGTAGGAAACCATGGCTTTTGGGTTCTGCTGAATTAGACAGGTCAGGAAGTTGGGAAGAGAAACCCCAGGAAGGTGATCCCATCTCCAAACATTCTTGGAGAGGGGTCCATACACCCTCACTTGGGGAGCCCCTCGCACCCCTGACCTGAGGGGAGGCATACACTGCAAGATGGGTGGGGAAGGCTTGGAACCTCTGCTCTAAGAGGCTAGTGGGGCTCCACTGTTAGGGCCCTGACCTGTTTGACCCTGCCCCCGCTCCCACTATCCTGCTGGGACCCTTCCCTCTGCAAGGGAGTCGCAGAATCCCCCCTGGGGCAGGACACCTCCTCCCCTAAGCCCTTGCATCTCAGCAGGTGCTGAAGAAAACACCACTCCCAGCCAGCTCCATCCAGGTGCCACCAGAGTGCGCTCACATCATGTGTGGACTCACTCTGTATCTGACTGCTTCTCGGTGAAGACGCGCAGGACAAAGTCAGCTTCCTGGTGTGGCTCGAAGGTGGAGGGCACAATGATGTACTCGCCGGGGGGCAGCTGGATGTGGTTGCTCACCTCCCGCAGGTTGATGAAGGTCTCTGACCGCGCGCGGGACTGGTTCCGAAGGAAGAACTCCTTCTTCATGTGCACGTTCTGGCAGCCCTGGGACTGTGGGACCAGAGACACCTGTGAGTGAGGGCTCAGCTGTGAACAAGCAGGACTGTGCTGGGGTGCCTGGAGCACCAGCTCTGTACGAGTGCCACATGCACTGCTCTGGCACCCATGATCAACCCATATGTAGTAGGGCAACCCTCCTCATCCTGGCCAGGAACGATCTCAAGGAGCTCAGCTCTGCCCTGGGCTTCAGACTGACACAGCTCCACGACCTGGCTAACCGAGCACTTGTCTCTCAATGGTGACTAACACCATGCCCACTAAGTGAAAATATGAGCATGCCTATGCCCATACATTGTGCTGGGTTGTTACCACAGGGTGAGCAATCTTTCTACCCTTCCCCCATCCTGAGCTTGTGAGCAGCTCTACCCTGGGGCACCAGAACGGAGTGTTTCTCCAGGGGCAGTGCAGACTCTGGTGCCCCACCTGCTGCCAGCCCAAGGGAAGCCTGGGCAGTGACTGCCCCAGAAACAGAGGGCAGGTTGCCAGAAGTGCTGGAAGGCTGAGAAAGGACACTTCTCAACCCAGGCCATGAGGCTGGCTTGGGATGGGCCCCTCTGGTTGAACTCCAAAGACCAGGCCCTGAACTGATTCCTTCCTACCAGGCCTAGCACTCCTTGTCACACACACTCTTGTGGTGGGATGGATAGCTCTGGACGTACCTCCTCAGGGACCTGCGGAGAGAGGAGAGGCCTATTAGGAGATGTGTGAAAGAACAGCAGAGTCCCTGTCCCCATGTGCTTCAAGGGGGCGATGGGTGAAGGTTATCCCACAAACTCCTGCTAGGCAAGACCCTTTCCCTTTCACTCTCTGGAGTCTGATGGGCCCAGCCTTCCATGAGATGATCAGGGCATGCCAAGAGTGTTGGGTGGGGGTGTGTTTGGGAGCTTGGGGAGGGTTACCTCATAAACAGCGAACCCAATGGTGTGCATGTCACCCCCCACGCGCCGCTCCTTCCGCCGGTGTTTCTGCATCAAGGCCACTAGGAAGCTGCAGGCCAACTCGTTGTCCCCAGGGTCGTCGTCCTCTTCCAGGAGCTTGATCTTGAACTGGGGGTTGATCCAGAATGTGGCTGGGGGAGGTGGGAATGATGCACTCAGCATGACCAGGCCCTCCAGCCCCCTAGCCATTGACCCTGCTGCCCCCAGGGGAAGCTGTAGAAGATGTGAACTCCTAGCCCACACCCTGCTCTCTGCCTGCCAGCCACTTACCCCTGCTCCCCAAGCTCAGACATGCTGGGCTCTACGTGTTACTCTTTTCCAACAGGCTCTTTAGTGCTAGCACAGGAACCAGGTCACCCCACTTCCCCAGCCTACCACCCCTTCTCACTCCTGAGAAGGTCACTGAGGGAAGGGACTGGGGGTGGAGGCGGTACCTGGATGGTTCCTGCAGCCCCCGGCAGTGCTACCCCGGCGCCACGTGCCCTCAAACAACTGTGTGTGCCACTTGCTCACGTTGTCCTTGGTCAGGGCATCAGGGCTGAGGTTACAGATCTCCAGTCTGGAGAACTCCCTCATGAAGTCCCGGAAAGACATCCTGCATAGCAGGTGGGAGAGAAGAGACTGAGAGACACTGGAGAGCTGGGAGATTTCTGCAGGAGAAGCTTCCAAATTCAGAGTCTGGTTCTCTGGCTGGCCATACCCTCAGGAGACTCCCCTACCTTTCTGAGCCCTAATCACCCTCCCTTCCTCTGGCTGAGCCTCCCGTCCACCCTATGTTCCCTTTTCAAGAGCCTCAGGCTTTCAAGAGAAGCTCAAGGGACATGCTTAGGGAAGCCCACTCACTCAGCTTACACTATCTGATCCAGCAGTGACTGACCCAGCACTGCCTATTTCCTCCCTGTCCTCTCCTACCCAGTAATGCTAAGCACAAAAGGAGTTCCTGTGTGTCCATGGGTACCAGTTGGCATAAACTTGTTGGCCTGAGCTGGGCTAACCTGGGCTCCTTCAGTAACACAATTGATCAGATTGGGCTTGGGGAGGGTAAAAGTGAGGAATCTCACTGACTCTGCCCAGACCCAGATGCAGGCTCCCTCCACAGGGCTGCATATGTAGAGCCCCCACTACCAATCCCCCAGCACCAAGTCCTTCTGCACAGAAACAGACCCAACAGGATCTTCTTGCCATCATGCCGAGCCTGGAATCCAGGCTTTATCAGGAACCACCTAGCAGTGGGTTGGACACTGGCCTGAAGGAAAAGGACTGCTTGTGGACAAGCCATGCCAGGCCTTTGCATGGCTGCTCATGTGCTCAGGGGGCCAGTCTGGTCAAGGTGTCCAGTGTGTTTGTTGGGGGGATTGAAGGGAACAGGAAAGAATTATGAGCCTGGGAGAAGGAGGGGATGGAGAAACCTGGCCAGGTTCCCAAAGTCTTAGAGATTCAGCTAAGAGTGACAGAGTCTGTAAGACCTGAGAACCAGATGGCAGCCCCATCACAGGTCCAGCAGGGGTGCTGGCTCCCCTTCCGGCACCCTCCCCCTCTGCAGCACTCACCAAAACTCTCCATCTTCCATCTTCAGCTGCAGCTCCGCTTGGTCACTGGGGTCAATGTTGTTCCACTCAGAGGAGCTGGGAGGGCAGGAGAGAGGCAGTGAGATGGGAAATACTAACATGACTCAGCAGAAGGTACCTCAGTCTGCCCTCGGATGATGCTACAAGGGACATCCCAGACTGCAAACTTCCCCTTGGCTCTGCCATGCAAATGCCCTCTTCAGACCCTGCATGATGAGACCTTCCTTCTATCTGTGACAGCTAGGTATGCAGCAGAACGATCAGATCTAACTCACCCGTCACTCCATGCTCCGGTCCACTCCACCTGACCCCAAGGGTTCCTGATGCGGATAAGCTGTTCCTGGCGCCCACGGTAGTCCACCTGTCGGAGGCCAGGAGTCAGAGGTCAAACTCATGTCACTGGGAAACTATTTACATTTCTCTGTTTGTCCCAGGCAGCCAGACTCACCTCCCTAAAGCCAGTGACAGAGTAAGCATGACCCTTTACCAGCTTCTTGAAGGTCACTGCTTCCATATCAAAAGCACTTGTGATCTGAAGGCAAAACACAAAGCATTGGGTTGACTTGGAGCACGGGACAACGTAGATCTCCCTGACCAGGCTCATCATCACCTCCTCTAGCTAGGAGACACTGGCACTCTCCCTCAGAGACACCTCAGTCCCCCAGACTGCTTCAGCATTAGAAAGGAGCAAGGACCCATTAGTCAGCATTTTAGATCCATCAATGACAGAGCCAGTCTGTTGAATCCTTTGCTATCAGCCAGCACACCTACTCTTGGGTCTGAAATGACTATTAGAGAAGTACGTTTGTGTGATGAATATTAAAGCAGAAGAGCTCTTCAGGCTCAAGAACACTAGCAACACAAGATCAAATGGCTATAAACTGGCTATGAACAAACGTAGATGAGAAATTTGGAGATTTTTATCTAGCAGGAGTGAAGCTTTGAAACAGTTTTCCAAGCCAAGTGGTGGGGGGGCCAAGAACCTGCATCTCTTTGATGGAAGGGGTGGTACGATAGGGAGCAGGCAGGGAGTTCTGGCATGCCAATTGTGTGTGTGTGTGTGTAAGTAAGTAAGAGTTTGCAATGTGGAGTCAGATATTTGCAATCCCTGGGGAGGGAGTGGGGGTGTATAAAAGTAGCTGTGGTAGTGTTATGTTTAGTGGTTAACAATTACCTGTGGGTAGTGGGGCATGATAGTCCCAGGCCTTTGCTGACTGCAGGTGGAGGGTGAGGAAGGTTCTTTTGCCCTTCGTGAATGCTACTGGCTTCTGGGGAAGGGGCATTCTGCCTTCCTCTGAGGCACTGGGCTGCTGGTCACAACTAGGGCTGGGGGGCGTTGACTGGGATGTGCTGATGCTGATGCTTCTGCCAGTACTGTGTCTAAAACTTGAAGGTTCCTGTCTAGAAGCCATTGAACTTCTGTTCAAAGTCCTTCTGGTCACTAGATCTGAGGCCAGGAAGGAATAGTTCCTCTAGGTTAGATTGACAGCGACTGTGGGGTTTTCTCTCTTCTTCTGTAGTGTGCAGCATGGTTGTTTCTGAAGGATCTTCTGAGCACACATTAACCAACTGCTTCACTGTTTTTGCACTAGCAAGGCACTGGCAGTGCCCTTGTCTCCACTATTATTTAGGGCATGCTGTAGGACACTGTTGATGTTTTGGGTATTAGGTCTAGCTGAGAACGAAGGATTTGCCGTGTGGCTTTAGAGATTCCTTTGGTTAACAATTGCCAGCGGATGCAGGGGTCAGGACTAAATGGCCCAGGAGACCCCTTCCAGTCCTGTGTTACTACCTACACTTGATTAAAAAAAAAGTGTTTTGGGGTGCCCAAGGCACAGTGCTGAGACCTAACCAGTCACAGGGGGGTGCTGCTGTCCAGGGAGACTACAGGCTTCTGCAAGCACTAGTCCAGTGGCCCAGTCTTTCAGAGTGAGATGGAATGCTTGGCATACTGGGATCTGCAGTCTCCATGCTAGAGGTGCAGGTTGGAGCTGCCTTTGCTACACTGGCAGTGGTCCTTGGGCTCCTGGTAGGCTGCAAGAGGTGGCTTGGCTGGGTGGTTTCTCCTTTCCCTCACCACAGCAGCTGAAAATCATGGTGCAGCAATTGCTGAAATAGGTTATGCGGACCTGGAGCAGGGATGAGGAAATGGCCTGGGGAGATGGTGCAGGGAGCTATTCTACTGGCAGGGAATCCTTGCATATCCCCTGGGAGGCTTGTGCAAAGAGGCTCTGGCCCCTCTCCCTAGAGGCTTGGGGTGACACACTCTAGCAACAGGAGTGGCAGGACTGTTTTAATTCATGGCCTTTTCATACAGAGGTCCAGTAAGCTTGTGCTGAGGCACTCTCAGCACAAGGGGGCACTACACACACATTTGCTGTTTTGATAACTTCCATCATTGAAGAATGAGGGGTACAAATGGTCTCTCAGCACCCCATGGTTCACTGTAGGACAATACCAAATCCCCCACCATGGACACCCACATGGGGTCATGACACTGCCCGAGCCCTGGCTCTCCCTGCCCCAGGCTCAGCCGGGTGCTATGCTGTGTCCAGCCAAGGGATCTGGGTGGGGCATGGTCCATCCAGCTCAAAGATGTGTGATGTGGACCTGGACCTGGATCATTTCACACCTGGGCTCCAGGCTGCAGAGGGAGAGTGCAGGGAGCAGCCCAGCTTTAGCACCTGTGGGGTTAGGGGTGTATGCGGGCAGGTTGCGACTCTAAACTCCCTGCAGTCCCTCATCAGGGAAGGGCAGGAAACAGGGGTGCCTCTTACGTCAATGGAGCAGCCAAGCAGGGAGCCTCTCTCCAGCGCCTTGCAGATGACCCTGTCTAAGTTGCGGGGTGGCCGCTTGAGGTCGTACATTTCTGCCACGCCACCGGTGAAGTCCTCAAAGCCTTCCGTGGTGCTGCCCCCTGACAGGGCCTCATAGGAGCCATTCAGCCTGCACGCCAACCAGACACCGCCAGATGCATTAGCAGGATGACCCTGACGACACTGGGTTCCCCCTGCTGCTCCTAGGGAGTCCTTCAGGGTCCCAGGCCAGCAGTGGTAGGGGAAATAGCTCTCCGGAGAAGACAGCCACAGAACAGGATCTCCCTGCATCCCCACTCTCCCAGACTTGCTCCCCATGTTGCCCCTCCTTCCCATCAACCCCCGGCCTCCCTGCCAGCACTCACTTGGCATAGGCTTTCTCCAGCAGGGCACTCCAGAATTCGGTGCACTCTGCTGAGTGCACAAACACCAGCTCCCCATCCTTGGTTGGTAACCGGTCGTCAACCACCACATCCACCCACTCGCCAAACTGCCATATCTGCAGCAGGAGGAGGAATGGGGTGAGTGGGGCACGGCCAAGCTGCCCGATGTAGGGGACAGCTGCAGAGCTTGGGGCTGAGGAGCCTCATGCTGACTCAGAAGAAGGAGACCTCTGGAGGAGACCTCCATTCTTAGGCCTGGATCCCCCAGGAGCCATTCCCAGAGGCTGTGGGCACCAGTTCCCACCCTGGAGGTGAGAGGCAGTGCTGCCCTTAGCCCTACCTGGAAATGGAAGATGCCTGCATACTCCTCCTGGAAGCTCTGCCCATGGGGCACCACACGATGCAGGAGCTCTTCATTGAGGGTCAAGGAGCCAATGGCAGCCAACAGCCAGCAGTCACCTGGGGAGCAAGGAGATGGGGTCAGGCTCTCACCCAGCATACAGCTCCCTCCTGCCTCCCTGCTGGGTCACTGTGACTTTCAACCTCCTGCCACTCCCTGAGGTAGACTCCTGCCTCTTGCTTCCCTCCCTCACTGGTCAGCTCTGTATGGGATCCCCTAATCCAGGGGTGTCACTGACACAGCACATGGGCTGGATGTGGCCCATCGAGCCCCACTGTCCAGCCCCAAGTGCTGCCCCTCGGTCTCAAGTTGACCCACATGTGGCATTCATTGGACTAGGCCCATGCTGCACATGGCACTTGCATGAAGCCAGTCTGGGTCCTGCACTGCACCCAGCACTTGTGTGGGGCTAGTTCAGGATCCCCCACCAATGCCATATCCAGTGCCCACAGGGCCTGTTCTGGGGCAGGTGCCACAGGCAGCGTGGGTCCCAGACCTGCTGGAGTGGGTGCCATTCGCAGCTTGTGTCCCAGGCTGGCTAGAGTGGGTGCTGGATCCAGTGTATGAAGGGGTGGGGGCTTATGGGCCCAATCCAGCACATAGAGCCTGCCCCATGCTACTCATCCAGCCTGTGGACTAGTCCAATGCCACTCCTTTGGCCAGCAGGACCTGATGAGTTTGACAGACCTGCTCAGATACAATTAAAAAACCAGCTGCATCCCCAACAACCCTGATGCAGAAGGGGTCAACAGGGAGTGGATTAGATCCCAGAGGTGGTTTCCCGCAGGATTATGTGCAGGGCACTGCTGACCCCATTGCTGACTCTGTGGGAGCAGAAGGGCGAGTGCTCCCTCTCCCTCTCTGCTCCACAAGAGTGGTCTAAGGGGCATCACTGTGACCTGGGGGATTATGCAAAGACCACCACCTCCATTATTATGCAGCCCCTATGACTGAGCTGGGTAGGCATGGTGCCCAATGGCTTGCCCCCCTCCCAGACCTCCATCCTGGCAGGAGAGGGGCTCTGGGGAGGCCAGGAGCTGGTAGGAGGAGAGGGGAGGCAGCGTGTGCCAACCCCAGGTGCTCCTGTCATTCAGGGATGCACCCAGCTGCAGGGTGTGTGGGGGTGGAACAAGAGCGGTAAGCAACCAGGGCTGGGAATAGCAGGAGGGGGTCAGGAAGAGGAGGTGCCTGGAGACATGGGGGACAATAGATGGGAAATGAAGCCCAGGAGTGGAGGCTGAGCAGGTGAGCTTTTGACAGAAGAACCAGGCCAAAACCAGAGCCCCTGGATGGGATGCTAGGACAGTCCCGGGTTTTCAGATCCTCCTGCAAATGCTAAATATAGGCATGGCATCAACCCTCTCGCCATTATTGTCACAGCAACCCGAAGCCACAGCCTGCCTTCTTTTTGTGACTCAGCCCCTGGCAGCTGAGACAGTTTCCTGCTTGTGCTGAGGCTGGGTTAACTGTTCATGTCACGCACCTCAGCCAGATGCCCCTGGAAACAGTGGTGCCAGGAGGCTGAGGGGACACCAGGGAGGGGCTGCCCATCACCCAGATCTGCTGGGGCCACACAATCCTTGCTGGCAACTCCTCCCCTCTTCCAGGCTGAGGGCCTCCTACCACCGCCTCTACCACTGCTGCTCAGTTCTGACCCACAGCCCTTCCCCCCACACCCCGCACACACACCTTGCCATGCCAGTCTCAAGCCCCCACCCAGCTCTGCTGAGGCCCCTCACTCCTGTAGCTCTCCTGTTACCCCAGCCCAGATTGGACTCCCAGTGGTACCGGCAGTAATGGTGGGGCACGCTGTGCGGGAGCTGGGGCTCAAGGACCCCCCTCCCATAGAACTGTGCAGTCCATCTTTGTGTGCCACAAGCAGGCTCCAGCTGCTGTTGAGCTCAGCAGGAGGTAACCCTGAAGCATGACAACTTGGGCATAGGAATAACTCCTGCAGCCACTAAAGCATGGCCCCACAGCAGCTGGGCAACACAGCACCACTGCACACAGTATTAGGAGATGAAGCAAGGTAGATGTCATGTTTAATTCAGCCTGCCTTTGAGACCCACCTGCTTAGGCTGTATCCAACTCTTACTGCAACTGTCCCACTCTTTCCTACTCCACAGCCTTAGATCTGGCCTAGTTCCTCTCAGTCTGCACTGCCAGAGTCATCCTTGGGCTGTCACTGCTGCTAGCATTGCCCTGTCTGCACGAGTTCTTCCCTTTGCTCCCTTTCCCCATGGCACCCAGTGCAAGACACCTTTCTTTGCCTTTAAGGCTCTTCAAGCTTGGCTTTGCCTTAGCCATCAACCCTGATACATTACTTGGACATCAGTCCTGCCTCCTGTGCTCTGCCAAAGGTGCCAGCCCTCACTGCCACCATCTTCCTCCCAGCACCTTGGTGCTCCCTCCCATACCACACATAGACATGGAAGTAACTTCCAATTCACATTTGCAGGGAGGCCCACCAAGCACTCCGTGAGTTGCTGCCACTGACACTGTTTCACCCTGCAGAAGTTTATTGCAATCAGTGGCTGTGCCTCATCGCCAACTAAACCGCAGGCCCCGGATCGTTATGGATTGGGGCCTTTAGGAACTACTAGGTATACGAAACACTGAAGGAGAATCCATCTTCTTCAAGATACCAGTCTTGATAACAGCCTTCAAATACCTGAAGGGTAATTATAGAGAGGATAAAGACATTGTTCTCTGGCCCCAGAGCAGGGGTGGCCAACTTGGGACACAGGTGCCACAAGTGGCATAGGCAGCCTCTGTGTATGGCACATAGTAGACTGGGGAAGGGACAGGCAGCACGGTGGCAGAGAGGGCAGAGAGTAGAAAGCAGAGCAGCAGATTGGGAAGGTAGTGCAGGGAAGGGAGCAGAAAACACAGCATCAGATCAGGAAGGGGAAGGGGATCAGCCCAGCACTTGGGGAGAGTGTAGAGCTAATTTGTGGCATGCCTGCCAAAAACACTCGTGCCCCTCTGCAGCAAGGGAAAGTTAAGTTGGAGATAGGAGCCTCCTGACTGTGAGGGTGGTCAAGCACTGGAACAGACTATGTAGAGAAGCTGTGGAGTCTCCATCCCTGGAAATCTTGAAGACCTGGCTGGATAGACACTTGGCTGGAATGGTTTAAGTCAGGGCCAATGCTGCCTGGAGTAGGGGGCTGGATAAGAGAACCCTGTGAGGTCCCTTCCAGCCTTACTTCCCTATGATCTCAGTGAGATCTCACCCAGGAGGTGTTAGAAATAACAGCCACTGCCATCCCACCCTTTGCATAGGGCGCAGTGGGTGGGGAGTCTGGGCTGCATGGGAGGGGTATTTTCAGATGGAATAAGGACTTCAGGGTCATGGGGGATTTAGGAGGTCAGAACCGAGTGAGCTGGGCTGAGGCTTGGTCAGGGCCCTGCCGTAAATATGCCAACTCCTGGTGAGAGCATCCTGTGAAACACTATCTCAGCAGTCCCCTGGCCCTGCAAGCCTCACTGCCAAGGTCCCACACATCCCCCAAGCAATTCTGCATTGGGGAGCACCCCACCTCCCCATCTGACCCATTCCCTACCTGCCCCTCATACAACACCTCAGCCCAGCCTCTTCCCAAGCCCCAGCTGGTCAGAGGACAGGGCTGGACTTACCCAGAGCCCCCTGGCAGATATCTGTCCTTGTGGCACCTCCAACAATGAACTGAGGGTCATCCACGATTTCCTGTTGGGGAGAGAGAATCAACTATGGGTGCCTAATCTCACCAGGATTTGCCCTCTAGTCCCTCTTTGCATGTGGCCTCCTGTACAGGGGAACGATGTGGGTGTGGAGCACCCT
Source organism: Crocodylus porosus (assembly GCF_001723895.1). Taxonomy (NCBI): domain Eukaryota; kingdom Metazoa; phylum Chordata; order Crocodylia; family Crocodylidae; genus Crocodylus; species Crocodylus porosus. Next base: position 81,418,892 of record NW_017728943.1, read on the forward strand.
GTGACTTTGGTACTGTACCCTTTGTACCTTCCCTGAACTCTGGCTGGGAAAAAGGCCTTGGCTGTGACAATCCCATGGCTACACAAACTCCAAAGGAGTCAGTGGGGAAAAGCTTGATAGCCTTCTGATGTTGAGACATGGGGACCAGGCCTGAGAGAGTCCCCATCTGTAGCAGTGGCAATAGGGATCACCACCCCAAGGGCCCCCCAGTCCCTGCAGGTCATATGTTTCTACCCCTGGGTGAATGCAATTCCATTCAGAGGGGGGCAAAGGACAATGCAGAGAGTAGCCTCTGCATTTCATTGCCCAGCTCTGCTGACCCAAGAAAGGGAGCTTGCCTGAGATGGCAACAGGTTGGCAGAGTGCAACCTTTTCCTGGACAATGGCATCTGACATGCAAGGGAGGCAAGGCCCTGAGCAGGCAGAGGGGGTGGGGAGCTGGGCAGACAGGGGAACAAGACTTGCAGTAGGCAAAGGGACTGTGGGTTGTCGTCATGTTAATGAGGGGCCTCCTTGGGATAGGCACTTACCGATGGGCGCTTCCAGCGCACCCCCTGGGTCTTGCCGGAGTGTGGCCCCAGCTCCTTGAAGCCAAGGACAGAGGGGACAGCTGGGAATTGGGGGTCCTCAAAGAGGGTGCCACTCTCCAGGCACTCCTGCTTCAGGGCCTCATAGTCCTGGTTGAGGTACTTGATGGAATTGTGGTGCTTGCCAACCCCCTCTGCTCGCAGACGGTCCCTCTGCAGCCGGGCAGCGATTCCCCCGAAGGGCATCATGGTGCAACTGACCAGGTACAGGTGGCACTAGCTTCAACACCTCCCTCTAGGTTACAAAGGCACCATTAGACAAGCTGGGCACAACAGTGTGGGGGGGTGGGATGGGAGGAGCGGTGAGGAAGGGTCTTCCTATGAGGACCACACTTGCTGCAGGACGTTGAACTAGTTAGAGAAGGCACGGTTGGGATCTAGGCCATTAATTTAACAGGCAGGAAATCTCTTCTTCACCTAGGACTCAACTTCCCCCTTACTCATGATTCTAAGGAAGCCAAGGTGGCAAGTGTCCAAGCCTGGGCTGGTCTGCAGTGCAGGAGGAGCCCTGGAGCCGTCACACGCTGCTAGGGGCCATTACCACACTCCACGGCCTACTCAAACACTGGCCCTGCTGTTTAGAGAGGGGCCTTGGCTGCTGGCCCAAGCTGGTCACACATCCATTCTAGTTAGTGCTCTGTCAAACAAACCCGGCTGGGAGCAGAAGGGGAGGGCAACTCTGCTGACAGCAACACAGAGGGATTTCCTGTAAAGGGGCCAGCTGAACACACTAAGAAAAGATATCAGATTTACCCAAAGAACCTTGTTTGCCTATGTCCTTAGACCAATGCGACTGCAACCTATACCCAAGCATCCTAGGCACTTTGCTCCCTGCTCTTCCTTTGTCCAAAGCATCTCTCCTAGTGTCTGTAACTACCAGCCAGGACTTTGGGCAACATTCTTCGCATAACCCCCTTCCCTACAGCACCTTCTGCTGGTGGGGGGCAGGGACTTGGGCAGTCTCATGCTCCCCTTGTCCTGTTTCCTAGCTCTCCCTTCAGGTTGTTAGTGTTCGCATGGTGCTGTTTCTCCCAGAAATGAACTAGTCTGAGACAAGAACAGGTATGTCCAAGGAGAGGCAGCGGGAGGGTCTGCACTTGGGTTCCACGTGCCTTCTCCTCACTGGGAGGTGACTCAGTGTTTGCTCATGTGAGGGCAATGCATGGGGAAGGTGTGGGGGGCACTATTCATGAGTGGAGCCGCTGCCACCTCCACGGGAGCAGTGCAAGGCTGGGGGAGGAGGGGCTGCTCTTCCCAAGCTGGAGGGAGTGACTCAAGTATGGCTCAGAGCTGTGAGCACACAGGATTCTGGGAAAGTGCCGCTCCCTCAAGGAGATGGGGGGGCTGTCTTCTACCAAGGCAGTGCCCCCACCACTGAGAAGCGCTAACAGGGGTTGAGGAGAAAGGGCACATGGGTGTACACATAGTGGGATGTGAAATATCCAGCCCCCAAGCCCTTCTGGAGACTAGGCTACAGGGACTGGGGCTCTATCCCAGTTCTGGAGTGGGCACGGCCATTACTGGGGACAACCAACATCTCTTTGCAGATCACAGGCCGCACCAGCCCCTGGGAGTGCAGTCTGCACACCTCATCTGTGCAACGCATCAGTCCTTGGGCGGCCTGTCCCAGAATACCAACACAGGCCCCACAAATAGGCTAAGCTGGGTGCATGCAAGCCAAACCCTGCCCTCCTTTGCTAGGACTCTGACCCATCATGTTCTTGAGTTAGTGACTGATGGGAGAAGGCAGAGGGGCCCACTGCAGCAAAGCAAAGGCCTGCAAAGGCCTTGTCGCTGAAACACTTAACAAGTGGTTCCAACAAGGGGGGTTTCAGTTTATGTGACAGGCCCCAGGACACTGCTCTGCCCCATTCAACGAAGTGGGCTGTAACCCAGCACACTGCTCAGAGGTGCACCATGCTGTGCTCCAGGATGGGAGACAGTGCAAGAGTCATGGCAGCACATACTGCATGTAACCAGGCGAGAGGCTGGCTGATACAGCCAAGGCCCATCTCTGAATGTTGGCTGGCACCAGTGCCCAAGAAAGTCACGGAGCATCAGTTAAAATATCATACCTACTGGAAGTGAACACCATGCTCCCCATCCCAAAATCCTAGCTCCTCTTCCTTCTCCAGGGTGACACCCAGCCAGGCCAGCAGTGGGACCCTGATGGGACTGGTTCATGTACCTTCTGCTTCCTGTTGCCCCACACCACACCTAAGATGTTCATCCAAACTAGGGAGCTAGAAATCCTGCTCATGGGAAACTTGTCATAACCTTTCTGATGCCAGCCAGGATCTCTGTTCCACAGGTACTGCTGCCAGAGGTCCCTGGGGTAGAAGGGGACCAGACACCAACTTACCCAAGGCTGCCATGTCACCCTCACTATTGCCTACACAACAGAGGGAAGTTGGAGCCTTGTTGCTAAGACATGCTGTCTGGCCCTGGAGTTATCAGGAGTAAGCGAAAGGCACTGTCAAGCTTGGGCAGCTCTTGCTGTCCCACTGTGCTGCTGCTGGGGCCTGGTTTGAGCTAGAAACTGGGTCCTGAAGCAGACATAGGGCACACACAGCTCCCTATCCCTTCATGGCTCTACTTGTGTCTGCCCAGATGTTCACGGAGGTCAGAGGGAGGAAGCCTGTCCTCTTCCACCACTGCCTTAGCCCTGCCTCACACTACCCTAAGCACCTGGTCCCCTTCTCCCCAGGCAGTACCATCTCTTCTCACCCTTTTGCCCCTACCTACCACAGTCCACTGCCTTCCCTATCCCAAGCCCCCAGTGCCACCCCTGATGACACAGCCTCAACACCCTTGAGAACCCAAAAACATCATCCTCTCTGCACCAGTCCTGCACCTTCTGTCCCCTTGGGCTGACTCCTCCTATTTGAATGGCAGGGCAGGGGCCAGCTAAGCTGAATGAAGGGCAATCCTAGGCACAGTCATCCCTGCTGTCTCCATTTCCTGCCTTGCGGTTTCCCCTGCTTTGAGCCTCCTCGTGCTCTCAGGCAGGCCTGTGCAGCCCTGATATGGGTGTGTGCATGCTCTTAGAGGCTTAGTTGTTCCAGAGATCTTCTTCCCTGGCACTCCTAGCCCCTCTCCTCCACAGCACTGTGAGCACAGTGTGCTGCCTTCTGACTCCTGCACAGCCACTGGCTGACACCAGCCTGCCCATGGACTGACCCCACGAGGGCTGGCAGTAGCTCTGATGGTAGTACTTTGGCTCAGTACCACAGGAAATGCCCCAGGTTGCTCTGCGGGTTTGACTACATCTTGGTGAAGCCATAACAGGCCTTGAATCCTCCCCTGTGGCTTACTGATGTTCCCATCAGATAAGGAAAAACTATAACTGGCAGTCATCTTTCAAGCACCATCAGCTGGGTGACACCAAAAATGGCCACCACTTCCTGTCATGCAGTACTAGTCCCCGTAATACAATCTTCCCTCTCGTTCAGCATGTGGTGGGTACCAGTGAACGTCTCTGGGATATCCATCACCTGCTGAGCCAATGCTTCCTCAATAGACTGGGGCAAGGTTGAGGAAGGCCATGCCAGTGAGAGGGGCCCTCCTCCCCCAGGGAGGCTGTTTCAGGCTGGCTGCAGACTCAGGCAGGCTTTCCTGTGATGGCTATGCTCAGGACACATTTTCTAGCTTCCCTTCACAGCCAGGATATGACAGAACAACCACAGGACCAAGCTTCTTTCTCTACACAGCCTGTGCCTCTGTGTCAGCTCAGGCACCAGCAGCTACACCTAGCAGCTGCTTCCGAAGCTCAGCCCCATGCACTACTAGGACCACAGACACCCTGAGCTGTGGCCAGCAGACACAGTGATCCCTTGGGCACTGCAGGGGTTATTATTAGTCTTGTTACTCAGAGCAGTTCAGAAGGTCCTGGTGGCTGCTGTGCTCACAAAGGAGCACAAGTAGCTGCTGACTGGGGAGGCTACCAGAGCATGGAGGGAGAGAAGAGTATTTCAGTTTCATGGGGGTCTTGGTGCCAGCTGGGCAAGAGCAGGCAAAGGCAAAGGATTCACACAGGCTGGCGGTGCTCGAACCAGTAGGTGCCCAGGGTGAACAGAAGGGTGCACATTTCTGGCCTGTGCTTCAGAAAAGCACAAACCAACAGTTGTTCAGGGACTGCCCAAGGGGCAGCTCAGTGGGAATCTTTCAGCATTTTCCTCTCTCTGATGCTGAGTGTACTTCTGGTCCCAAAAAGATTTGGAAAATGGGTCTCCTGGAAACATGCTGCTGCCAACCAGGCCCTGAAATCCTGGGCATCCCCAGGCCAGCCAGAAGGCATGTTACCAAGCCCAGCTGTTGCATGGGTCCCGAGGTCCATCCACTGCAGACCTCCAGGTGGGAAGCTCCTTGTGGGCAGCTGTGCAGGGCACAGAGTATTCAGACACCATGGTGATGGCCACAAAGAGAAACTATAGTATAATGGAGAGAGCCCCTTGGCTCTCATTTGCCCCACAGTTAGGTCCCGTCATCCCTTCCAGGGACCATTCCCAAGCAGGCTGGGGACAAGGGTGCTCAGTCCTGAGCATCTTGCCACAAAGAGGGCAACAAGCTAGAAGAGCTCAGAGAAGGGCCTGAAGGGACACCTGTCTATGAGAGGGCTGATGGTGGAGGGGCACACAAAGACATGCTGGTCTGAGGTGGGACATATGCCCTGAGGGGAGGAAGAGGGTGTACTGAAGAGGAAGGGAGGATTTAAGCTGACCTGCAGATAAGTATCGCCAGTGGGGAGATGGATGTGGCTAGGGGAATCATTCCCCCTGGAAGGTCACCCTGGCTGGGATGTTTAAAACTAGGCTGGCAAGGCCTAGGAAAGGTGCAGGGCACATCACTGTCCTGTGGCCCCCCGAAGACCTGCCCCTCTCTTGGTGCAGTGCCTTCTCAGAGCAGTCACTCCCCTGTCTTCTCTGCAGTGACACTAGGGAAAGGCGCAGGGGGCAGACTATGGCTGTGCAGGGTCACCTGCCCTCATCCCTCCAGCCCGGTGCTGTGTGAAGTGTTGGCGCGACCACAGCACCAGCTGGGCAGGCTCTCCCCCTTAAATTCCTGCCATTCTAGCACACTCTGCACATGGAGAAGCATGGGGCCAACCAGGGAGGGGAGCACAGGTGCCCTGTTTGCCTGGCTTGGCAGAAACTTGTCCCACGAAAGGACCAGGCCTTCCAAACCCCAAACGTGCCCACAAAGGCCTCTCCGCTACTTCCTCCCAGAGGCTGCCTGCAGACAAACCAACCCTAAGCCAGCTCTGGGTTTGTTCAGCCCCCAGCACTGAACTGAGCCCAGCCACACTGAGGCTGTAATCTTTGCTGAGCCTCACCGTGCAGATGACTCCTGGGTTCAAGTCCCAGCTCTGCCAGCAACCCTCTGCACATGCTTGGGTATGGCCACTGTGCCCCTCTGTGCCATGTTTGGGGTCAATAGCACATGTGCCCGACCTCTCTGTGCCAGGGCTTGGCTTCTCCAGTCTCCCTGAACTAAGGGGGATAGTTCAGTGGTTACCATCAATTCCCACCATCCAGGTCTTGCCCTCATTCCAGCGAGCTGTCTGGAGAAGCCCTTTCAGATGGGCTGATTCCCCTGAGGGGAACAGACCCCAGGCTGTGAACAGTGGGTGCCCTGTACACTGCCAACCATGGAAGAGCACCAGCAGAGACACCTCTGCAGGTGCACAGGAGCCAGCGCTGGACAGTCCCCAGACATTATTCCAGGGAGAAGCCTGGCTTTCTGCCCTAATCACAGGGGCACACACATACTAGGTGCCTGGCTAGTAGCCAGATGGCCATGCTAGGCTGACCAGGTTGCCTAGGAGACTGCCATCCCTTTGAGCCCCTGCCCATGTCACGTGTAGGTGGCACGCAGTGCAGCAGAGTGTGGCCAAAGTGAGTGGGACAGCTTTGACTCTGTGCCAACACTCACGGTTTGCATCGAGGACCTGTTGCAGTGCAGCCATCCCTGCCTGAGTTGGGAGAATATGAAGTTATTGCTGTAACAACACTGGGACCATCACTCAGACGAGAGATGTGGAAAACTCCCACATGGCTAGAAAGTAAACGGAAACTTCAGACTGGCTTGGGTGGGCCCTGCTCATTCCAAAAGGAGACCCGGCATGGCTCAGCCCACCCAGAGGAGCCCAGGTACTAATTGCATTTAAGCTCAAACCTAACCCAAGTCCCTCATGCCCACTGCACCCAGCAAAGTATCAAGAACTACCAAGGTTTGTATGACAAACTTTTCTTCCAACCCCTGCTGTTCACATCCCATTCATATAAACATATATCTGGATACCTGGCACCAAGATGCAGCCACCTTGGCAGTGCAGCATGCCAAAAAGCAATGCAATACACAACAGGGTAGAGCAGGAACCTAACCATGGCTGCAGAAAGAAGGGAGGAAGACCTAATGCAGATCTACAGGCTGAGTTTTGGCCACACAAAGGAAACCCCCCAGGCCTGTTTCCCAGAAGTGGAAGCCGCAAAGAGGCTGTGGCCCCAGCTATGTGGTATCTTACAAAGGAAAAGGCACCGGTGCACAGAAAGCTGTCCCTGGGGATCCCCAGGGCCCACTCCAGCAGACAACTGCAGAGCAGGAAAGCTGTATCTTGTAAACACCATGAATGGCAATGTTTCCACTGCTCTTCCAAGCCCAGTGACCTGCAGGCTCATTTATGCAGGGGACCTGCAACAGCCCCTTCGGCTTTAGCATCTGCTGCCAGAAGCAAAGCCCGCTCCTATCCTTCCAAAGACACAAAATTGTCCCCAGCCCTCCCCTCACCGTAGTGGGGCTCCTCTCCAAGACAGGGGCAGTGCATGAGAACAGCAAAGTGGAGTATGGGGACAGCACAAAGTGGGTGGAAGGAAGGAAGCGCCTGCCAAGATTTCCCCACCCAGGACTCTCCAGAGCTGGCACCCCAAGGGCACCTTTAGGCAGCAGACAGGGCCAGCTTTGGCAGAGGGACTAGCACTGTCCCAGCATGGCTCCTGCAGGCTAAGGAACATGCCGTACCCCCACACCCAGCCTGGGATCCAAGGCAGGTCGGAGCACCCACAGCCTCTGGCAGGCTCAGAGGCACCAGGAGTAATGCAAGGGCTGGCTCCAGCCCAGACCCCTCCCAAGGCTAGATACCACAGCCTCTCCAGGGGGGTGAAGGCTGACCTGTGGGATGTGCCCCTCCTTTCCTGGTAACGCCAACCTGCACCACAGACCCCCACCGAATGGCCAGCGAGACCTCTTCTCCCCCACCCTGAACACCTCCAGCAGGGGCCAGGGCAGAGGTGCCTGGTGCCAGGGGCACTGCCACTGCCCAAACTCACCTGCTAGCCCCACTGATGCCAAGGAAAGTGAGTGCCTGGCAAAGCCGCTGCCAGCTCCGGCATGGGGCGGGGTGGGGTGTGGCAGAGAGGGGAAGAGGGAGCTGAAGTTAGCCCGCTCTTGTGCTGAGCCTTTAAGCGGATCTAGGCTTGGCTGCTGCAAGGGACAAGAAGCTATGAGAGTCACTTACTGCGTGGGCTCTTCCCTGAGGGGGGCCTGCGCTTCACTGGCTCCTCTCCTGGCTTTCCTGGGAGCCTCCCTACTCACTGCTCATGACTGCAGAGCTAGCTCAGCTGCCCTGGCTCTGCAGGCAGGAAGGTGGGGTTTGGCCTGGCAGGATGTGTAGGCAGCTCAGATTGAGTGAGTTGGAGAGGAGGGGGAAGGGCAGGGAAATTAAAGGCACAGCAGCTGCTGTAAGGCTTTGGCCTGTCTTTCAGGCCTGGAGCCTTGCAGGAAGCCGGGCCCACCCTTCCCTGCCTCCTCCCTCCTCCCCCAGGCAGGTTTGCAGTGCACCAGGGACAAAGAGAGCCAGCAGATCCTGCTCTCCTCTTCTCCAGCTGCCTTAGGCCAAGACTCCTGCTGCAACAACAGCCTTCAGGGCATCAGTTAAAAGGCCGCTTGCTCCAAAATGGAGGAGCCTGAGCTAGCAATGGACTGGGAGAGGCTGGCCCTGGGGGGTGGTCAGAAGAGGTCAGTGGGCCTCATCCTAGGTTGAAGAGAAAGCTCAGAACTGCCCAGATCTAAAAGCACAGGATCCAACCCTGGAGTGAAAGACACTCTCCATCACTAGTACAGGCATCTGACATACAGTGGGGTAGCCAGGAGGGGGCAGTGAGGTGAACGAAGGCCTTGGGCAGTCTTCTACCTGGCGTGGTATCTTCAGTGCAGTTGCAAACATGGTTCATTCCTCCCACCCTCCCCAAAGGAGACAGGCCAGAAAACAAAAAAACTGTCCCAGGTTACAGAGGAGGAAACAGAGGCACAAGCAGATTAAGTGAATCCGGGGTAGAAGCAGTATTATAACCCAGACTTCCCTGGATCCCACTCCCATGCTGCATTTCAAGAAGGATGTTGATAGACTCGAGAGAGTCCAGAGGAGGGCCACTTATGGTTAGGGGCTTATGGGACCAGCCCTATGAGGAGAGACTGAGGGACCTGGACCTCTTCAGCCTCCGCAAAAGAAGGCTGGGAGGTGATCTTGTGGCCGCCTACAAATTCATTAGGGGGATGCAGCAAGGGATCGTAGATGCTCTTGTTCACCAGGGTGCTTCTTGGGGTAACAAGGAACAATGGTCACAAGCTGACAGAGAGCAGATTTAGGATAGATATCAGGAAAAACTTCACGGTAAGGGTGGCCAAAATCTGGAATGGGCTTCCATGGGAGGTGGTGCTCTCCCCTACCCTGGGGGTCTTTAAGAGAAGGCTGGATAGGCATCTGGCTGGGGCCCTCAATGCCAGGCAGTGATCTGCCTGGCTTCCCTGTTCTCTTATAGACAGTGCAGGAGGTGAAGGACCCTACTTTTCTGGTTCCTTATGCATCCCAAAATCCCAGTGCAAAAGGAGACTGGATAGGTCAGTTGTGGGCAGGTGCATGGCACCTAGAGTAGAAAGGGTGATCTTCTCATGTAGGAGTCCTCAGGAGAAGGCAGCTCTGGGCTGTGACCCCAATCCTGCCTCTCCCTGGCCTAGTCCTGTCCTCCCCTGGTCTAGTCCAACTGCAGCCCATGCTGCCTGGCCAGCCTACTCCATCTCCCTCATCTGGGCCACACCAACCCAGCTTCCTCTTCTTCCCCTTCAATGAGCAATCAGATGCAAACAAAGCAAGCAACTGAAACAACAAGCTCAGGTGAGCTTTAAACAAACACTGAGCAAGCAGCTTTCCATCTAGTCTCACCCAGCCACATTCCCTGGGACAGCACCCCTCATGGTCACCCAGCACTAGCTGCACAACCTATCTGCATGCTCAGCTAACAGAGTCTCCCCTTGTACGCTGGCCGTAGCTGCTCACAGCTGCCCTGCAGCTTCCTCCAGCACTCCCATCCTACATAGACAACCCTGCCTCCATGCCCACAGCCACCTGCACCTTTGCTCCAAGCACACACAGCTGTGCACAGCACCCTGTGCATGCTTGTACCATGAGGTGTTTTAAAGCACCATGCAAACATGCACACCTGAAATCACCATGCCTAGCCCAGCTGGTGCAGGCAGCACACACTGCCATGACCCTTGCTGTAAGGATGTATGTTACCAAAGGAACTAATGCAGGAATATATTATTAACTGTTTAGTTTTAGTCAATTCACTCTCAGTTTTTCCTGATCTGGTTCCTTGGAGGACCATGAGGAGCTGGTGTGCACCTGGTGTATAGACTATATCCCTTGATAGGTTTACACAGGCTTTGGTAGCATTCTCATTAGTAAGATAAGAAAAGGAAGTCTAAACTAAATTGCTGCAAGGTGGGTGGATATTCATGCCAAAGTTATCAATGACTCAGTCCAACAGGGAAGAGGTATCTTGAAGAGCTTCAGAAAGGCCCATCCCCCTTCCAATACTGTTTAATATCTTCATTAAAGATTTGGAGCAAGAGGTAGAGCATACACTCGAAAGATGACATCAAGCTGGGTAGCATTTTCAGACATTTTAGAGGAGTGGGTTGGAATTCAAAATGACCTGATAAGTTGAAAAACACAGCCTGAACTAATCAGATGAAATTCAGTAAGTACAAATGCAAAGTGCTTGTACTTCGAATGGAACAGTCAAATTACTACTTGCAAATTCATTCTGTTCATAGCATCCAGCAAAGTAGTCTGTCACAGAAGCAAGATGCCCAGTGACCCTTTTACTAGCCACAGAAAGAGTGAGCAGTGTGTTTGTGGGGAGCATACTTACCATAGCTCCTACTTGTTTGGGCACAGCACCTCTTCTGTCTTCAGCAGAGCGTGGAAGGGAAGTTGGCTGCTGAGTGTTGGCGAACCAGAGAGACGTTGCAGGGGTTGGCCTCCGAGCCTGAGGGAAGTGGCAACACTGGCTGAAGAGAACTATGAACTCATGGCAGGTGTGGTGCCGCCTCTGAGGATCTGGAGCTGCTCAGGGAGCCCAGGGATGGCGTGTGGCTCATGGGCCACTGGTTGGGGAAAATGGGCTAAGCAGGACTCCCAGGGACACCACAGCTGCCAGGCAATGGCTCCCAGACCAGAAAACCCCATCCTGAGGGCCAGGGTGTGTTGGTTTGTCCATCCAGCCCTGGGGAACCCTGCTTTACCCCAAATCCAAGAGGCAGGAAGGCAGAAGACAACACTGGGGCCATGTGTAGTGCCAACAAGTGGTGGGCAGAGGGGCACAGTCCTAGGTGGAAAGCTGGAGAAATTCACCCCCCGCCCCTGGCTCCCTGCCCCTCAGACTCCCCTCATTGGGGCTGGCGTTTCCCCTGCTGTTCTGCCATGTGCTACCCCTTCAACTTGAGACCTGCATCCCCAATGCTGCATGTGCCCTTCCCTGAAGGCCGACTCCGGCTCCCACTGAAAGCAATGAGCATTCCTGTGCTGATCCAGTGGGAGCAGGACTGGGGCCTAGGTGCAGCCCCAGCACTGCAGCTAGCCAGACTGCCACACCACAGGGCACGAAGATGGGCCCTTGTGCCTTTAAGAGCCTTGCCCTCTCAGCTTCCTTTTCTAGGGAAGAGCAATTGGGTCTCTATCTGGAGCTGCAGCTCATGCTGAGTCAGATCTTAGCTATGCCTGGCTGGGGCTTGATGCCACACCCAGCTGCGCTGGGGGGAGAGGAAAGGCCCAGATCGGCTCCTGCTCAGGACAGGGCTTCACCAGGAGGGGCCAGGCTCTGCAGGGGGCAAGCCTGCTGGCAGGTGCAAGGGGCAGAGCAGCCAGGGGCAGACCCCTACCCTGCAGCCTGCCAGGGACACTCCAGCCTCCCCCGTGGCTGATCCGTGAGCGCCCTCTGCTGCCACAAGCTTCCAATCACTAGCCCCAGGCTGAGAGGCTTGCGAGGAGCCGTGTCCCCAGCCCTCACGCAGGATTTGCCCTGAACCTAGAGCACATTCAGTGCAGCTCAGAGAAATACTGCTTTGCAGAGGCATCCAACTCATCCACTCCCCACAAGGCTCTCCTAGGCCCTTTCGCCTGGGCTGCCATCCCTGTGGTGGCAAAGCACATGGTGCAAAGGGGGCACTGTCCCCTGGAAGAAAAAAAGTCAGCCCCATGCTCTTTTGTTCAGCCTCCCTGCACCCCACGTCTGTTCTGGAGCCCCTCTCTGCCCAGCACACAATGCCCTAATGCCCGTTCTGCTTCCCTCTTGCTCATCTGAATACACTGCTGCCTTGCCACTGGCTCTACCTCTTCCCTGACTGCGGTGCTGCCCCCTGGCACCTCTGTCCTTCCCCACCCCCTAGATCACGGTATCCCCCTGGAAGGCTTGGTAGCCAGATCAGCTCCTTGTTTCTTCTATTGGCTTTTATAGGCCTAAAGGAGAAGCCCAGGGTTTCTCTACAGCTCTGCAGACCAGAGCAGCCTGCTCCACGCTGGTGCCACAGGACTCTGGCTACAGGCACCATCCTGAAGCTCCTTGAATACTAGAAGGGCTGTTTCCAGACAACACAAAGGCTGAACTCACCTTTACCTCCTCCCACCCAGTCGAACACTAGCTTTTCTCCCCAGACCCTTGCTTTGTAAGGCAAAAAGACCTGTGGGAGCTGGGACAGAGAGGAATTGAATTCAACAGCAAGGCAGAGACAAAGCAGCAGGCAGCACCTTGGGCTGGAAAGACTCACTGAGAAGGAATCAAGAATCCAGGTTGTGTCTGGGATGGAGCAGCATGGTCTGTCCTGGATACATAGACTGAGTAATGGTTAAAACGGCCTTGGAGCATGTGCAGCTTCAAGCCTGTTTTGCCTTCTGGCAGCACTCAATGCACTAACCAGGGGAAAACAAGGATCGTTGCAGCTCCACAGGTGGGGAGTTAGGGCAAAGCTTGGTTTGTATTAAGTAGAAACACCCCTCAATGCACACACGCATTGTGCTCATGGCTCCAGGTCCCAGCTCTGGTAGACCTTATCCCCTCACAGGGTGCTGGAAGCTCTTAGGCCTGGCTCCCAGCAAATCTCTCTTCCCCTGCACCCTGGCACACCCGCGGTGTCTTTTCCACCACGACCAACCCATTCCAACACAGAGACACGGCAAATATGACAGGTTCCTTTTTTTTTTTTCTTTCTTTTTTACACAAATATATACAAGGTATTATACACATCTCTACACAGACACAGTGCCAGTTAAAACACAGCTCTCTGCAGGGAGTGCCCAAGGTCTGTGCCCAACAGCCACTGCTGCCAGCATGGGCAGCCCTGTGCTACAGCCATATGTACAGGGTGACTAATGCCATCCCATCACCCTGTGGGGGAAAAGAAATGTAGGGCAGGTGAGCATGGCGATAAGGAGCCATGGACCAGAATGCCTGCTCCAGTCTAGATCCAGACCAGGAAACCCTTCATAAGGGAGCTGGTCTCATTTCTAGTCTGTCCTGGGGAGAAAAACAATCAAGGAAAACAACCC
>NW_017728943.1:81432461-81477004 GCF_001723895.1 Crocodylus porosus
CGTTTGTTTTGGCAGTGAACTCTAGAAGAGCGGAGAAGGCAGCAGTAGTAGCGGTAGCCCCTGGACCTTGGCTAAAACCACAGTGGGAGAACATGTTCCAGCCATACTGTAGCTGCTTGGTTTACAGCGAGCCAGGGTTTGAGCTCCTTGCTCCCAAGCCTTCCCCCAAGCAGGGGTCAAATCCTCCTGCTCCCCATGCCCATCTCCTCTGGGGCTGGCATGCCAGTCAGATGGGAAGATGAAACAAGGACCTCTAGGCTCTATTGTGGACTGTGTGACTTTGGGCAAGTCCCTTGCCTGCTTTCTGCCATTTTCCCCTCTGTAAGAGTGGGCAGGGGAGGATCCTGACCACCCTCTCCATACTGGGGAAGGCTGCAATGTCTGGTACATCAACACGGCGCATGTGCAGCGCTCTGCAGAAATACCCAACAGCCCATTCAGTGTTAGCTGGCGTATCTCCATGCAGCACTGCAGCGTGCCTGGCAGCTGTGCCCTTTGTTCACGAGCGTCTATAAAGTGTGTCCAGCTCCTGGATAGTTAAGGACCAGAGCAGATTGCAATTCCTGCCTCCAGGACCCAACCCTTTGGTTCAGCTGCAGTCCACTGGAGCAGCACCCTCCAGAGACAGGCAATAGGCAGCAAATGGGCAATGAATGGGTTAGGCAGAGGGAAGGGAAAATAAATACAGCTCCATAGTAAGGAGATCTACTTTTTTTTTTGTCCATCTTTACATTTTACCCATTGGGCAGAGAAGGGAGAAAACCCCAGCTAACCCCCTTTTCCCTGCTCCTGGCAGAGCCTAGGGCCAGGGTCAAGTCTCAGGGGGACTGAAAGGGAATCCAGCAATTGTCCTACATACACTCTCTGATCCTTCTGCCTCCAAATCTTACCTTTCAGTTGCTTCCTCCACACACATTCACCTCATCTCCTGAGAACCCCCTCTCCACCCTTCTCTCAGGACTGCTGATCCTTCAGCCCTCTCTCTACAGGGGGGAAATGGCTCCCTCTCCAGCCTGTAAGGTGCTGGTGCCCTGGCGATGCTGGAGGGGAAGGAGGTTCCCGTGACTCACCCTGCTCTGCACTTCCCACACTGCCAGAGGTGCAGAGGCTCAGGAAGCCTCCTGGCACATGTGCTGTGCTGCGTAAAGGGCTGGGACAAAGTTTTGGAATATGACCAGGAGCCAGTGCAGTCTTATGGGGCCTTGGTGCTGGGAATCCTGTAGCAGCATGGCCAACGGCCAGGTTCCCTGGAAAAGGGCATAAAGCCCCTGGGGCTGCAGACACTCCCACTCCTAGCACAATAGCCATGGGCAACAAGAGCTGCCATATGCAGCCAGGGACCAGATGCTCAGGGTGGCACTGTATAATGCCCAGCAGAACTAGGGCCAGCCCCAGTGCTTAGCAGTTCTTGGGGCTCAATGGTCCACCCCTTCCCCACCTGCTAGCATAGCAGCCAGGGATACTGAACCCTGGTTGACCCTCCCTGCTCCAGGCCTGGCTGTGCACAAACAGGATGCCCAGGGGGCAGTGGCTGCAGATGGGTGACAGGAATTTTTATTTTAAAAGGTGAGGGGGTGGAGGGGGGGGGAAATAATAATGTGCAAAAAAAAATGCCACTTAAAAAAACGCCACATGCGCCAGTGTGAGCCCCCATCGCGGCCCTGCCGGGGGAGTGCTGCCTACAACTCTTCAGCTCCAGGCTGGCTGGCATGAGCGCCCATGCCAGCCCCCAGTGCTCCCCTCGCCCTGCGAGGGGCTCTTCCCTGCTTCCCTCACCACTCAGACCTGCTCTCCAACCACTGCTGAGCCCATATGACTTTCACTGGGTGACATCCACTCCCCCTCCCCACCGCGACTGTAATGGTCGCACCACCTCAAGGCTGACTGTGCAGGGAGGGCCAGTTACACCATGCACTCCATTACCTGCTGGGGCCTGGCCCCGAGTTATTCTGAAGGGGTCCTTGCGGGCCTGCACAGCCGTCACTGGACCAGGGAGGGGAAACATATGGGCGAGACACACATACAGGGGCAGAGGGCAGCTCCCCACAAGGATACTGCATCTGTTGCGGCCAGGACACTGTGCCGCCTGCTAGGCTCACAGCTGCCTGCCGCCCGCTGGGGTTTAAATATCATGATTAAAGCTTTTTTTTGTGTCTTGATACCTAATAAATTATTAGTGTTTGCAATTCTGGATGGAGAACAGAGGGAAAGGTCCCTTCCCTGAGTCCCCACAGAAGACCGGAGACGCCCTCCCCTGTCACCCCTCCTGCCCCACCCCCAATACTTGCCCCCACCAGGCTTCTGCTGCCCCCGTGTCTTCCTGCCCTGAGGGATAGAAGGCAGTGGGGGTCAGAGTCCTCTTTCTTCCCCACCCTATTTCCGGGGTCTCATGGTCTCGATAAGTGTTAAAGATGGTAACTAATAAGAGCAGGTCCCCTCTCATCCAGCAGCGAGCGAGAGGGACTGGGATAAGGTGGGGGCAGGGCATGGAATGGAGAGTCTGAAGTATGGGTCGCTTCTCCCTCTGAGCGAGCATTCGTGCAGTGGCCCAGGTGGGCGGGTGGAGGGGGAAGAGGCTGGCATCCTCCTTGCGATGCTCCTCACTCCATTCAGTTCACTATCTCCCTCTCTGTGCGTAGCAGCTTCCTTGGCTCCTGGTCCTTTCCTGCCCCTCCCACCCTCCGCAGTCCTACTGGTGGATCTCATTCTCTATCAGGCTGTCCTCGCACGACTGGAAATCCGTGTCGTTCATGCCATCAGGATTGATGAGCTCCTCATCCTGGGACCCCTGTTCCTCGCACTCCGCCACATCGCTCTTGGGCGAGGAGTCCTGCAGCACCTGGGCAATGTACTTCTGCTGCAGAGGGAAGGGAGAGAAAGGGAGTGGAGGGGAGAATGCACACCGCCCAGTTAGCTTTGCATACTGCTGTAGGAAACTCAAAGCAGCAAAGCATGATGAGTAGGCACCATGCAGGCATGCAATGGGCCACTGAGGCTGGAGAGAAACTCAGACTGCACGGAACATGTGAGATGGGAGGAAGGAGGGGAAGATGAGTGGCTAGACAGTGGCTGGGCAGACAGAGGGGGGATGTTTCCAGCCTGGTTCAAGTTCATTACAGCAGAACCTAGAAATATCAGGGATCAGCAGAGCCCTCCTGAGGACCCAGGGGCAGGGGAGCTTGGAACTTGCCAGACTCTGGGGCTCTGCAGGACTGAAAGATGAGATTTGTTTCAGAGGGTAGGTGCCCTCAGTACTTCTTGAAATCTGAGCCCTTCTAAGGTGGCTCAGGCAGGGTGCCCAAATCCCCCTACTCCCCTTGTACTCCAGGGTGAGCCAGGGGTCCAAGAACAAAGCTGCAGCTGCAGGAAAAGCATCCAGCCTTTTTCTAGTTCCCCCACTATTTACCCATGGAATAAAATCTGGATGCTGCAGACATGGAGCCAAACTCAAAATCCACTCCTTGCCCCACATCTCCCTATGTATCACTCAGGGTAGAGACTGCCCCTCTTCTCCCCAGCACAGAAGTCCTCAGTTGTGGGGAGTGCTCACTGGGCACAAGAGTGGAGCAGCTGGCTTCTTTACTATCTGCATGGTGGGAGAGGTGCTGGAGTGTGCTGCTGCTCAGCTGTGCCTGGTTGGGAGATGGTCTCCTGGAATCCATGGCCAACAGGCTTCAGTCAGAACAGCCCCCAGGAGGCTTCAACATATAAGGTGGATGAGGCAGTCGGGGGATTACGAACTAGCATCCCCTCTCCACAGATGACACTCATACCAGACAATCTGATCCTAAAGGAAGCCAGTTGTAGCATGGCTAGTGAGCTCAGGAGAGACTTAAAGACAAGAAGGCAGATGTAGGGAGTTCAGTTCTGAGACAGCTTAGGGGCGGGGAGGCAGGGGCAAGAAAGGGGAGAGCCTCAAAGCTGTAGATGAACAGAAGTGTCCCCCTGTGGCTTCCACGGGGAACTCCCATGGAATCCATCTGTGTTGGCATGTGACACTGCCAGCCCCAAATGTGCTGATGGGTGAGAGCCAGGAAGCAAAACAGAAAGGAAAAACTGACCAGGTCCAGTTTCATTGTCCCAGCTGAGAGAGAGGCAGGAAGTGAACAGACAGCATCAGGGGGGCAGAGGGGAGGGGGCATTTGCCATTCATCGCTTCGCCTGGGGCAAAGCACGTGGGGAAGGTCATTCTCCTCTGAGCCTGGCTTGCATCTCTTGCACGTTGCCTGGGAAAGGCCAGGCAGGGGGCACTTGGGCAGGGGTAGAGGACGTGTGCAGGCCCCTTCCCCCTCCCCAGACCCGGCCAAGGAGGAAGGTTGAGCGCTTGAAGACTCACAGCAGATTTGGGAGCTGGTTGGTTGGCAGTTGGTCGCCCGTTCTCTCCCCCATCCATGGTGTCTGCCTCCGTGTGGTCAATCTGGGGAGTCAAGATAGTGACATGGAGACAGGACTGTCCCACTAGGCCTGCTGCCTGCTGGCCATAAGGACTGGTTCCTGCAACTGGGGTTGTCCTGGGACATTTACCTGAGCAGGGAGCTGGGACAGAGGAGCACTGCTTGGCAATAGGGACTGAGAGCCCAGCTCTTGCAAGTCCTTTCTCTAGGGTTATGCAGCTCAGAGGCTCTGCAGAGGGAAGAGGCCCCTGCTCTGTCTGAGATGTCACTGCAGGCTCAGGTCACCATTTGTTCTTACCCCCACCATGACAACAATGACAATGACTGTGGGATTAGGGGGGAACCCTATTCCAGCTGCACCCACCTACACATGGGAGAGTGGAGCAGGAGAATAAAAACAAGAAAGACTGTAGCTGAAGGTAAGGGTCCAGGAAGGGGCTCTCCAACATGTAGGTTGACATAACCCTTCATTACCCACTCCAACCTCATCCCAAGCCACTCTTTCCTCCTTCCATGCTGTCTGCTCCCTCTGCCCAGCTTCTCTGCACCTTACCTTGTAGTTGTGAGCGCTGAGGTATTTGAAATGCCCGAAGCAGACATGACACAGGCAGATCACGATGGTGATCACGAGAACCACAAAGGTGAACATGGATGTGGGGGCCAGGAACCCTGAGAGAAGCAGAGGATCACACAGTCAGGGTCCCACACAGCCAGCATGCAGCCTAGCAGGCCCCCTCCAGCCTCCGGGGGAGGCCGTGGCTCTAAGCTCAGCTCACTGTGTGTGTGCATGTGCTGGGTGTTGATGAGTCCCTGAACTCACTGGCTCAGTCAGGCTGAGCATGGGACAATAGTGATTCAGTAGTTCATTCCCTTGCTGGGCCCTGCCCCCTACCTGTGCGCATGGTGGAGAAGAAGAGGAGCCAGAAGAGACAGAGGATGGGTGCAGCCACCACCTGGTTCACAGCCCCTGAATGGATCTTCTTGTCCAGCTTGGCTGGCAGGTAAGCATAGTACAGGTTGTACCTGTCAACCAGGTGCTTGAGAAGCATGTACATCAGCCCTGATGGAGAAAGACAGAGGGGAAGGAGAGTGTCAAAGAAGGGACAGGTAGGCTCCAGGCTTGGCAATAGTAGTGGCGGTGATGAGAGATTAGGCACTTGCTCAGAGGGGTGGAAAGTAACACCCAAGAGAGGATCTTTTTCAACCAGTAGGATATGGGATCAATGTGCAGACAAGACACTGCTTTCCATCCTTATATGGCAGATGCATGTGATGGGGCCTGTAACATGACCCACCATGGCAGCCCAGGGACTCCAGTATCAGCTGAACTGGATGACAAGGCAGGTGACACACTGCATGTATACATGCTGACTAACCATCAAGCAGGGATGGCTCCCAGGGTAACAAAGGGAAGCACTGCCTGCTGGTAAAAGCCTCTTGAGCCGAGAGGCTGAGGAGAAGCTAGCTTTTATCATCCCTTGTCAGAGCAGAAGCCCCTTTCTGCTCCAGCCAGGAGAAAGCCCAGCTTGTGGCCAGCCTGGCTGACAGTCTCACTGTGGCCACTGGTGAGAAGCGCCTCCTGGTGGGGAGCTCAGGGATCAGATCTCTTCCTTGCCTTGTGCAATACAGAAGAAACAGCATCAGCGCTTGGGTAGAGACTCTTGCTAGTAACTTGCCTGTCCATCAGTTGCACTCACTGTGAGCTTTCCTGCTCTCTGCCATGCCCACAACTCAGCATCAGGATCAACTGAAATTGCCCCCTGACAGAACTTCAGGCTAAATGTCTCCCATCTTCCCTATCTCCTTTACAGATGGGGCTGCCCTGCTTCAAACAATGGGAGAAGCCTCCTCCCTTGCCTCTGGGCTGGCAGCCCTCCTCCAAAGGTTCTGGGCACCACACTGTGTCACTTACCAAAGGGGACGATGATGGGGCAGGTGATGCTGTAGGTCATGACCACAGTGAAGACACACATCATCCAGGCGTAGGCAGCGCCAAATTGGAACTCGTAGGCCTGGTGCTGAGAGAGAAAGCAGAAGCCGTCAGTCATAGTGTGCTACACTGAGCCATGTCCAGGAGGCAGGGTCATGCATGTGTGTGCACACTAGCATGTGTGTGCTGACCAGCACCCTAAGGAAGGGGAGTGTGCACGTTAGGGAACATGCATTTACACTACCCTGAAGTTGCCTGTTCAAGTCCAGACAGATGGCCAAGCCTGTCAGCTGATGCCCTACAACACTGACTACACTCACCCTAGAAAGAACTGTGGGCATCACCTTCTCTTCCTGACAGTGCATGGCAGCAGGCTGCCTCCCTAAGCACCAGCATGCACCTGGGTGAGTCTGTAGAATGAATGCACTTCCTTGCATGTATTTAGATGTCGGGGTACAAGCCAGCATGTGTTGGTGCTGACAGGAATACATATGGGTCACTGAGCACCTGCCTGATGCGTGCGCAAGGTGCTCAGGGCAGATTCCTGAGCACTGCACCCAAAGCACCCGAGGTCTGAAGTGGGCACATTCTTGTCCTGGGCTCCACCACATACCCGCTTGACGTTTCTCCGCTCAGCTGCTGAGCGGGCCAGGCACAGGCGGATCATGTACATGAGCAGACCGGGGATACGCAGCAGGTCCATGGCATTCCCGATGAAGGCAGAGGCGATGACATAGTTCACAAAGAAGGCCCCATTATCTGGCAGGAACACACACCTGTGGGGGGAAGGGAGCAGGGAGAGTGGGAACACTGAGAGCTGATCATTTTGAACTTGAGCAAGGGGGCCCCAGCACTGTAGGCTTCTTGGCTGGCAGTTGGAGGAGTGGGGAAGGCTGGGCTGAGTCAGACAGGACAGGGAGGAAACTGGCTGGGGCAGGCCCTGCTGTCCCACTGCAGAGAGGTTGCTCTGACTCTGGTTGTTCTGCTTTGAAGGAAGCTGGTCTGGTGGTTTACACCAGGGCAGAATTGATTGAGTCCTTCTGGAAGTGATTTAAATTTAATCACTGTTTTCTACAAAAAGTGCATCCTTGTTGTTTGATATCCTCTATTCATTGAACTTCTTGAAACTTTGTACTTTTAGAGAGAGGTAAGGGTTTGACTGTGTACACAGACTTGCAGAGAGACAACAGTGCTGATGGGTAGGGAATCAGGTCTCTTATCCCCCATCTCCATATACATGCCGTTAACAAAGCTGTTATTTCTGGAGACAAAAATCCGCAGTTTCAGAACTGAAACTAGGCATCACAGAGATGGTTAATGGGATCTTCTAGATTGAGCACTAAGACCCATTGGGTATACTGGTTTTATTTAAACTTTACTAATCTACAGAGGAGCCTCTGGGAGCCCCATAAGCTTGGGCCTCTAATATAGCCCATGGATTGTTGTGACCTATTTATAAAACTTTTCTAAAAAGTGTACATGAATATATTGTCTCAAATAGTACGTAATTAGAAGTTATAATCCCTATTCCATGATGATATCTTTGAGTTCTAACATGTCTTAAATTAAAACTGTATTTATATAGGTTTATTTTTTATAAAAAGCATCTAAAAAATCAAAACAGTACAATGAAATAAAAAAATTTGATTTAAATAAAAAAAGTTGGGTTTTTGGATTTTTGTTTTAATCATTTATTTTTATCCACCTTGGTTTCCACACAGTGACAAACAAGCCAGCCTCACTCAGTTTCCTACCAGGAAGAAATCTGGCTAGAAAGGGCCAGTCTGTCACTCCTAGAACAGGGTTGCCAATGTTCTGTAAATTTATGGACACCCTGTAAATCACAAGACTTGCCTCTTCATAAAATCTGTAAAAAAAAAAATAAATTCTGCTGTGTAAAAAACCAAAACCAGTAGAGCTGATTGAAGCTCTGTGATGCTAAAGAAGCTGAAGGCAGTGCTGAAGCACACAGAGAGCACAGCAGCACCACTTCGTATCTGCATAGGACAGTAGCACCCTGAAGGGAACTCTTATAAAAGCTTTATGGCTCTTGGGACTATCTCTTTCCTCAACCCCCAGACATAGGATGCATGAGCAGCAGCACATCTGTCTGTAATACTGCTCAGTGGTTTGAAGGTAGACAGCTCTTCTTTGGAAGTCTGTGCTAGAATGGGGTTGGCAGCATGGTATAGTCAGGGGGTATCAGGATGTGGGGAGTGAGTACTCTCCTGGGGAGGAGGCAGTAGGGTATAAAACCAATTCTGCAGTCAAGTAAGGTTGTCAGACCAAGATTTTTTTTTTTTTTACTGATAATTTGCAAACTTTTTACTGACAACCCAACTTCTTTTTACTATGCCTGGTGTTGAACCCTGAATTTGAGCCAGGTTATGCTGATATTATGAAAATATATCAGTAAAGAAGTTTGGTCATCAGTAAAAAAAATTGCCTGGCATTGGCAACCTTGTTCTAGAAACACTGTAGGCTCTGGAAGGCCTTGTGGATATGTACAGCCCTTCTCTTGGCAGGAGGCACTATAGAGAATGAGGCAGAGGCACCTGTCAGGAAGCTCCCAGTTATTCCAGCCCCTGCCTCCCCCAGCAGGTGTTGCTGTAAGGAACAGGGCAGGGGCAATGCCTGGAGGCCAGCTCACAACAAGACACAATTACAAGGACATCACTTACTCAAACCGCACAGCAGCATCTGCCAGGAATTTTTTGTCAAACAGCCAGCGGAAAAACAGATCCAAACTAGGGAGAAAAATCACAAAACAGAGAGCGCAACATGAGCACATAACTGTTGGGAGAGACAGGAGCAGAGTGGCCACAGCTCCGCATGGGACCTGCTAGCATGAAGTCAAGACACAGGCTCCTGTCTGAGGAAGTGGGTCCGTGCTTGCTCCCCAGGGGTTCTTCTGCCCCTTTCTAGCCAGCAGCCTGGTCATTATGGAAGAGGAGGGTGTGTTGGAAAGAGGCCTCTGTTTTGGGCTATCCATCTTGCTCCTTCACCCTCTGCAGGGAGCTGATAGCTCTATCTGCTGCTGTTCCCTCCTGACCCAGGTGGCCCTCTTTTATTTATTTATTTATTTAGTTATTTTTAAACAAAACAGCAATAAAACAGGAAGCAGTTTTCACTCAATTGATCTAATACACAATGTGATAAAAGCCCTGGCTATTATTGTGTATCCATGTCCCATTATGTGTGCAGGCAACTGAAGGTGAGGTGAGGAAGCAGCAATGTCACTAGTTGGAGGACATGCATTGAAGCTGGAAGAGCAGAACTAGGAGGTACAGTGGGCAATCTCATAGCTCTTTTAGAGGAGGAATATGTACAAACACATACATGTACCCCCCAAAAGAGAAAATAATACTGAGCTTGCCCTAAAAAAGAGCTGAGGGAATTTTTTGCTGCCTGTTGTGTCCCCTAATACAGCCCCGATTCTCTTGCTCTGAGACACATCGGTAGCTTGCATTCCCTGTGAATCTGAGAGCCGCTCAGTCACAAAAAAGGCTTTAAAGTTATTTCATGTGCTGTCTATTCCCATGCACCCCCCACCCCACTCCAATCACATTTTCTTGTTTTTGAAGCCTTTTTTCCTCCTCTGTTGCAGGGTGAAAGGTTCATACAAAGGGCCTGGACACAGCATGTCAACAGTGGTGACCTGCCTTTATTCTGGTGCAAGTAAACAGGTAACACATGACAAACTGCTTTAGGCTAGTGGCACTTACTAGAATCTGGCATAGTTATCTTAGAGGGAAAAACAGTGATAAAATATAGTAGGGAACATGATGTGATATCTGCAAGGGTGTTTGCTCAATGGAAGCAATATTTTTCTCTCCTACTTTCCTAGTGGCAAGGTTGAGGACAGAGTTTGCCCCTAAACTTCACTTCTAACAATATCAGGTAAAAATTTCTCAGAGAAGCACTACATACACACACAGGCGCGCACACACACACACACACACACTTTTAACTGATAGGGTCATTTTAAAGAAGGCCCTCTTTTAGATCACACAGAGACTCAGAAACAGTCAGGTATTTTTAGATCCTGCTGTAGAACATTTTTGTTGAACTGACATGTTTGGATAAAGGGCATTTTTCTGTGGCCATCAAAGGGCCAGCCTATGCTCAGGAGCAGCCTGACTCAGCTGTCAGCTTGGCATGTCCTTGTCTCCATTCAGAGGTCAGCAGAGATGCTGACTGTCAGCTTGTGGTTCTTCCCCAAATAGAGACAGAGGCAAATGCAGTAAGAACAGCATTTTGATTTTCCTTCCCTCTTCACAGCCCTTTGTAATTACATTTAGTCCCTCTTTGTGGCAGCATGGTCTGTTTTTGAACTTTCTGATGCTGACAGCCTATGCTGATGGCAGGCAGCCGGCAGGAAACATTTAGCAGAGGCCTTATGAGAATTTCCAGGTGGTATTCCCCAGGGCTTGAGTTCAGGTGAAAAAGCACCTTGGAAATATGTTTTTTCCATAGCAACCTGTGATGAGGCCAATTGACACCCTGTCTATACCTGGCTACAAGGAGTTCACCTATATGGGGCACAGTCCAAATTAAGAATGAATTTATTAGTGAGGGGGTAATTAGGCAAGGTTTAAGCACTGTCAGAACAGAGTGTGAGTAGCTACCTGCCACAGTGCCAGAAACAGAGCTAACGTAGCAAGCCACAGAACTGTCTGGCACCAGCTATCACTCTGAACTCAGGGGTAACAATTTCTGTAGGCAATCTCTACGGAAGGCAAGAGTCTGATAAGAGCCAGAAGGGCTATGCCCCACAGTGATACAGGACATGGGTTTGTATGACAGCACTGTTTGCCCAGTGTTCCAGAGGGCTCTGGGTTCCTGGATGTGCCCTTCTTTCCCTCCTCCCTTACCTGCTCAGGCCCAGGGAAGGCAGTAGCAAGACCATGAAGATGAGGAAGGTGTAGCACTTATGCATGGTTGTCCTGTTCTCTCCAGACCTGAGAGCAGAGATAAGGCAGTTAGCAGGGACCTGGGAGATCTCCCAGGAAGACAATCACATGCAACTTAGGTACTTATAATGCACCTTTCAGGCCCCTTCAGTATCTGTCTGTTGTACTACATGGCTTGCCCTATCCTGCCTGAATATTCTTTCGTCTTTTAATATATTTATTCTGACAACACCCGTGAGCCAGGCTACTACTATTCTTGCCATTATCATCACTCCTGCATTACCAGACATGTGGGGCACAGACAGCTTAAGAGACTTGCCCAGGGTCACTTCAGCAGTCTGTTGCAGAGCACAAAGCTGGACCAAGGTGAGGGGAAGGTGGGAAATAGCCACTGGTTTGTTGACTTCTTTGGGTTACACATGTGCCTCAGTTTACCTGTGATACCAAAGGAGGCTGTGCTGAGGGAGTCCTCAGGAAATGAAAGGATGGCAAAGAGAAGGTACAGAGTACAGGTTGCCCTGTCTTCACTGGAGAAATAAAATAGGATACCCCTTCCCTGGCTCCAACTAGACTAGCAAAGTTTACTCTTCTGAGGCTGAACTCCTCATGCCCAGGGGACCAGTGTCAATGGTCTCTGAGGGGCCCTCCAGTCCCATGCTCCTGAACAAGGGAAATGCATCAGCTTCTAGGTTGCTCTAAAGCAGATGGAGGTGGGACATGGGCCTGCTGGGAGGTGGAGAAAGAGGTGGAAAGAGACACATGAAGGAGGGAGAGAGTGCAGCAAGTGGTCTGTCTCTCCCATCCCAGAGGTGAATGAAATCTGCCAATGCTATGAAGAAAGAAAAAGGGGAAAGGAGAAAAAAAAAAGTATGGGATTCTTCAAAATTGTTCTCCTCCCTCCCCTGTTTTGCTTCAGGTGCTATTTGCCCTCTGGGCATGAATGAATAAATAAATAATGTTTTGTTTGGAATAAGCTGTTTCAGAGTCATGAATCAGCTGCTGGCACAAGCTCCCAGAGGCAAAACTCTCCAAGTGCC
Source organism: Crocodylus porosus (assembly GCF_001723895.1). Lineage (NCBI taxonomy): Eukaryota > Metazoa > Chordata > Crocodylia > Crocodylidae > Crocodylus > Crocodylus porosus. The sequence goes on from NW_017728943.1 coordinate 81,444,736, forward strand.
AAGCACAATTGGGCCTGGTGAGGTGACAAGGCTGCAAAAGGGAAGGGCTGACACCTAGGAGCCGCATCTGGCAGAGGTCAGACTGGAGGGTTCTGCCTGCAGAGAGAGGGGCAGGAAGCCAGATATGTCGTCTGAGCGGTACACTAGAGGTGGGGGGCAGATTAAGGAGGGAGGGGCGGGAGCTCCTGGAGCTTGACCAGTTTACGGAACAGAGTATGTCACACAGTTGCCTGCGACAGCAGGGGACTAGACTCTATGACTCAGTCAGTCCCTTCCAGCCCTGTGCTCTTAGACGTCAACATGAACACGGTAATAACAATGCTTAGCATGGCAGCAGTGCCCCAGGCTTAGGCTTCAGAAAGGAGGCTTGCTAGGAAACCTACTGCAGCAAAGTTCTCCTAGTACCAATGCAGCTTGGGCTGACAAGAACCATCCTTCTGTCAGGGGGACCTCTTTCACTTGGGTGAGCGACATCAGCTGAGCTACTCCCCTGCTTTGGTGCTATGGAAGCATCACCCAAATCTACACTTCTAACCCCCAGCACTATCCTGGCTATCCCTCCTGAGCACAGCTGGCCTAATTCACTCTTGCCCATCTCTGGTGTGGGGAGGGGAGAGAGGCTAGACTCACATTCCCCTTTTGGACAAGTGGGGAAGCTGAGGCTCTAGAAAGGGATGAAACCTGCCCATACCACACCACAAGTCAAGAGCCAGAGCTGAGACTATAGCTCTGGAGGTCCTGACTCCTAGTCCTGTGCTCACGTCATGAAGCCACACTTCTTGTGGGTCATCAGCAAATATCTCAGCTCTGATCGGATGAGCTGTACAACTTACGGGGGACCAGCCAGGCAGCTGCCCAAGCTTATGGGAGAAGCAGATGAGAAAAATAGAAAGTAGACCAGGGTGAGGCACAGCTAATTCCCATGTACAGAAATACAGAATAGCAACCATCACACAAGTATGCATACCATCCCAGTCAGCCAGAACCCCTTGGCTTTTGCAGCCTTCCTTGGAGCACAATCTCTTCATCTAGCTGCTAATGGGCAGCTACTTCTGAAGCTGGGGGTGGGGGGTATCCAGCAGTTGTTTACCAGTTGCGCCTTTCTGTGCTGCAGGTCAGGAGGGGAAGTGCAATTGCAGGGGGAATGCAGGTGGGAGGACAGCACTTCTGGGGCTTGGACTCTGGCTCTTGTGTAGAGTGCTGGGCACAGCCAGAATCCAAGTTTAGGAATGCCTACTGACTCTCCTTACCTGGTCCAGTGGGCTTCAAAGAAGGCAGAGTAATACACGATAGTTGGCAGCAGAGCAGAGAAGCACCACAGCAGCAGGGTGGGGAAGAACTGGGTGATGATGGGGTTCTGCAAAGAGAAAGGACCAGGTGCTTGTTCTGGTTGATGTGGATTTCAGGGCTGGGTACAGCGAGGGCAAGCCTGCTACAATTTCAGTGGCAGAGGTGTGCCCAGGCTGAGCTCAAGAGTGCCCCAGAAGGGCTCCAATCCATCAGGGCCTGTATTTACAGGAGCACTGCCCCCAGCTTTGGAAACTGGGATGGGAATGGATGAGGCTCTGCCTTTTCCCGTCAGGAAACTGGGACCTGAATAGCAGAGGGTACCAATGGGCACCAGCCCAGGTCCTGCCCCAGGCGATACCTCCCCTCAGCTGGAATCTCATGCTTTATCTGTCCTGACATGGCAAGCTAGGATTTCCTCCCTGTTGCTGTGCACAAAACCCCAGTGCCAGGTACAGGTTGCACAGTCCTGTGGGACCTGAGGCTGAGCAGGTATGGTCTCATTTATCCATGTTCTGACCAGACAGAGATTTCCCTCTCTCTAGCTGAGGCAGGACCCATCCATCCTGCCCCCCTGCATCTGCCCAGCACATGAAGCCTGCTCCAGCAACACAGTCCCTGCTATATATCAACAGCCTCTGCATTGCCCTGACAGAGGAAGAATGAGTGACTGGCTTCTCTTGGCTCTCATGTCAACCAGAACAATGCTCACAGTCCAGTGATGTACACAACTACTACAGCCACAACTTAGGAGCCCTTGAAAAAACCAAGGGACAGGTTGGCTCAGCCTGACACAGCCAGGAATAGCCCAGTTACACCAGCAATGGGAGCTGGGAGCTCCGGGAGCTTTCATGACCTCCAAAGGGCCATCCGTTCTGTGGCACAAGATGGGGTAAAGAGAAGGGAAGGTTTCCTAGCATCCATACTCCAACCCAGGCTTACATTCAGGTACTCAACAGGCTTGGTGACATTGAACTTGTCCATTGTGGTGATGATGATGGCAGGCGTAGTGAGGAAGAAGAGGAGGATAAAGAGCACCACATTGATAACCAGGCAGCGAATCCACCAGATGAAACCCTGGATGGAAAGGTGCTCCCTACAGGCAAAAGAGGGTACCAAACTCAGTGAGGAGTGCATCACTGGAAGGGCAGAGGACCCAGGGCCCCATGCCAGGGATGTGGTTCTGTGCTGGGCAGAGCCGTGAGGAAAGCTGAGCTGGGCTAGGGGAGTTCAAATCCTCTGGTGCTTGAATTCCTTTAGAAGCACCTGGATCCCACTGCCCCCCAAGTCCCCATACTGGATCAGATCTTTTACCCAGCAGAGGAAGCCAACTCTCCCTGAATAGCTTCCTTTTCCTCCCGTACCCTCCTAAGACCCACATATGCCAAGGTCAAGCCTCAGCCAGGTGCACTGCATATGTCTACCCTCTACAAGGTTTGTTGGCTCTTCCCCTCCCACTAGGGCCCACTGCCCTGGTAGGGGTCAGGCAGTGGTGGCAGCCTGCTTACCAGTAAATGTTCTGTGGGTCGGGGGCATAGCTAACAGTCCAGTTGGAGACATGGAGGGACTCACTGCAGGAGGAGGCCCGAGGCTCCCCACGGCACATGCAGCCCTGGCACTTGCACACGTTGAAGTCTTTAAGGATTCTGGGAGACAACAGATGAGAGAGAAGTGAGGGGGGGTTGAGGAAATGCTAGGACCCGAGGTCAGAGAGGCTGAGCCCAGAGGCATCAGGAAGGCCAGCCTCAGCACTGGCCCTCTGCTGATTTACAGGGGAGTTTCTGGCAGGAGCTTTCTTACCTTGGCAGGTACCAAATTCCTTTTCCCACCACCTCCTCCCAACCACACCTCCATGAAAGAGTCCTTTTCCACTCACATGGCTGTGATGGTCTCATTGTGGAAGGTGACAAAGGCCATCCCCAGAGGCTTCTCATTCACCTTTTCCTTCTCCCGCTTGTAATCATCCTTAAGCTTCTCCTCTAGCTTGGTGTAATACTCTATGGCCTCCACCTGGACACAAGTCAGAACACAGAGCCCCATTTACTCTATAGCTGCTCCTTTGGGCCCCTGCCTAGTGTTGCTCCTCCCCAGGCTGGAGAGGTGGTTGTCAGGGGCAGGAGTTCTGTGGGGTGCCACTGGGTCAGGGAGACCTGCCTCATGATACATCAGCTCTGCTTGTTATTATGGCTGAAAGAAGCTGAGTTAACAAAGCAAATGGGCCAGGGGGGTGGGCTGACACCGCCCTTCTTGTGGTGATACTGGCAGGAGCTGGCAGCACGGTCAGGCCAGTGTACTTGGAATGGGGGTGATGTCTCAGCACCTGCAAACTGACTGTACGACTGCCTGTATACAGACCTCACCGACCCCCTTGCTTACCTCTTCACAGCCCTTGATGACACAGCAGCACAGGTGGCCACAGGGCTTGGGGTTAATCATTGCCGGGGTGTTCTCCTTGCTCTGCAGGTTGGTGAAATAGATCCTCCCACGTTCAGCTTTCTTTCTGTAACAGAAGGCAGCAAGAGGAGAAGGGGCTCAGAAAAGCTCTCATGGCACCAGCTCTGCTCAGGGAGGGTGAGAGTTGGAGTAGAAAGCAATGGGAACAGCATACCAGCAAACTCATGCTTGGACCTGCTACTCCAGACCTGGGCTTCCTACATCCAGCTCTGCAGATGCCCCTCCCTCCTGACCTGCAGCCCCACTCCCATGTAACTTCTAGATTGCCCTTGAGCAGGGGCTATCATTCAAGTCAAGTGGTACCCAGCTCCATCCCTCTGTGGTGGAGACAGCACCTAACGAAAGACTAATCCAAGACTATCAGACATTTTACTAGTGATCTGTTCTCTGTCACAATGAGGTGGTGAGATGGCCTTTCAAAGGAGGGGTGGCAAGGGCCGGTCATTAGCTGATTTTAAGCTAGAACTCAACCAGCATGAGATTATACAAGGGGGTTGCCTGAAATAGCAGGTGATTGGACTTGATGATCCAGGAGGTCCCTTTTGGGCTGGCCTCACATCACTGAACATCACCCTCTCAGCCCAGTGGCATTTCTTTAGCTCTGTGCAATGTTCCTGGAAACCTCTGTCCCCTCACCCCAGTTTTTACCTCTCTGCATCCAAAAACATGAGCCTGGCCACATCATAACAAGGGCGTGCCTCCAGAACGGTACAGTTGGCATAAGCCTCCCTGCGAACAGAAGAAACCACTCGTGCTCATTAGAAGAGAGGCTGAGATATACAGCACAAACAAAGCTGTTGTAGTTGGACAGAGTGCTGTCCTAAGGTCTGGGGGCTCCAGCTCACGGGCCAAGTCCCAACTGCCAGGGAAACGTGGCTAACAAGCTCCTTTAGCCACGTGAAAGCTTCTGGGAGGGCCTGCTGAGGAAGCAGTCCTCTTGGGCACCAGAGGGAGGCCCCTCCAGTTGTTTGCGCTGGAAGGAAATGTGTATAATTGGAAGACTGCTTCTGAGAAGGTGTGACATGGAATTCAGACAATTAAAAATAATAGTATGGGGGTATACAAGAGGGGTTAATGACCTCTGTACTGCTTCAGGGGATCGCGTCCCCCATATACATCCCCTCCCCTCCCATCCATGATCCCATTGTGCTTCAAGGCTCTGTGCAGGCAGGAAGTTGAGGCACTGAACAATGATGAGAGCGAAGACTTCTCAATATTTTACAATCCACAATTCTTTTTTGAAGGAAAAACTGGGTTTCTGACTTTTGTGTAGCATCTACTTTCCAAAAAAAAGGTGACTTTACTCAAAAACTGAATGCTGCATGCTCCCAGGCTGGGGAGGGCGTGGCAAGCTTCCACAGCGCTGTTGGCGGTGGCAAGCAGGGAGCTCCTGCAGGCAGCCACAGTGTGGCAGTGGCGTGGGGGGGAAGGGGCGCAGCGGGTATGCAAGCATCCACCACTGGTTGGCAACCACCCAAAGATGTCACCAGCAGCAGTGGCAGTGGCCAATGTGGACTGCATGCAGATGCCACCAGAGGTGTCGGCAGTAATGGAGAGGGGGGAGGTGGGGAAGGTGGTGAGCAGTGACTGCCTACAGGGGGTGCACCGCCATGCTCAGGGGGTGTACATACACCCACGTGCACTGCCTACGTGTTGCCAATTCCTGAAGACTTTGGACTCAGAAACACCACTGCAGCATGATCCTGGACTTGCATTTTGTGAGCAGCATACCCCCAATCTCCTCCCTGGACTTGATCCCTAAATTGAACTTCACCTCCTATGATGCAGTCTGGCTACAAAATCCCAGGATGTGCCAGAGTGCTTCTGCCAAAGGGAAGACAGCAGTGCATCATGGGAGTTACAATTCAACCTTTAAATTAGAATGGGGAATGAGGCACCCGAGCTAAAACCTCCCCCTACAAAAAGAAAAAATAACTGCGATAGTATTTTCTAAATGCATGTTTTTGACTCTTTTAGGGCTGAATATTTTCAGTGCTCGATGTTGTTTTTTTTCCTCTTTTGCCCCCAAAATTAACATTTTCCCTCAAAAATTACCCCCTACTGAGGGCAGCTTTGGCTGAGATTCAGGGCAAGCATAGAAACTCACTCAAAATGCTTCTTGATCTTCTCTGGCTCAGCATATTTTGAGATGCCATTGATGAAGAGAGTTCGCTTCACCTGGAAGAGACAGGGAAGTGACAGGTGAGGACTGGACAAGGACTCCAGCAGGTAAGAGGCCAGGTTTCAGTCAGGGGATCAAGGGCAGGCCAAATTTAAGGTTAGAGGGGGGAGCAGGTGTTTATTAGTGGCATTGATCATGCATCCAAGTTCTACCAGGCTGCCTCCATTGTTAGCAAACACATGACAGTTGCCACAGTTGTGAGCCCTTCAACTAATTCTGTAACCAGTGGAAAAGATGTTGAATAAATAATTTAAGGAGGGCAGTCAGACAGCTTAAGTAGGCAGTGAATAAGCTAAATGATTTAAGAAAGCTGGGGGCTACAACAGATTAGATTTCAAAGTGGGAAGCACGCATTCTGCAAACAGCGCCGCCCCTACCATAAACATGATAAAACCTGTGAAAACTGGGGACACTATAAGACCAGCAAATAAACATCAGACCAGGAAAACATCCTGAGAGGGGCAAAGGATGTGTTGTTGTCAAGACAGCCAAGGAAGAGATGGGGTGCAGATGACTGATAAAAGTGCAAGTAAAATAAGAACTGTAGGACCTCTGCCCCGACCTGCCAAGAAGTGCAGACCCCAGAAAAACTTCTGAAAGCCAGGCTGAAGGCAAAAGTAATCAGAACTCTTGGGGAGGTGACATCTTTTATTAGACCAGCTAGACAGTTGCAGACACACTGTCCTTGGAACTATGTAAGACTTATGCAAAATTTTTGTTGCGTCTTAACTTAGGTAAAATTTTCTGTTGTTTGTCTGATACTTAAAATTGTAAATTGATGCATTCAAATGCTCTCGGCAGAGAACAGACTATTCTTGTCCAAGCCATTTTCATGACTTCAGCACCACCACCCAAATTCTAACACTAAAATTAGGTAGCACCATCCCTGCAGGCAGCCTCATCAAGCCACTCTGGGCCAGAGCCTGTAAGACAGCTCCTGGGCTCACTGGTCATTGAGGAGAGTTGAGCTGTCCCCATCACGCATGGTCAGGTAGCAAAATGGCTCCTTGGGAAGGGTGACCTGCCAGTTGGTGGTATTGCACAGACTACAACCTGACACACAGCCAAGCCATGTCCCAGCCTCTGCACAGTGCAGACATGGGTACTGCACTGAGGCTGTTTGCGCAGAGCTGCGGTGATGGCATTATCCTTGGGAAGTGATGTAGATGAGATGACAAACAACAAGGGAGCTCAGAATCCATGCAGTAGAAGGACCTCCAAATGGGAAGAGGCAGAAGAGGAAAGCACATCTCTACTCCTAGTGGGGTCTTGGGAGACCTGGGGCTGTTACACGTACACTGGGATGAGATGATGTAAGACCCCTATATGGGCAGTATCTCCAGTGTAAGTTGGAGGCCCGGCTGGGCTGGCAGTGGAAGAGAGAGGCAGAGAGGCACAGGGGAAGGCAAGTGGAACCTACCAAGTCATCCTCCTTGTAGCGCATCTTGGAGGTGTGCCGGCGCATGCTGTACACTGTCAGCAGCAGGTACAGGAAGGCAAAGGTTGTGTGCAGCCACAGCAGGTGAGTCCTGATAGCAGAAAGAAGCCACTCTCAGCAAAGACCCAGCAGCTGGCACAGGGCCCACCATTCCCTTCCTTTCACTCAGCAGATACCTCATGCCTTGCCAGCCAACTCTTGCTGACCATCCTAGCCCTCATGGGCCCAGCCAGGCCAGGCTGACTAGCATAGCATAGTATAGGGAGGACAATTCAGCTGGCGTCCGTTTGCATATATGCCTCAGAGCTTAGCTTGCTGCTCAGTAACATGGTACTCCCAGAGCCTGGGCCTAGGCTTTTGCTTTGCAGGTAGAAACTGCTAGGGGTGGACTCTGCAGCCTGCCTGGGCTGACAACAGCAGCAGGACACACAGACAGTGGCACAGTGACCACCAGGGCCCTCGTGCACGGGGAGGCTGGGTGACACCATGGGGTAGTGTCCCGCTCTTCCCCCCAGCCACTAGGGCTCTGCTTTACATATGCCAGGGGCCCACTCCACCCCCTCCAAAACATACCAGGAATTCAGGTTAGCAATAGTTGTTCTCCCAAAGCTGTAGGCATTGTTCTCTAGAGAGAAAGATGGACAGATAGACACACTCAATTAAACCCAACCGAGTTGTAGTGTGGGGTACCCAGAACAGTGTGGATGGGGTGGGGCAGGGCAGGCCTGCTTTAGGTGTCATATAAGCAATGTCCCTAAGAGACAAGAAGTTTTCCCTCACAATACCCTTTAATTGATATAAAGGTGAAAGGTCAAAGCATCTGGGCACTCCACACTTCTTGGCCGAGTCACTCTGGTCCCAAACACAATACAGTGGGGGGCAGAGCTGCTTATGGGCATTGTGACACCTTCCCCAGACATGGCAAGACCCTGCCCCCCACCTCCAAATTACAGCCATTTGCACTCAGAGACCACAGACCCTGACACCCCCGCCCCCATGCTATGCTGGGGTTAGATCACTGAAAGGGGTATGGGTGCTGAGCAAGACCAACTATTTCTCTTCCTAAGTTGGGAACCAATCTACCAGGAGCCCCTCCTCCCCTCCCCTACTCACCTAGCAAGTCCCCTGAGAAGTTCACAGGTAGCACGATGCCCACAGAGAGCACGCCCACGGCCACTAGCAGCCCTATGATGTGCCGCTGGAAGGAAAGGTAATGGACTGCGTCGCCTCCACACTTATCTCGGATTTCATCGTCCCTGGCAAGGAAAGGCAGGCAGTGAGGCACTGTTAACAAGGGAACAAGTCCCACTGGCCTGTCAGCGCCTGGAGAAAAGCCCAACACTGTGGCTGTGGCACCTGAAGCAAAGTGCACAAGCCCCTGAAGCCTGAGCTAAAAGCGTCCAAATGATCCCACTAACCAAAGTGCTTTGAGACCTCTGGATGGGAAGTACTGAGCGCGCTGGCAGCTAGGGGTCCATGTGGTCATACAGGAACATACCATATTTACTCAACTCTTAGATGACCCCCCCCAATAACTAGATTTTATACATGGAAAAATTATTGTGTTATAATTTTCCAGGTATAGAATTTAATTATTGAAGAACTGCCTTAAATTCTTCCCTCCACCACTGCAGGGGGGCAGGCAGCAGGATGATAGGTGGTGTGGGGAGGGCAAACGTCTTACCCCCTGCTTGTGCCTGTCCTCCCTCATGCCTCAAGCTACTCCCTTCCCCCTCTGCCTCTGCTTTACCCTCCCCTCTCCTCCCCCAGCCCCTGCCCCCCAGTTCCTGCCCCCTTGCCTTTGCTCTGCAATGGCAGACTCCATCCTTGCTCTAGCCTGGGGCACACAACACATGTGGGCTGTGCAGTGCTGCTCTGGGGCCGTGCTCAGTGCCCCAAGCTGCAGCTTGAATGAAGTCTGGCAGCAGAAGTAAATAAACATGGAGGGAGAGCAGCAGGCAGGGGAGAAGAGGCTGCATGAGGGATAGGGGAGAAGAGGAGAAGCTGCAGGAAGGAGATAGCAGGGATTGGGGTGGGGGCAGGCAGCAGCTCTGGCACTGACCCTGGGTAGGGGGTGGAGCTCAAGCCACAGCAGCAGCCTGCCTCCCCCCATAAATGATTCCAAGTTGAGGGGCTTTTCTTCCCGTGTCAAATGGGGCAATGGATCTCATCTTAGAATTGAGTGAATGCAGTAAGATGGACAGGGAATTCCTGTGTCCTCAAATCTAGCCCCCTAGATTTAGGATCCTTGGTTTATTGATAGCAATGGACTGAGCAGGCTATGGCAGATCCCTTCCTCAAAGCAGGTGAGGTGGGGCAGGGCAGGGTGGATGGGTTACAGCTAGGGTACTTGACAGAGCTGTGGAAGACCAGGGCTGGTTTCCTTTTCCTGCCTCTGACTTGCTGGGTGCCCTCAAGTCACTTAGCTATTTTGTCTCCAATCCCGCTCTGTAAGATAAGAGAATAACTCTTCCACAGTTTGTCCTTGCTGCTCAGACTGCATGCTGCTTGAGGCAGGGAATGTCTCTTGCCACACGCTTGTAAAGTATTTAGTACAAAGGGTTTGGATTCCAGTCAGGGCTTCTGGGTGCAACTACAACACAAATGGCTAACTTTCTAAAGGGTGAAGTCTCCCCCACCTCTTCTGCTACTTAGGTCCAGGCAGGATCTCTGCTGTAAAACCAGTACCTGGATCCAAGGCTGCACTTACTTTATCCTGAAGATGGCCGTCAGCCAGGAGCAGAATCCCTGCACAGAGAGACAACAGGAGCCTGTGTTACACCGTGGCATCTCAGCACACCCCTGTCTAAAGCCCTAGGAGAAAGTCTACACTGTGTCCCCGGCCTTGCCCATAGCTGCCGCTAACACACTACAAACCAAAGAAATATGCAAGGGAAGCCCTTCCAAGTCCACTCTCTGCAGGCAGTCTTAAGACCTTGGTCTTTTGGGTGCTTGTGGGGGACACTCCCAGAGCCACTTTACCACCACATTCCCAGGTTTGGCACATGAAGACAGGGGTGGATGGGCTAGACCTTCCCAGAAGTGCCCCTCCTCAGACAGGCCAGGGCTCCTGTGTAAATGCTACTCCTCTCCAGGCAGCAGAAAGCTGTACTTGCTCTCCCATCTCCCTGATTCCCACTGGCTTACCCTGCCAAAGTGGGAGGCTCAGGGAGGACACAGACCATACATGCTCAGGATGTACAGGACCATGAATACGCCCATCTGGGGTACGTCACGATTATCATGTGATGTTGCCTGAGCACAGCATGTGTCAGGGTCTGGTCTGTGACAATACTACCAACTGGCTGGTCACCCTTCCGAAGGAGCCATTTTGCTTTCTGACCATGGGTGATGGGGACAGCTCAACTCTCCTCAGTGACCAGTGAGCCCAGAAGCTCTCCCTCACAAGGTCAGGCCCAGAGTGGCCAGATGAGGAGCAATGTGCAAGGAGACAAAGAGGGAGCAGGAACTAAGCCAAAGCGTCCCCTAGTACAGAGCAGGTCTGGGGTGAGAGATGTCTCATGGGAAGCCCACCAGGATTTGCTGGATCCTGGACTCTGCCATCTAACTTAACCACAGCTGCTTGTTGGAGGAAAAGGACACAGCAAGGGACCATTCAATTGCCTTGTCACTTTTAGAAGAATTTGTCAGCTGGCTGTGAGGTGGAAAATCCAACACCATGTAACCAGCCATCACCCATCTGGGACCACAGTTTGAGAACCTCACTTCTTGCAACTGGTTGACAGGGTGTGGTGGGGTGATCTGGATGCCTGGGTTTTTCCCTCAGAACCAGGAGTGGAGTATTTCCCAGTGGTTAGAGCACTGGATAACAAGTCAGGACTCATTTGCTCTATGGCTTTGGGTAAAAGGCTTCGCTTCTCTGCACTTCTGTTTTCCTCCTGTAGGATGGGAAGGATGATGCTGGCTTGGTCCCAAGGCTCAGCTGGCACATGCAATGGACTATAAGCCATCTAGGCAGGAGGTGCTACACTGATTTTTGCTGCTACTCACATTGTCCCTCTGATCGAAGTCCACGGAGCTGGAGACGGAAGTGAGGCGCTCATAGCGGTCATGGTTGTCAGAGTGCAGAGCAGAGGCCACACTGGAATTACAACAGTGGGGAAGAAAATCAATGAGTCAGTGGAAGACAGCAGAGAAGACTGGCCAGGAAGCAGCAGCACCCAGAAGATCAGAGGTTAATTCAGGTCAGTTTGCCCCAGGCGAGATGGAGAGAGAAGAGCCTCAGAGAGCAGAGTGTCAAGCAGTTAGCAGAGTCCCTCCTCATACCACATGGACAAGACTGGCCTCCAGGCCTGACCCACAGACAGACAGACAGACATAGAGCTCTACTGTTGTTCACAGGAACAGACAAAGAGAGTATGTTTAAGCAGGTTCCCTTTCCTTCCTCTCCCTTTCTCCCCAGCAGTCCCTCACTCCCATCCAGGTCTGGTCAGCAAGAGCAGGACAGTTAAGCTGCAGCTCAGACCAAGGGCCAGAGAACATGATGTGCCTGTCCACGTGTATTAGAGAGTGAGGACATAGTTGCCCCCAGGTGAGGAGGGTCCTGGGGATGCTGCCAAGGAGGAGAGATTAGGCCTACCAAATTTGGAGTGGGGATGGATATTGGATAAGAGGGGATATAGGCGAGGGCTCCATGGTAATGGGTGCCATGAGTAGGTTGCTTGCGACACAGCTGCAAGGAGCCGCATGGGAAATCTAGGTGACAACTTTAAATTGGTTAATTAAACAAAAATCCCATATAGCAGTGGTTTTCAAATTTTTTTGGCTGCATACTCTTCTACCTCCAAAATATTGCTACTCATATCCTACATACCTGACATGTTTCTGCGTGTTCATTCCTTAAACAGAGTGTTGATGCCAACATCAATGCTATTGCCCACTGTGCAATGAACAATCAGAAACTACACCATTGTTATTAAGATTTAGGCATGTATCCTTCAGGGTACATATATCTCAGTTTAAAAACTGCTGCCATACAACATGTGATTGCCCAAGGAGAATGCTGAGGCCAAGTTTAAAAATATAAAAACAAGACTCCATGAGGAATACAAGAAGACCCAGGAACTAGCACAGGGAGAAATGTGTATGGGCTATATACAATTAAACCAATGACTTCCCTGGGCACAGGTTGCTCTATAAATACCCACTAGTAGGTACTGACATGTTTTCCTGAAGCATTTTGGTACTGGGCAACCTTAGGGCATTTATACGCATACTTTTTTTCCCTGGGACACACTGGGGAGTCTGCTCCGCATGAGCTGAGGTGAGCTTCACTGCACTGCATGCAGTTCTATACGTGGCGAAATGTGCGTCAACAGGCAGAAAATGGCAGTGGTGCACTTTTGAATTAAAGCACCTCTGAGGTGCAATGCAAAGCACCTTTAAAGTGACACATGCATGTGTAAAAATGCCCTTAGAGACAGGACACTGGTCCAGTTTCTATGTCCCTCCAGTGAATGAGAGGGCTGGACAGAGTGAGTTAGCATTTGGGGGATATTATAGTGCTGTACACAGTTTTGCAAATATATCATAACATTTTCCTTCATGCATTTCATTCAAGGGATTTAGCTGGCAATGTTATTAGCTCCATTCTTCCAAAGGAAAATGGAGTCACAGAGAGAGGAGGGGACTTGTTCAAGATCATGTAGAGGCAAGCGTGGCCAAGCCAGGAACAGGACCCAGGTGACCTGCCCCCCAGACCTGTTCTAACTGCCTGACCCTGTTTTCCTTTCTATGAGCAAGTGAGGGTCAAGCATATGAACAGGCAGGAGTGTATGGAGGCACCTCTAGTATTCAGTCTCTGGCTGGCTTAGCCACTAGGGGACACATCTACCATTCTGGAGAGAACAGCAACATTTCTCACACATCCTTCTCAAGGTGACCAAAGACTGGCTAGACAGGTCGGATTGCATCCTGGGACATGTAGTTTCTGTAGACATCACTTTTCTCATTAAGGAGGAGAGCTGGGTACCTCAGGGGCCATATGTGGACTATCCCGACCTAATTCCCCAACCCCTTATCCTCAGCCTTTGTACTGCTATCACAGCCTGCAAGCTGCTCAGAGTGCAGTTGGGTAGTGCCCAGTGGAAGCAGCAGCTTGTCCCTAATTTTCGCTGGGAAAGCCAGAGAGGACTGGCTGAGCTCCCTGGAGGCAGGCTTGGCATAATTTGCTCCATAAACTTCAGCACAGTCTGTGCTTCAGGGGCAGGTGGAAAATCCTCAATTCCCACGAGGGGAAACCAAAGCAAAACAGGGTGTGGGGGCAGAGATTGGGGAACTGCTCTGGGCTGGAAGGCAGAGAGCAATAGAGGGGGAGGAGGCAACTACTCCCTGCAGAGGATGAGGATGGTGGAGGCCAAGACACTGAGTGCTGTGTATTAGCAATTTCCCCTCAGCGAACGAAGCTACATGGTGGAACATACTGGGGAGGTGGGGGTATACTAACCAAACCATGTTTCCTGTGGGTCACTTGGGGTGTCATTCACTTGCATGGCACAAGCCAACTAGTTCTCTCATAGCTGTATCATAGCAGTGGAGGCTGCGGGGTTGGAGTGCACAGAAGGCTCTCAGTCTCAGACCTGGTCCCCTGGGGTTTAGCTCCAAGACTGCTCCAAAGCCAATGGAAAGCAATAGGTGCCCTACCATTTGGGAGGCTTTGGGCCAAGCCTGGGGTTATTACTGCAGAGTATTTCCATCAGAAGGAGACATTACTCCCCCTCTTGAGCCCAGGAAGGCTAGCTCCTGGGGAAGCTGGGGGTGCTGAAAGCAGTGAGTGAAAAAATAAATGTCTGATTAGGCAGGAAAGGGAGCAAGCAACTGCCTGAGGGAGAAACTGGACAGTAGGATACTTGGACAGTGAAGAGTGGGGAGGCCTGTGAAACTCAACTGCAGAAGAGACCTCTCTGAAGAGTTGAGTTATAGAGAAGGCCCCACATGATCTTCAGCAAGCCAGACCATACTTCTGTAGCCTGTTCCCTGCATCCCACAGCACACGGCCGTGGCAGATTTTGAAGCGACTTCAGAATGACTCTGGAGATGGAGAATGGGGCAGTGCAACAGGTTGGGTTGTTCACTTGGATATTTTATATCGTCTCTAATTGTCACTGTGCTGGAGGGCTCTGGGGTGAAAAATGGAACCGAACCTCAGTTAAAAGGGGGAAACCTAGAGGTTTTGGGAGCTAACAGAAGACAACTGCTTCCAGACTTGGTGAGAGGGAAGGAGCAGCCTGAGATTGTAGGTTAAGCATGTCAGCTGGATGTTTCTGTAAAATCAGCAATGAAATGGTGAACAGTGCTCACATTTATGCTGTCTTCACTATGTTTCAGGGTTAATATCCCAGCTGGATGAACAAGGAAGTTCATCTCATTATAGCTATTCTTTCAGGTTCTCTGTAAACTCAGGCAGGCACCCGTGGATTGGCTACACTTGGTTCGTGTTATCTTGGCAACAGTCAGGGACTGCATTTAATGGAAGCTGAGATGCTCAAGCCTAATCCTGCAGCAAGAAGTAGAGCCTGTGGCAGTGAGCTCACAAGACAGAACTTGCTACTGAAGCAGGCCAGGCTGCCTCGTAGGAGACTGAGCTGCTGTTCTGGACCATGACAGGCACTGTGTGGCAAAGGAGCAGCTGAAAGAGTTAAGAGAGACCTTGAGAAGTGATGGGAAACAAGTGGTAATGGGAGGCTGACACCTTAGGCAGAAGGATGGATGAACGGAAGGCAGGCAGGAAGACTGGAAATAGGAAAACTTGGCCCCCATTAGGGGTGCTAGATGATGACAGGACTAGTTGGAGAGGAGCCCAAGGGAGGTCAGAAGCCCAAACAGGGACTGAGAAGCAAGCACAAAAGGAGCCAGAAGAGGAGAGGCAACTGGTCCTCATTAACGACTCTCCAGAAAAGGGAAAGAGAGGAAGGGAACTGGGAGGGCCCAGGCTGCCCCACAAGCATCCTGGCAGAGGACTAGAGAAGAACAGGGCAGCTCCTGCAGAGGGGCCTGATCTCCCCACCACTCTCCCTGCTGCTGCCAGGGAAGAGAGGACACAAGCAAAAGGCGATTAAAGAAGATCAAGGAGGACATGGGGAGGAAAATGAGAGGAGCAGCAGAAAGAAGCCTGCGGCTGAAGGTGCAGATGTGCCACTCACTAAGGGAAGGAGGGGAGAGTCCCCTCCCTGTACAAATCAGGGGAGACCCTGAGTGAAGCCTGAAGCCCCTTCAGTCCCAGAAGCCTTCTGTCCTGGAGCAGAGAGGGATTAGCAGCAATCCCTGCAGCTCTGCAGTTGGGTAGCTATGCTGTATCCCGGGACCTTCCTTTTCCAGTCAGACAACACAGACCAAAACTGTTCGGAGGAGAGCAGTGTTGGAGGGATCCACTTACAGAAAAACGCAGAAATCAAACCTCACTGGCCAGACTCAACACAAAAGAGGGTGGTGGTGATGTGAGGGGAGTGGGAGATGGCCAGTCTGGAGCCCCAGGCCAAGTGTTAATGCCAAGAAGGGGAGGCAGTCACTGGGGACATGCCTGGAAGCAGCACTGCACCATTACAGGAAGGAGGATGCAGAATGGCTCTCATATGCCCCTTCCTGTGAACACTGTACCCAGAGATGCCAGAAGCCCCTGCAGCCAGGCCCCTTAAAGCAAGACTGAGCAAAGCATGAGCAAAATGTGCTCGAGGCTGCGATCCTGCCCTGGTCCCTGCAAGCGGGTCAGGATGAGACCTGTCAGGCCCACCCTGTGGGACGCAGTGCCTGCGCAACTATGACTCACTCGCCGTGGAGTCTGGGCCTCGGGCACGGGGAAATAAACGTGCACAGGATCCACAAGGGGGAGCTCCTGGGCAACGTGTTGCCAGGCAGATTAGGCCCAGATTGGCAGCTGAGCCAAGCAGGCAGCAGCAGTGTGGGCAGTATGTGGGACAGCACGTCTTCTACCTGAGGGCTGGGGCCTGGCCTGCTGCCTTCCTCCCTGCCCATGAAACAGAGCCATCCTCTGCTCCAGCTTGCACAGGGGATGGCTGGCATGGGTCTGGACAGCAGGAAGAACAAGGACACAAACAGACAGGTGAATCCACAAGCAAGCCAGCACTTCCCTAAGATGAGGGTGCCACCTGTGCTAGTTAGGAGTGATGCTGTTCAGGGAACCATGCCCTGGGTCTCAGGCTGCGAACATCAGGCCTCGGTGGCCAGCAGACCAGCTGCGGCCCTTACAGGTTTCTCCATACCCATGTGCACAACACACCAACGCAACCCTGCATGGAGACATAGCTGGGAAGGAGAGCTGCTGCCAGCCCTGGGGTAAGGGTGGGGAGAAGATAGATTCAATCTGGGTTTTCCTTGCTCAGCTCCAGCAGTTGTTAGCTAGTAGCCATCAAAACAAAGCACATCATGGCTCAGGCTGTGAGATCCCCCTAGGCAGCAGAGAGAGGATCCTTGCCAGGGCAGGAGGGGGAGGAGGGGGGAACAAGAGAGAAGGAAGGGGTGAGCAGGACTCAGAGGACTGGTACTGCCTCCCCAAAGAGATTCTGTGCCGGGCCCTGGGCGTGTTTTGTGCTCTGCAGTGAGAGCTGGTCCCCTCCCACGCAGCGCTGGCTGTCTGGCCAGGCAGAGTAGCGCAAACAAGATCAGGTGATCAAATAGATCACCGCTCTCTAGGGTGGGGACAGGGCAGAGTGCATGTTTTGGAAAAAAAAGTAGTCAAAATGTGTAAGGATGTTTTCCCTGCTGGGAATCAGGAGGTACATGTGTGTGCCCAGGATCTATCTGGGCCAGCAGTCGCTGCTGGGGTTTTGCAACAGGCAGTGTCAGGCCAAGGTACTGGATGGTGCCTTCCATAGCTCTACCAGGAAGCACATGCCTGCAACACTGGCTGATGCCGGATTATGAGCTTAGGGAAGACAAAGACAGTGCCATCCCCTGGCACAACTGCTAGGTTTGGAGTGCATGGGGAAGGGGAAGAGGCCCTGCCCCCCATAGCAGGCTGGCCACCTCAGGGGATAGTAGGGAGCAAACTCCAATAATTGCACCCCTGACCTACCAGGCCCTCTCCAAAACTAGGTATCTAAGAAGACCCAAGGACTAGGAGAGCAGCTCTTGCTTTGCTCCACACAACCCCACCCACCCCTCGCTGGCCCGGTAGCACAGCTGAATTGATTGGCATGAGGAAAAGGCCTTTCTTAAGAGAAGGCACAATGAGGGACGCCTGTGGAGTCAGAGGGCAACCTGTATTCACAGCTGCTCCTTCTGGAGGGGCAGAACCAGACTTCTGGCTCCTGTGCCCCTGAAAATGGGGATGGGAAAAGCCCCTTTCCTTTCCCGCCCCAACTGTGTGGTGGCAATGAACTGTAGTCTGAGTCAAGGGCTTCGAGAGAAGCCCCTCAGCACTGCCATCCACAGATGTACAGAGGAGGGGTGAGCAGGGTGGGAAGCAATCAGGCTTTGGGGGGTGGGGGATGGGATGAAGAGAGGTGTCCCTTGTCCTGGTTTCTGCAAACACACAAGCTTTGGAGTAAGGCACGGTTAATGCTGTGGTGGCCTCCAGCATCGCAGGGCAGGCTGCTCCTTGGGGGGACCCTCCTTCAGAGGACAGGGTTGGGTATCTGGGAAGGAGAAGGCAAGGGATGGGGCTCCTTCAGATGTGGCATATGGAAGAAAGGGATGAGCCTGCAACAACTGAAACACAGACCCTAAGCCCTAACTCCCAGCTACTCAGATTAGTCCAGAAGCAAGACTAAAAACTGCAAAAGAAAAGGCAGGAGAGAATGACAGGGAAGGAGACAGAGAGAGAGAGAGAGAGAGAGGTAAAAGAAAAAACACCCTGAAAAAAAACCAACAACGTACTATTCCCGCTCCTCTCGCTCTGTCTGCCAGTCCCGCCGCCTGGGAGCAAAAAAAACAGAAAAAGGGAGGGTTACAACCATGGGAACTGTCAGGCACACGCAGGGAGCCTCCTCTGTCTAAGAGGACACCGCACCAGGCAGCTCCTTGCCATCCTGAGGAGAAGCCTGTCCACCAGCAGACAAAAGGAAGAAAATAAAAGGCAAAAAACCCCTCTTTTCACAGCTCTGTTTTGCACTAGGCTGCAAGTGCCCTAAGGCAGGGGCCCTTTCATTTTTGCCTGCAAAATCTGACATGCACCTTTGGAGCCAACTCAGTTAATAATGCACTTCCATTAGCTCTGCAGTGCAGCTGGGGCTCTCACATGAAGGGGTCGTAGTCTTGGAGCTGCAAACTCGATGGGAAGAGTGTGTGTGTACACGTGTAAGTTTGGGATTTTGCAAAGGACTCTGCACTGCTTCCCTGGACATCATGCGTGTCTGTAAAATTCCAAACCAACAAATGCAGTATGTTTCTCTTGAGCAGAAAGATGATGCAAGACATGCACACAGCACCTTGGCATGGACCTCTACAGTCTCTCAGTCCTATCCCACATCAGATTCCCAAGTTATGGTGTGCAAATCTGGCAGAAAGCATTTCCCACTCTTACTACCTCATTCCTCCTTCCCTACTGCACTCCTACTTTCCACTCCTACTGCCCCATTGTCAGGGACCTGGAGCCCAGCAGCCAGGATGTGGGGGTGTTTTCTGAGGAGGATGTGGGGTCCTTCTTGCTGGGCAGGATGCCCCCTATAGCAGCTCTTGAAGAAAGGGAAGATGCTGAATGACCTTCAGGAGCTGTGCTCTCTGAGGTGGAGCAAGAGCAGCAGCACACAAGTTGAGTCAGCTCCTGTAGGACCTGGACAGGCAGGACAGCCTGGACAGGCAAGGCCAGGACCCTGCAGTGCCAAGTAAGAGAAGCTCTCCTAGTTCAGCTTCCTGTCTTTCCTCATTTGATCTTTTGGTTGAGCTATTCTTATACACTCAGGTCTCCCTGACAGTGCTGGTGTCTGGCCAGCATGCTGACAGACAGGGACAGATCCCCCTTTGCTGCATGTTACATTAAGACAGAAGACGCTTTAGGAGAAGCAGCTCCACCTGTCCTGGAGACAAAGGCCTAGGGCCAAATCCTGCTTCTACTGAGAGCAAACCCCATTGACTCCGCAGGGAGCAAAGTCAGCTGGTGCATCCTGCCTGGCTCTTCCCTCCTCCCACCCCTCTTCAACATCTTAGAGCAGCGCATGTGATTACACAGACAGTGGGAATGTTTTACATGCCACAATGCCCCTCCTCCACAAAATGAGGAACAGACCAAATAATTTTGGTGCAGGAGGGAGGGCTGAGGACCTTGATAGCAGGGAAGCTGCTGTCCAGCAACCTACAGGAACTGCCATTTGGGCCTAGGGTGCTGCCATACTACCTTCCTCTCATCACACTTCCCACCCTCCCCCCCATGTCCATGGAGGCGGATCATGGCCCACGCACACTAAGTGTGTGAAGACCCAAGCCAGTAACTTTCCTATTCCATCACTGCTAGGGAAACTGGCCCTATACGTTCATTTCAAGAAATTCTTTTCCTCTTGTGATGAAGGCTCTGACTCTTCTCTTAGTCTCCTGATTAGGGACTGAGGAGAGGCTCTCTCCTGTAAGTCCTCTTAGCCCCCCTCTTCCTCCTCATACATTTTAGAAGCAAACTCTAACCTTAGGTCTCTGTATCAGCTCCCTAAGGTTATCTGGGGGAATGGAAAAGGAACACTCACTGCCCCTATCAAGGATCAGAGGTGATGTAGGAAACCCTCAGCCCAAATATTTTAGGCACAGGAAAAAAAAACAACAGTCTGACCTGTATGGAGGGTGTCCTGGCAGCAAATCACTAGCTGGGCAAAATGTTTGAATTGCTGCCTTAAAATGTGCTGGTGTAATGGGGATGGCAGGACAATCCTTTTCCTCCACAGTTCAGACATCAGTGCAGGAAACACAATGCTTGTGGGCTTAGATCAACCACCTCCTTTGGGATGCCTGTCATGATCCCCCCAAGGCCTGGGCTTCAACATCCGCACCCATAGCTACCAGCATGAAGATGCTTCACTTCACTTGAGATCCAAAGTATTTTCTAGGGAAGCAGCAGCCCAGCCACCTCTGCTTCATCCCAGGGGTGGGGATAAGAGCCTAACAGAAGGCTGGGAACACTGCTCACCTGGCCTGACAAAACCCTCCCTTTCCCTTGGATCCCCCTAACACTCACTGCCCGCCCCCCCGCTCCCTGGTCTCTCCTCTAGCACCCAAGGTGCTCAAACTCCAGACCTCTCAGCCAAGAAGATGCATCTCTCCTTTAGCCCATGGGGACTGCAGCTGTGTGCAAAGACTCCAGAATCACCCTCCCCACTCTGCACCAACACTTACAAGCCCACATAAATGGCCCTGCTATCAAGGCTTAGGGCATGTGTGAAGCAATGGTCTGGTCTCAAGACCTGCCTTGTGGGGGGGCTTGTGAGAGGTGAATGAGGGGCACCAGCAGGGCTGGAGAACTGTGGCTTGGGAGTGAGGGGCCTGGACCTGTGTTCTGTGAGTGAGGGGGGCAGAGGGAGCTCTGATTTTCCATGATAAAAACCCCAAAGTCGAATACCAAAATTTACAGGTATTTAGCACTTATTTTATTATAGTGATTGAAGCACTGGTAGGCCTCCAAATTGCTTTAAAACACTGTGGTCAACTGATACCTTCCTTCCTACTTACCTATCTATAGTGGCCTTTCATTTTAATCACGGATTCTTAGGTTTTAATCAGAGAATTTGCAATTTTTTATTAGGGAAAACTAAGATCCCTGCTTATAACAACAGTGCTCTGGTTGTGAAGGGAAAAAAAAGCATTGGCATTTCCACATCAGCTGCAGTTCTTCATACAGACCACAGCACCCAGGCACAACACCATCACTTGCAAACAGGGACTGCCAAAGGCAGCAGCCTATACAAGCCTGAGGGCAGGGGTGAAATCCACGCCCTGACAAAGTACAGAGGGGAAACCCAAGCCTTGATAAACTATGAGATGCTAGCACATGATCCCAGTTAGGGTACATGAAGGCAGGGCACTCATGACTGCAGGTCTGGGAAACAAAACTGGAAGGAAAGGTTTGTGTCAGGGGTTTGGGCACTGGGGTGATGGACCAATTTTCCTGGGGGAAGCAGAGGCCATGCAAGGAGATTCAAGGCTTGCATAGTTCTCAAAGGGGTAAAGCAGATTTAGAGAGAAACTGCCTCTCCCTTGCTATGCCCAGGGAAGGAGATGGATGCTAACCCTGATGACCTGGGAAGTCTATTGGGAACATACATATTGGAGGAGCCAGCTCTGACAATGAGCAGACTGGTTGCTGGAGGAGGAGGGGACAGGCAGCATGGTTTAGGCCTGTGACTGCTGACTGTTTTCAAACTGGCAGCCCCTTTCTTACTGGGAGTCCACATTTCTCACAACCCCTGACACAAGTAAAATCTTAGTGTATCAGCAGCAGTGCTCAGCCACTGTAATTCATTTGTGGGTATGCTATGAGAGGGTGAAAGAATGAGAGACCTTCTTCCTAAAAACACTCATCTTGATGACTGGGCCCTGGAGTGGAGACTAGAAGCCCTGAGATGTGACGGAAGAAGTGGAGGTCAACTCCTTGCCTCAGAGGCACAGGCATTCTGCTTCACCCTGGGGGCAGACACCCCTCCCTGCTTGGAGGCCCCTCATCTTCCTACCCCATGACTGCAAGGGAGGCTAGTGCAGCAAGTGACAGTGCCAGTACACATGATCTGCTGTGCATGCTGGTCCTGGGCCTACTACCCCATGCTGGCAACCAGATGCTACTCTCCCATTCATCTCAAGGTCCAAATTCAGATTAGTTTCTTTCTAATGAAACAATCCCATGTCTCCCAAGCTGAATTGTACATGATGACTCCCCTCCCTTCCCTTGGCACGATTTTTTCTTGCGCCAGCAAGGCCCACAACTCACCGCACCCATTCAGGTAAGGAAAAAGAGGCATAGACAGAGCTGCAATTTTTTTTATCTGCTTTTAATCTAGTCCCTTGTTCAGCATTAAAGGTAAATGACTCTCAGTGATTCCTTCTGTTGTGTGGTATCAGGAGGTCAGAAGCAGGCTCATGAGGATTGGAACATGCCAGAGAATTCAGCTCTCCCCAAGCCTCATGGAGTCAGGCCAGAGGAAGGAGTGCTTCAGTTCAGTCCAAACCCTGACAACTTGGTATGCCTACTGCAGCACCATGTAAACACACCCAAGTTAGCTCTCAATGAGCATAAGGACTAAAAGCAGTCTAGCTGCTCTGATACAGTACTCTGTGCTGATGCTGCAATACTGCTTTGGGTCCCTGAGTTAGCTTGGCTACATCTACACTCAACTCACCCAACAAAGAACAGTGAAACACAAGTAAGCCCAGTAGCTCATTGCTATGGAGAGCAAAGCTGAGTGTGTAAATCCACATTCCACTCCACAATGGAATTAGCATATGGGAAGGGACCCGCTTTTACTAGAGGGTGTAGAAGCCTAGAGAAAACAGGGAAGCCTTTATAAAGACCCTCTAGGAAGGAGCTAAGCAGCGGGTGACTTTAGTGTAAGGGAGAAAACATCAGAGATTGTCTGCTAGCTGGGATGTTAAACAAGGGATTTCATTAGAATAATGAAAGCAACATTGCCCAGAGTCATACTGCCTTTTTCCCTGGCTCACTGTGGAGCTAGCTCCCTGCTCTGGCTGTAAAGTAAAAGGACACACATACTCTTCCATTTCAACAACGAAAGTCAAACTTAGCGATTGATAGACACTGCCCTCCCCACTGTACACAGACAGACAGACAGACAGACAGACAGACAGACAGACAGACAGACAGACAGACAGACAGACAGACAGACAGACAGACAGACACTCTCTCTCTCTCTCTCTCTCGCTCTTTGTCTTCACAGTACCATGCTCAGTCTTTCAGCAGGTAGTCATTCCATGCAGCCATGCTTTGTCTAAGCCAAGCTAAATATTTTCAGATTAAGATGACACATACCACTCTTCCTTCAGTGACTGCACCTGCCATCAACAACTCCCTTGCATCCATGCTCTAGACTCACAGGACTCAGAGCCCCACTTTGGAGCCATCCACACTTGCCTGCATTTCCTTCCTCAGACCTAATACTGTGACCAAGCTGTGTAAGAAGTTATTTGAAAACTCAGTGCCTGATTCCCAGGTAAACTGAGCAATATGTCAGTCATCAAAGTCACAAAGGCACTTCCCATTGCATGACTAGCAAAGCTGTTCTGGTCACAGACCTTCCCCTTCTCATAACTTTTCTCTAGTCCTTTGTCTGCTGACCCTTGCTTAGCCACTTCTGCTTCCACAGGACAGGGAGCTAATCACACCTTGGAGAGTTTGCAAGGCACAGTGCACAGCTCACTCTGTAGCTGTAGGACCCATAAATAATGTATTGCAACTCTAGAGCCAAAAAGCTGCCAGGCTTGCTTCTGTGTGGGGCTGTAGGTGGAACAGCAAAGGGTTAGCAGGCTGGGCTGCAGGGACCTCCTTTGTTTCTGGGATTTACGGGGGTCTGACTGGCCTGAACACCACTTTGACCCTGTCCTCACTGCCATCTGGGTGCACAGTTAGAAGGTTTATCATCTTGCTCCCCTCATCTTCCTTGTCCCGCTGTCTCAACCTTACCTGTCAGCATCAGTCACCAGGGCCAAACGTCCATAGTCCCATGCCACTTTACGCAAGATTGAAAAGACAAACAACAATGCCTGCAACAATATAAAGGAAAACTGTGAGGCCAGGCCCCTTCTGTGGGTGATGCCTTTTCCCAATTGCCATTTGTCTCTACTTGCCCCAGGGAAGGAACAGTGGGGGACAAAGGAAGCAGCAGGAACTGGGGTTGGCTTGCTCCTGTAGAATTTGGCCCTTCTGGCTACAGGACACCACCACACCTCTGGGAAGCCAGGATCCAAGGGGGAGAAATGCAGTAGTGTTTGAGCACCCTGGGGATTTGGGATCCAATGAGGGCATGTCTTAGCCTCGTGGTCAGCCTCACTTCAAGCCATTTCCAACCTCTATGGCTCACCTCACCATTTTCGTTCTGCCACATTTGGGTCACTCTTGAGCATGCCATTAACTGGAGCTGCAGGACACTTGGCACAAGTCCAAGGCCATAAAGGACCTGAATCCAAGTCTGGTTTGCCCAGGCCTGCCAGGAAAACTGGAAGACTAAATGGCTGTGATGCCTATATCCTACCCAGCACCACACAGCAAGCCAGCAGCAAAGCTGAGAATGGAACCTAAGAGTCCCAGTGCTAACCATCAGATGGCACTCCTTACCGTGGGATGGGAACTGGGCTTGGATATCCTGAGCCCCATCTGCCCCAAGCCCTAGTCACTAGCCTACTCTCCTCTTCCCAGGCTTAGGAATACATCCCAGGAGCCCTGTTTGTCAGTACACGTTCCTAGCCCCTAAAGCTATGCTACCCCCATCCTTCCCCCTCCCCCGCAACCCTAGCCCCATGTGAACAACAGTGGAGAGGACTTACAAGGAAGCACATGAAGTCAAGGGCGAGAACGGTAGGCACGCCACCAAACGGCAGCCCCTGCAGCACCGTACTGCGGATGCGGGCACTGTAGCAGTAATCCTGGGTGCCATTGTTACAGGATTTGCAGGTGGCTCCTGCCGAGCCAAAGGTGGCAAACAGGAAGGGAAGCATCTCTACTGCTTCATCGTCTTACCTGGGGAAGGAGAAAAAAAGGACCAGTTAGAAACACACCAGTTGGATCCTCCACAGCCTGGTTATCAAGAGGAGGCAGCAGCTGAGGAGCACTGGAAACCATCCTTCACTCAGCTCCAGCTTCGCCAGAACAGCTGGTGCTTGTACTACACAGCACCCCACTACTGCCCTCACCCCTGATGGAGGAGGCTAAATGCATGGCTGGTGCTCACATTTGCAGAGCCAGGAAGAGCCAGAGTGTTGAAGCAGGAGGTGGGGTACTCCAGCTTCCAGCCCTGCAGGAACTACCATGCAGCTGCTGGACAGAGCAGCTGCAGCAGGGCCTGTCCAGTGTTTTCTTGTGATGCAGCCCTGGAAAGCACCTCTCCCTCTCATACTCCCTCTCCTTAGAGCAGCTGAAGCAGTTGGATTGCTTCAGCTCCCTTCCCCCTCTGCTGCTTGAGAGCTCGGTTACAGGAAAAACCTCTGTTAAGTCATGGCAATGGAAATGAACTCACTTGGATGCCACAGGACTGCTGCTGCTGCGTTACATTCTCCAATTTCCTCTCCCTGCATGCAGATCTTCACAGTTATTAGGCTGATTCTCCCCTCTCACTGCTTGCCTTCCCCAGTTCTCCCAGCTCCACTCCCTTCCAGCCCCTCAGTAGGCTGAGTCCATCCCCCTCTGGGTTTTTATTTCCCGCCCCCAGTTTTGATGCTGCCTGTAACTGTGATCGCAGCTGAGTTCAGCTGTAGAAAGACTTTAGGCAAGACATGATGCAGCTATGGAAGAGGCAGAGAAGAGCTTGGGATTCTTAATTTAATTGGAAGCCTTACAAGGGAGTCCTGGACAGTGCTACAACCAGGAAGAGGAGACAGCATCACTGCTTAGAGACAGACAGACAGGCATTTCTCCACTGGGATGGAAGCACTTCTGTGGGAAATGTTTAGTGGCTTACTTGCAGCAGCAGTGATAAAAACATGAAGTGAGTGTCATTAGGATGGTCTATAAGGGATGAGCCATAAGAGATAAATACAGTTGCTTTAGGGAGAGAAGACAAAAACCAGCTGCTGAAGGTGGCAGCAGATGAGGACAATCAATGCAGGCAGCAGGTTTCTGCTGTCCCTCTTGCCCCCACTGGCTTCACAAATCAGCACCAGGGCTGGACACAGGCATGGGCAAACTGGGCAGCCGCCTGGGGCCCAGACAGAAAGGGGGCCCCAAAATGGTAATTTTAAAATTATCATCATCATTATCTCTGGTGAAGGGGGGCCCGATATTAAAGTTTGCGCAGGGCCACCAGGAGTCTAGGTACCATGCTGACCAACACATGTTCATCCCACTCATGAGGACACTGCTCCAGTCAGCCACTTCTGGAGGGAACACAGATGCTGTTTTACTGCAGCCAGGAACTCTAAGCCAAATACAGGATAGCAGCAAGTGAAACATGAAGCAAGCATCCCTTGGATCGTCCAGAAGGGCTGAACCCTACTGGATAAACACAACTGCCTTGTGGAGCACAGATAAATACAACCAGTGCCACAAAACTGGTGTTAACACCCTATCTTCTAATAACAAAGGTTAATCTTTAAGGAATGCAAGGAAGCAGGACCCTGCATTCAGGATCCACTCACACAGCTGAGGGGTGGGGGTCATTCATTGCGAACTATCAGGAAAGAGGGCCCCTACAATGGCCAACACTGCTCCTTCTAGCTCAAGCAAGCTAAAAGCAGTACAGCGCAGCAGTTGTTGGAAGGAAGATAGGCTGCTGTCCCAGGAGCTTTTGCTTGCAAAATGAATGCCTCTTGGCTCAGCTGAGACACAGTCACGTGTTTAAGAACTGGCTGAAGGACTGTAAACAAAGGACCATGACAAACAGTGGTGTAGCAACCCACTGGGGGTGTCCAACAGGACCAGTAGAAGACAGGGGATTTCTGAACAGCGCAGCTGAGATGGAGGACAAGCCAAACAGCACATTCAATTAAATTCCCAGACTATCGGGTGCAGAGGGCCTGCCAGTGCCAGAGGAGTGAGGGGGCTTGGAGGACAGCATGGCTAAGCCATGGCAATACAAGTTACCTATTAGCCCAAGACCCAGCCAAGCTTATTCACCCTGGAAAAATGAACGAGAAGCAGATACTCAGTGACAAGGGAGAGAGCTGGGAAATGCAGCAGGAGGGAGGAGGGATAAGGAAAGTGGGCAGCAAATTACACAGGGGCCCGAACCTGAACAGCACAACACGATTACCCAAGGGCCCATGGGACTGCTTACACAAAAGCCTGCTCCAGAGGCTCCGCTGGATGCAGAGCTTGCCAAACCTGGCCTAGGACACTACCATCAGCCCTGAGCAAGGTGCTGACAGCAGGAGATGGACAACGTGGGGGGGGGATAGGGAGTTTGTACCCACTACATCCATGGGTGTGTGTGGGGGTGGGGAGCTTTCAGTGGGTTCTGGAACAGGGCCTTAGAGAGCAACTAAAGGGGAAACTGGGATCAATCTGCTCGAAATGCAGAGCTTTGGATGCAGAGAGGAACAGCAGGGAGACAGGGATCACCAAGAAATGATGGAGTGAGATGACAGGGAGAGAGACTGGGAGTCAGGAATGGCTTTTCTGATGAAGATCCAGGAAGGCAGGGGACAAGAAAAACCCAGGGGAAGGGCTGGGACCTCAGTACAATGGACTCTTAAAACTAGATGGGATGGAGGGCCAGAGAAAAGTGCTGTCAGGAATAAGTGAGCAGGTCTCCCTTAACCCCTCAGAGGGACAGCAATTGGCAGAGATTAGCCATTTAACCCAACCCCAGATTGAAAGACTAGTCTCTTTCCTTCCCCACACAAAACATTACCACAGCCAGCAGTAACTCATCATATGGAATGGGCCAGGGGAATCCAGCGCTGCTCTAGAGAAAGGTCTCTCCCACATATAGCTGGGGCACAGCAAAGGCAGGGAACAGTGTTTGTGGAAAGCTTGCCATGTCTGTCTGCTGTAGCTGGTCTGTGGATCAGAACTGACAATGCAGCTAGTCCAGGTGTGGGCAATTATTTTGGGTGGAGGGCCACTCACTGAGTTTTGGCAAGCCATCGAGGGTGGCATAACAGGTCACCGGGGCAAATAAATATTAATTTTCTAATTTTTTTAGGGGGCTGGATAGAATGGCCTGGTAGGCTGCAACTGGTCCAGGGGCCACATTTTGCCTACCCCTGAGCTAGTCCATCTTTGGTCACAGATGCGGATGGGAGTTGTGCCTGGTCAGAAGAGAGCAGAAAAAGCCAAAGGCGGTATGTGCACATGTGCCTGAATTCATCCCATGCCTATCAGCAGGGGATCACGAGGAGCTGTAGAGGCCACACATCCTGCAGACATGGTGCTAAGTTTCAGAAAGGAGACAAAGGATGCATCCACATTGGCTATGGCTGAGAAACAAGTTCTGCCCACCTGATCCACCAGCCTTGATAATGGTGCAGCACCAATACCTGAAAAGCACTTGGCCCATTTAGCAGAGCACAACAGAGGCTGGGAGGGGAGATGACTGATCTACGTACATACACCAACAGATCAAGAACCATTTACACTGTTGGACAAAGTTGGCATATAACCATGTGACAACAAACTGGCCAGTAATACGCCCAAACAGGAAAATAGCAAGTTGTACAATAGCAACAGGAAGTTTCTCATTACCAATGCAATATAGTTCTGAAGCAGTTTTCCCAGGATGGTTGTTCCTCATTCCCCCTAACTAATTCTATGACGGAGCTCGATCAGTTAACGAACAGGATGCTTGGACATGGCTGCCTGACATAGCAGGGGATGGGGCTTTTGGTCTAGGAAGTTTCTCTCAAGCCTGTGTTTCTTTATAGCTCAGTGCTGATTGGGCACATCAAGAGTTTCTCCCAAGACTCACCCCCCACCTCTCCACATACCACGTGCAGCTGCACACTAATTAGACTCTCTTAACTCAGCCGGGGAGCAGGACTGAATGGCTGCTATTTTAGCTGATTAGCTACAGCCTGGACAACAAAAGGCCATGATGGCAGGAAGGATCAGGAGCCAGAGGGTTTAGCTCAGTGCACCCAGCAGCCAGGTGTGCCCAAGGATCGAGGCCAAGGACTCCCAGGCATGTTACCTGTGCAGCCCAGCCTATTGCAGGCTCACTCCAGGTGTCCAAGCAGGGCTTCCTGAAGCTGGGCTCTGCACTTCCAGCTGCTAGTGATAGACAGGGCAGTTGCAAAGGTGTACTGGTGGTCAGGCTAAAAGCCAATTAAGAAACATGCTGGCAGATCTACTGGCTTACAGACCTGCCAAGCAATCCCACGTGGCTCCCAAGAAAAGGAGGTGCAGAGTCTAGCTTGAATCCCTAATAATATCAGGTCATGGTGATGTCCCTATCTAATTCTAGAGGGAAATGAACTGGTGTGGGCAGGGGACTGAAACCTGCAAGTCAGACAGGCTCCAAAAGCTGGAGAAATTGGAGAGTGACTCTGGAAAAATCTTGCAGTGATATATGGAGGCTTTCACTTTTGGGGCACCTGTTCCATTGAGCCCCCACCACATCATAAATGACCAATAAAAGCATAAAAGGTCTTCCATAGCACCTGCACGAGATGAGTTAGAACAGGGATGGCAACTCATTCGGTCATTTGGGACTATGTCATGTTGCGTGTGGGGGCAGAAACAGAGCAGTGGAACAAGCCATGGCAACATTAATTGCAGAGTGGATCTGATTTAAATCAGTTTAATAGTTGGTAGGGTCAGAAGGGACCTAAGCTGATCATCTAGTCCGACCCCCTGCCATGAGCAGGAAAGGATGCTGGGGTCAAATGACCCCAGCTAGGTGGCTGTCTAGCCTCCTTTTGAAGACCCCCAGGGTAGGGGCAATCACTACTTTCCTTGGAAGTTGGTTCCAGCTCCTAGCCACCCTGAGAGTGAAGTAGTGCCTCCTGATATCTAGCCTGAATCTACTCTCAGTCAACGTATGGCTGTTGTTCCTTGTTACTCCCAGTAGTGCTTGGGGGAACTGGGACTCTCCCAATGCCTGCTGGTCCCCCTTGGCAAATTTATAGACAGCCACCAGATCCCCTCTCAACCTTCTCTTGTGGAGGCTGAACAGGTTCAGGTCCCGTAGCCTCTCCTCATAGGGCCTGCCCTGCTGCCCCCTGATCATGCGAGTGACCCTCCTCTGGACCCGCTCCATGTTATCCACATCCCTCCTGAAGTGCGGCACTCAGAACTGGACGCAGTACTCCAGCTGCAGCCTGACCAGTGCTGCATAGAGGGGGAGGATCATCTCCTTGGACCTGCCTGAGATGCATCTGTGGATGCATGACAAGGAGCGGTTGGCCTTCCTGACTGCGTCCCCACACTGCCGGCCCATGTTCATTTTGGACTCAACAGTGATTCCAAGATCCTTTTCTGCCTCTGCGCTGCCGAGAAGGGAGTTCCCCAGCCTGTAGGTATGGTGCTGGTTCTTCCTCCCCAGGTGCATCACCTTGCACTTGTCCGTATTGAAACCCATCCTGTTCTCATCTGCCCACCTCTGTAACCTGTCGAGATCTAGTTGTAGCCTGTCCCTCTCTTCTAGCATGCCCACTTCTCCCCACATATTAGTGTCATCTGCGAACTTGAACAAGGTGCTTTTCACCTCCTCGTCCAAACTGCTGATGAAGATATTGAACAGTGCAGTCCCAAGGATCGAGCCCTGGGGAGCCTCACTGCCTACATCCCTCCAGGTTGAAAATAACCTGTCCACCACCACTATCTGGGTGTGGCCCTTCAATCAATTTGTCTACACAGTCAGATAGGTCACATCGACACCACAGATGCCTAATTTTTTAATGAGGATGGGGTGAGAGACAGTGTCAAAGGCCTTCCTAAAGTCCAGGAAGACTACGTCCACCGTGACAGCTGTGTCCAAGGCTTTTGTGACCTGGTCATAGAAGGCCACCAGGTTGGTCTGACAGGACCTGCCTCTAACGAACCCGTGTTGATTATCCCCAAGCAAAAACTCCCCTGGCTGGACTCTCGCAGATGTGTTCCTGGCTAATTTTCTCAAAGAACTTCCCCAGGACCGAGGTAAGACTAACAGGCCTATAGTTTCCCAGGTCCTCTTTCCTCCCTTTTTTGAAAATGGGGACCACACTGGCCCTTTTCCAGTCATTGTGCACCTCACCAGAGCACCAGAAGTGCTTGTAAAGCTGTGCCAGGGGTCCTGCAATGACCTCTGCCAGTTCTCTAAGCGCTCTGGGGTGGAGGTCATCAGGACCTGCTGATCTGAACACATTTAGTCCCTCCAGAAGTTCCCTGACTAGGTTCTCACTGACCCTGGGCCTGGCTGCGCCTCCCTTGGGTCCATCCGGAATCCCTTTGGGGGGTGGGGTTGGGGGTGTGACCCGGTCCCTGCTCAGAAAAATGGAAGCAAAGAATCTGTTAAAGAGATTAAATTAAATTGATTTAAATCGTGGTTTAAAAATCACTGGCCAGGAAGCCTTGATTTAATCCTTGTTTTCTACAGAAAGTGCATTCTTGTTCTTTGATATAAACTTCCATTAAAATATTCCCAAATGGGGTCTCTTTTATGACCTGGGAAGCCTGCTGCCACTGTAGATTTTCCATACCATTCCCTCACTAGATCTCAAATGTGCCATACCATTCCCTCACTAGATCTCAAATCAATGGAGAGGCTATACACAGACACTTATCCCTCAAGACTTCTCAAAATGTTTCTGTTTTGTTTCTACTGCCCCTCCCTCCTTGCATTTATGTCCAGACTTCACCTCCTTGCCCAGATCTACTCCACCCCCAACAATCCTCTATTCATATAACATCTTGAAACTTTGCTATTTTAGAGAGAGGTAAGGGCTTGACTCTATGACACAAACTTGCAGAGAGACAGGGCTGATGGGTAGGGAATCAGGTCTGTTATCTCTCATCTCCATGTACTGCTGTTAACAAGGATGTTATCTCTGGAGACAAATCCACAGTTTGAGAACTGAAACTAAGCATCACAGAGATGCTTAATAGGATCTTCCAGACTGAGCACTGAGTCCCATCAGGTAGAGTGGTTTTCTTTAATCTTTACTAATCTATAGAGGAGCCTCTGGAAACCTCATAAGATTGGGCCCCTAATATATCGTTAATATATCGTTTGTGGCCTGTTGTGACATATTTATAAAACTTTTCTAAAAAGGTTACATGTATATATTGTCTCAAATAGTATATAATTAAAAGTTATAATCCCTCTTCCACAATGATCTCTTTGAGCTCCAACATATTTTAAATTAAAACTATCTTT
>NW_017728943.1:81477224-81496606 GCF_001723895.1 Crocodylus porosus
AAAAAAAAATCTGATTTAAATAAAAAAAACTGCTTTTTAATTTTTTTTAAATTGATTTTTCTCCACCCTGATTAGTTGCCTGGCTCCTTGAGCCACAGCAGACACTACTCATGCGGCCATCAAATTTCTGACCCACAGCCAGGTGACAAGGTGCTACACTTTAGATGTGGCCCATAGGGCTGCCTGTGGGTCAGAAATATGGTGGCAAGATGAGTGGTGGGGCAAGCCACAGCAGCTACCACCAAATTTCTAGCCCCACAGGCCACATGACATCTCCAAGGACTGTATCTTTGACACTCCTGAATTAGAACATAGAAAGTGCCACTCTGGTTTACCCTCTGCCTGCCTAATTTAGCATCCTCTCTAGAAATAGCTGTCCCTGTCAGATGCCCATCTAGAATTCACTGATAGAGTAAGTTACTCTTTAACCACATCAGGCAGCGGCTGGCATGGCCTGAAGCAGGACATTTCCTGTCTCTCCTCTTTTATCCACTCTAGTGCAACTCTAGAAGGCTTCATTAAGAACAACAATGCCAAAACCTTTCCTGAATCTTTCTAGAGTTCTTGGCTTCGACTTCTTGTGGCAGTGAGTTTCATGGGTTAATTACACTGAAGTACTGGTTTTCAACTTATTGCCTTGCAATTTTCCTTGTACTTGTGTTCTGGGAGAGACTACATTGGCCCTCCACAGAGCACCTATTATTTTATTTACCTTTATGATGACCCAACAGATTTGTCCTCTCTCTCAGCTACACAGTCCTAGTTCCTCTAATAAGACAGCTGCTCCAATTTATAGAGTGGCATTATAACATTTTTGCTATTTCCCTCTACGCTGTTTCTCACACATTTGAACAGCCTTGCTTTTCTGAACATTGTGTTGCTCATCAAACAGTCCACAGCATTGCACAAGTCACTCCTTGAGTAGTTACAGTTAATTTAGAACCCAGCGGTGCCTGAGAAGAGCAAATTACTCCTCGTGGCCTTTACCTTGCACTTTTCCATGCTGAATTTCACCTACCATCAAGTTGCTCATTCACCCAGTTTAGTGTTATACTCAGACCTTCCCTGCAACCTCAACTAACTTAAATAATTCTGTATTGTTTGCAGATTTCACTACCTGACTGGTCATCATCTGTCCCAGATCATTAATAAACCCTCTTAAAATAAGTTCCACTAGAGGACAGAACCTCAGCATACCTGTCTTTGGTTTTGGCTACATTGAAAATTGGTCATTTGTTTCTACTCTTTGTTTCTGGTCACTTAGCCAGTATTTGATCCATGACAGAACTTTACTTTCCCCCTCCACTGCCCCTCCCATCAGTTGCCTTAAAAGCCCTTTGTGAGAGATTTTATCAAGGGCTTTTCAAACATCCACATAAATTAGGCTGTCTAGCTCTCCATTATCTGCTGTTTTGCAGACCCATTCATCACATTCCAATAGATTAAGGAAGCATGATTTTTTCTTTGCAGAAGCTGGACTGGTTAGTCCGTAACTAAAGTATTTTAGCAACCTTTTAATACTGGAACTACCTAAGTTAAGCCTTCTGCAATTCCCAGGGTTACCTCAATACCTTTTTGAATAAGATAGATGCATGTCAGGTATAGCAGCCGATCTGCATTAGTATTAACTGGCAATGTGTTTTGAAAGCACTTCAAAAGCTCACATTCTGATGCAGGGCTGGGAGTGAGACTCTGCTGTTGTCATCTGAAGCAAAAGCAAGCATAGTCTATGCTATGAACTGGGACATATTTTACCTGGACAGGTGAGGCCTCTTTTGAACAATCCCTTTGTACCAGCATGGAGAAAGACTAGCAAAGAAAAGTAATGTAGACCATAGTCTGGACTGGCACACCTTGCTATGGTTTGTGCCAACTACCAAGAGATGTAAGTGGAAGTAGGGAAGCATCAGTTTCAATACCAGAGGGCATTCTTTGTGGTCATAGAGTTTGGAAGGAAACTGAGAGGACTCCTCCTCTCTGCCTCCTACTGGGGGTACATCAGTTGGGACACAGCCCAGAAGTGATGTGCCCCACATGGACACCACGGAGTGTGTGCCTAGTGTTTTTCATCCACAAACCTCCTACTAGTAACTGATTAGCTCAGCAAGATGCATCTGTCTGTGAAGTTGAAGTCAGGGTGGGGTAGGATCAAGCCTATGACTCACTGTGCATTAGCTGGGGAAAATCAGGTAAACATCAGGGAGCTCTCTGAATAAGAGATGCTAAGCCTCAACTGAGTTTGCTAGAGGGCAGTGGGGAAGGAGATACCAAGAAAAGAGCAGGCTCCCCAGACCTTCTCATCAGCACCCTTCATAGGGCCCATGTGCAAAACAGCCAGTTCAGCAAAAGCAGCCTCTCTTCATTGGTCCCTGGGCCCCACTACTGTTCCCCGGTCCACCTGTGCCTAGTGAATAAATACTGCCATTTCTTTCCCTGAGATCAGCTGATCCTACTCTGATTATGGCCTGTTCCTTCCCAGCCTGAAGGAGGCTGATGGATTCAGACCTTCTCTATGAAGCATCACCCACAAGGAGTGGATGTGTGGGAAGAAGATCAAAGGCAGGCAACCCTCATAGCTAGGACAGAAGCCAGACAAGGCAAGGGCTTCACTAAACCTGTCTCCCCCACCTACCACCCCACCCCTGCCCAGGGGTGTCCTGGGAGTAGTGGATGCATACTGATGCAGCAGGAAGAGCTCAGCTTTGGCACAGGAACAGACAGGAGATTTGCTCTATGCCAACAAACAGGCATGAGAGAAGACTCTCAAGAACGAGATGTTAGAACAAGGAGGGGGGAGGATGGTGCCCATCTGGTGGGACTCAGAGCACAGCTTACAGGAGGATTCCTGTGCCCTTGAAACAGACGCTGTGTGTGTTTCAGCCTGCAGACTCGATGGGATGGCCTCTTGCCATCTCCCTCTCTCTCAGTGCCACCCACAGCCACCTGTTGCTGGGAACGCAATGGCTAAGCCTCAGGCTTCCCATGCACATAATCAAACAAACCTGTTGTGTCCACCCAGGGGTTTGACCCCAGCAAACTGTCCATGTCTGCCCAGGAGTGCAGCTCCAGGCACAAGCCCAAAGAGGGCCTGCCCCACCTGACCATGATCCCTGTTGGCACCACAACATTTTGGCTCATTCTCAATGAGAAAGGATGGCAGGAAAGCACACCCCTCCCCACTTTGGGTGTGCAGGCTTGTCGCACACTGGCTAACATTTCCCTGGAAGGCATTCCAGCCAGTAAGCATGTCTGCAGGATTTGAGGACTGGCAGAAGACCTATTAGCACCAGGATTGATTTGATTTAAATCAAATCAATTTAATCATGATTTAAATCACAATTTAAATCACTAATCAGGAAGCCTTGATTTAAACACTGTTTTCTACAGAAAGCGCATTCTTGTTGTTTGATATAACTTTCATTAAAATATTCCCAAACAGGGTTTCTTATGGCCTGGGAAGCCCACTGCCATGATAGGTTTTCCCTTCTACTATACCATTCCCTCACTAGATCTCAAATCAAGGGAGAGGCTATACTCAGAAACGTATCCCTCAACACTTCTGCAATAGTCTGCTCAACATGTTTCTCTTTTGTTTCTACTGCCCCTCCCTCCTTGCATTTATCTTTAGATGACTCCTCCTTGCCCAGAACCACTCCACCCCCAACAATCCTCTATTCATCTAACATCTTGAAACTGCAATTTTAGAGAGAGGTAAGGGCTTGACTCTGACAAACCTGCAGAGACGACAGGGCTGATGGGTAGGCAATCAGGTCTGTTATCTCTCATCTCCATGTACTGCTGTTAACAAGGATGCTATCTCTGGAGACAAATCTACAGATTGAGAACTGAAGCTAAGCATCACAGAGATGTTTAATGGGATCTTCTAGACTGAGCATTGAGTCCCACTGGGTAGCATGGCTTTCTTTAATCGTTACTAACTTACAGAGGAACTTCTGGGAACCCCATAAGATTGGGCCTCTAATATAGTCCATGGCCTGTTGTGAATTATTTAGAATTTTTTCTAAAAAGGTTACATGAATATATTGTCTCATATAGTATACAATTAGAAGTTATAATCCCAATTCCATGATGACATCATTGAGCTCTAACATTGCCCTTAACTTAAAACTATCTTTATATAGGTTTATTTTTTAAAAGCATCTTAACAAAAAAAAAATGATTAAATAAAAAAAATCTGATTTAAATTAAAAAAATCCAATTTTAATTTTTTTTAAAACGAATTGTTGATTTTTATCAACCCTGATTAGTACAAATCACCTGGAGGAAACTTAAATGGAGCAGAAAGTAACTACAGACCAGCTTTCCAGAACAGGAGACTTAGGATCCTTTCCATTATGGAAGCTGAAGAGGAAAGTAGATTCTATTTCTCTACTCAGCTCCAGGACTCTGGAGCTGACTTTTCTTCTCCCTAGGATCACATGGCATGGCACTGATTTTTGTTGAGCTCCTCCTCACCTGTACGTGCATTGAAACACTTATGTACTATAGGTGTACAAGCCACACTGCCTAAGAATATGGGACCATATGTTTCTTGGGCAAAGGGCCATGCGCCTCCCGTACACACACAGCATGGAGCAAAATGCTTGGGAGAGAAAACCACACATACGGTTTTGGAGGAAGTGTCCGTTCTAGCTCCCAGCCTTGCTTGAAGCTTTGTTTTAGAGCTGGCAGTCTAGTGAGGGAAGAGGATAAAAGAATGAGGAAGTCAGGTAGAACTAGCTCTCCTCCTCCCCTGACTGGCAATTCTGAATGCAGCATCAAGCTACCTTGGACGTGTGGCCAGCCTGATGTGACGTTCCTGGCAGCATAGGGGGGCTGGGACTGGAAACTGTTGCACACAGGTAATGAATCTGTCACATGGTTGCCGTTCCATTAACCTAGACACAGGCCCTGTCCCAAACAGACCGGTTCCACCAGGCACAGAGCCACTTTCCTTGCACTGGTGCCATCAGATCTCTCCCTGCCCCCCAGCACCTTGTTGTTCTAGGAGGGCAGAGCACACGGCACAGCCCCTGGGATGCACAAGAGCAGTTCCTAACCCCCACCACCTGGATATTTCTGTGGGATGCCAGGAGCAGACAAGGTGGCCTGCGACTCTTGTTAAATAGGTGCTCTTGGGACCCCTCCGCACTCACCAACACTTTAGGGTGGTGCTGGTCTCACAGGCTGCAGGTAGCTCACTGCACATGGCATGCCTCTAAACTCAACTCCAGGGGAGCAGGACTAGTTTCAGAGAAGGTAATCAGCTCAGACACACTGTTGTAAGTTCAGCAAAAGTGGAGTGGAGTACATGTGAAGCCTCACAGGGGCCCTGGACTTTGCAAGCAAGATGCTTGATGCTGAAAAATAAACATCTGGGGCTGCAAGGAGAGAGGCAGGTCTGCTCTCAAGCTGCAAGGTTTCAAGCCCTGTCAAGGGCTTTACCTCCAGGGCCTCTGCCTTGGAATACAGATCTGCTATGGAAATCCTCCTCATCTCCCGCACACTCAATAGGCCAACAAGCATGTGTTTGCCTAAGACAACGCAGTGCAAAGGAACAGGCCTGCTTCAAACACCCCGCTAGCATCCAGCACCAGGCAGGCAGAGCTCCCCCAGGTCTGTAAGTATCTGCAGGGATCAAGGGCTCATTACGTGGAGGGAGAGGGGCCAGGACATGACACAGGATAGGGAATGACTATAATGCTCAGCACTGCAAAGGCATTAAGGAACTGACCCTTTAGCTTTTGCCGTAAGTTCTGAGATTCGCTGCTTGGGCTAGTTAGGGGTAAGACCATCTACACCAGGGGTGGTCAAAATATGGCCAGTGGGCCAGATGTGGCCTGTGAGGCTATTCTATCTGGCCTGCAGGGCCCCTAAAAAATGTAGAAAATTAATATTTCTCTGCCCTTGGGTCCTGCAAAAAATGACAGGAACCAAGGGCAGTAGGACCCAGGGGAAGCCCAGTGGGCTCCAACAACAATAGGGCCCACCTGGCCCTGCCCCCCCAGCTGGGGCTTCTGGCCTGGGAGCAGGTGGCTGCCCCGTGCCGGAACTACAGGTAAGCTGGGGCGGGGTGGTGGGGAAGCGTGGAGGGGACTCCAGGCAAGGAAGGAACGTTGTGGGGAGGGCAGAAGCGGCCCCTTCCCCACCCTGTCATGGGTGCCTAGTGCTGCAGCTGCTCACAGCCTGTGTGGGGCTGCCTGTGCCTGCTCCAGACCGCCTCATGCAGGCTGCGAGCGGCTGCAGCAGGGACCACCAGCCATGGGGTGGGGGAGGGGCCGCATTTCCCCCTGCGCTCAGCTTTTCCCTGGGCTCCTTCCCTGCGTGGAGAGGTTAATGGGACGGTTAATGTCTAGGTTAATGGGATGGCCCCTCGCCTGCCCCATGGCTGGTGCTCCCTGCTGCAGGTGCTTGCAGCATACACAGGGCTGTCTGGAGCAGAGACAGGCAGCCCCAGGCAGGCTGTGAGTGGCTGCAGCATGGAGCACTGGGCATGCGGCGGGTGAGGGGCTGCTCCCCCCCCCACCCTGCGCTCAGGACAACCTTATAACCTGGCCCCACTGCCAGGCGGGTTACAAGCTGGTGCCGAGTGAAGGGAAGAGCAGCCCCTTGCTTGCTGTGTGGCTGGTGCCCCACACTGCAGCCACTCGCAGCCCACCTGGGACTGCCTGTGCCTGCTCTGGACAGCCCCACATGAGCTGCAAGCAGCTGCAGCAGGGAGCGCCGGCCATGGGCAGGCAAAGGGCCATTTTTCCCTGCTGGCAAGCAGGGGGTCGGGGCTGTGTGCTGCCCCCTGCCTGTACCACAGGGCTGGGGGGCACTGGGTGTGAGTGGGCAGGGAGCCAGTGGGAGCACAGGGCCCGCATGGGTGCCCCAGGGTCAGTGCCGGTGGGGCCCAGAGCAGGGTGGCAGGAGCGCGGGGTCCCTGTTGGCAGGGGCTCTATGGAGCTGGGCCAGCTCCCCCCTCTCCCTGCTGGTGCAGCCCAGCCCAGCTCCACAGACCCCTGCCAGCCTGTGCCCCGCTTTGGGCCCACTGATGCTGGCCCTAGGACATTGGTCCCAAGACACTGGGACACTGGTCCCAAGATGGTGACCAGGGGCGGGGCTCCTGTCAGAGCTACCCATGTAGCCCTTGACAGCCTGTCAAAACAGGGTAAGCAGCCCTCCGCCGGAAATAATTGTCCATCCCTGATCTACAGACTGTATTTAGCCTCCTTGCTCCTCCTTCCTCAGTGCAAATAGAGTCAAGACCAGCCCACAAACAGAATGAATCATGAGACCAGAGCCAATTACAAACTCCAAGCCAGGCCAGTTAGCCAGACTGCTCCGGAAAGAGCACACCTCCAGCAGTGCAGGTCTCAATACCTCCGGTGGTAGAACCGGAGCGTGCTCCATCCACTCCATGCATTGACCTGGTATTGCAGTGTTTCCAGGACCGGTGCAAAAAAACAGAAAAAAAAAAAAAAAAAAAAGGTCTCAATACCTATTGCTGCACTGCAGAAATGATACCACCCAGGCCACCCCCACCTGGAACAGCAAATAACTCCGGCATCACTGGCTAGGCTTTGAAGGCTCTATGTGGCTAACAGAGGATAGCCTACAAAGTAAATAGGAGGGGAAAACACATCTCCTGTGTTAACTGTAGGG
This sequence comes from Crocodylus porosus, assembly GCF_001723895.1. Lineage (NCBI taxonomy): Eukaryota > Metazoa > Chordata > Crocodylia > Crocodylidae > Crocodylus > Crocodylus porosus. Next base: position 81,484,872 of record NW_017728943.1, read on the forward strand.
CACAAGGGAGCTCCCAGGGGTCACTGCCCTCCATAGTCAAGTCTGCGGGAAGTGCTGTGGTGTGATCAGCTGGTTGTCTTCTTGGCCAGCAGGAGAAAGGGGGACTGTGTGGCCTCCCACTCTGAGGTCTGTCCCCACCACACAGGAGTACCTGTGCACTGTGCACATCAGCAAAGAAAGGGTGCCGGGAGAGCGGGGCTGGAAAGACATGGGTGGATTCTCTTGGCCTTGCACTGTGGAGTCTGCGACATGGTTGCAAAGGCAGCTGGGAAGAGGTCTTCAATGAGATGCTGGCCGAGTCATTTACATTCTGGGCAGCAGGGGCTTACACCAGGCAGGGCCCAGACAGCTCCTGCAGGGCACCAGACAAAGAATTGCTTGTTGAGGAGCCCAGTCTACCCTGGGCTGACCTCTGCTACGGCACAGCACAGGTTTGGGCATGCAATAAAAATAGCAGCCGGGTCCCTCTGGAGCAACGCGTCTCCCACAGCTCACTTCCTCCTCACTAGCTCAGCCTGATCTCCCCTCCCCACACCTTGTGGGCTCATTTGCCAAGCCTCTGGCAAGGGAAAGTGTAGAGCTCAGCAGCTCTAAATATTGATGAGCCAGGTGTCACAGAGTTGGCTGGAGATCTGCCAGCCAGGTGACTTGCACTGAGAGCTTTGGTAAGCATGGCTCAAGTGTTGCTGGAACAGGACCTCCAGCATCTCCTTCCTTCCATCTATATGAGCTGGGGGTTCAAGAAACCAGGGGCAACTCATTAGTCAGCCTTTGGGGGGCTGAGACAGGAGGGACAGAAGGAATGGCACTCTCTTTCTGTCTCTCCCTATCCAGCAGCCCTGTGGTCTCACAGGCTTACCTACTGATCTGGGCAACCTGGTCCTTCCTGAGGCTAAACCCAACTGCATAGAGGTTAGGTGAGAGAGGCTACCACAGCCACTGCTTCAGCCAGGACACTGAAGAAGGCAAAGGAGGATATGAAACCTGCCAAGCCCATCATCTCCCTTCCCCATCCGGGGCCACAAGCCTGACCCCTCTGGGGAGCCAGTGACCGATGAGGTGATTGGGACATGTCCTGAAACTCTCCTGGGAATTGAAGGGCTAGCCCATGTAGATGTCATACAGCCAAGCTTACTCTTTGTGAACGGGGATGTTGCTCTAGGGACAGGTCCTCTCGGCCTATCTGCATACTTCTTGGCAGCTCATCCTGCACAGCAGTTAGGATAAGCCCTGATGGCCTTGCAGTAAAACCACTTCTGAGGTCCCAGGTTGCCTGAAACAATCGAGTACAGGTACCTCTGAGGCCTGGCTCAGAAGCAGGCACTCAGCCTACCTACTCTTGCACATTCAGCCCCCTCAAAATGTTGCAGAAGGTAGGCGGTTCTGTAGTACTCCTATGAGGAGCTTCACCATGCTGTCTTGTACAAGGTCATACACACCAGTGACAGCAAGAACCCAACCCAGCCTTTCTCTGCCCCTGTTTAGCATGCTCACAGAGCTGCCCCCTTTAGCAGGCTGAACAGAGTACTGCACAGGCCACAGAGAGAGACGAGCTGTTGTGTTGCTGCAGAACTGCAGCAGCTGATGGTAAGAATTCAGTGTATTTGGGGAGTCTTTTCACTCCATTCACTGTGGGCCTGGGGAGCTTGCACCATGTAGTTCAATGGAGCTTTGTACAGCACGGCTGATTTACAGCCACGGACTGGAGAAAGATGCTGCCCATTAAGAATGATCCCAGAGGAGAACAGTATGGCTCTGTGAGCAGCTGGGGAGGAATCTCACCAATGGGCTGGCTGAGTTTGCAAACGAGCCACTCGCCTTAAACACGACACAGGAGCAAGAGGAAAGAGCCATCATCCCTTGGGCTGTGCACTAGGGAGGCAAAGAACTGTGGAGCAGGGGGGGTGGAGCTGCCCCTGCCTATGGCTTTGCTGTGACCATGCTTCAAATCCAGCATTTACTTTTGTCCAACTCAGTGCCAGAGAAATCGACCGGGTGGAGGGAGCGTGGGGAAGTGAAGTCTCCAAAGGGAAGTAGCAGGAACCCTATTCACTTGGGACAATTAACACAAGACTGGATGACACACTGGAGACTATGCCCGAGGGAAGCAGCCTGCAGCAGTTGGAAAGTGGCCAGGCCTAGGCAGAAACTAATCCAGCACTATACCAAGCTAAGCAAGACTATTACTCCCCTCTCCCAGTACACTGCCTTGTAGGAGTCTACATACAAATGCTAACAAGAGCCAGACCACTGCATACCCAGGAGGTACCTGGCTCTATGGATGCCAGGCCTCCAAAAATGATGCTGTGGTTTCATCAGGGAAAATATGGAGCATGCCCTCATTCTCTATTCAAGGGCTTGCTCCACAGCTCCCTGAAGTGTGCAAGATCCTCCAAACTTCTAGCTCCCAACCCTGCTGCTGCATAGCTTCCTGTGGAAAAACCTCAACACTAATGGACAATCATAGTTGTTAGACATGGAGGACTTTCTCAATGGCCGAACTCAATACAAAACTTCCTAAGAATACAAATGCACTGGGCCATGGCCAGTATAGCTTGAAATTACTCCAGCAACAAATCCTCTCCTTCCCCAGGAGGCATCACTATTAGGAAGATCTGCCCGAGATTCAGCCTAAAATAAAACAGTTCTCTTTCTGAATTCCATCCTATTCCTCTCGTACCCCATGCCATGCCACACAGAATGAATCCTCTCCCTGACCAGGTACCCGCAGAATCACAGCTATGATTTTGAGAAGTGCATTAAAGAGTCTTGGTGCTCAACTTGAGATGCTTTAAAATGGAAGAGCTTCATTGAAGGGGCGCTTACTACTTTAGGAAAGCCTGGCTCCTGTAATGTCTTAACATGGGAACTGAAAAATTAGCAATAGAAATCATTTCAACCATCAAATACTAGAAACATTTAATTAATTCTCCCCTCTCTTAGATAGATTGCCCAGCTGTGTCCAGTTCCTCCAGGCCACTAGTCTTTCTTGTTCTTTTCTTTTTTACAGCACTCCCTCCAAGCTGCCAATGGCTTTCTTGTGTGGTGCCCAGAACTGAATGCAATATCCCTGTGTGCTTAGATTCCAGGATTCAAAGAAACTTGGAGGGTCATAGAGCTCAACACCCTGCACAATTGCAGGATTGGCTGTCACTAACACATTCTGGGTAGACACTGATCCAGCCTTTCCCTGAAAATCTCCAAGGAAGGAGATCCTACAACTTCCTGAGGCACCAGAGCTGCATAGCAGCTCAGAGGCTCTGTATGTAGAGGTCTCTTTCTCTGCCACATCTCATTGCAGAGCCCTATCTAATGAGCACTCAGCCTGACATCCCCTTCAGCCACTGCTGCTTTTGATTTTCCTGCCATGATGAATCTCAATTATTTCCTGCCTCTCTTGCTGTTTTCTCAAGGTCCCTTGGGATTTTATTTTCTCCCCTTTCCTCAGTGCTGGTCTCAGCTCCTGCTCACTGAATAAACCTGAAGGACATTAACATGCAATTTACTATTCGTCATTCACCAAGACCAGGTGTAAAACTGCACTTTTCAGTACACACCTGACACTTTCCCACCATACTTTGAGCACATCATTTCTTACTGGGTTTTCTCCAGAGAGATAACAAACATGCAATAGTTTTATCAGACAATAAATGCCTGGCAGAGATACGCCATCCTGAGGTTTTCCTCACAGTGTAGTCGTGAAAGGCCAACATTTTTTGTGGCTTGCGGTTGATGTAACCTAGCTTACCTCATGGTAAACGTTACAAAGCCTTGCTTACAGAGCACAGGCACTGATGATGCCCTCCTATTTTTCCTCTTTCTGGTCTGGGTACATGTCGCACATTAATTTGGACACTGCACCTTGCAACAAAATGTGGACCAGTTTGTGTTGTGCTGGGCCACAGAGGGGGTCCTTTGCAAGGTGGACAGCTAGTCCCACATGTGTAACCCCAGAAGGGATGTGGGGGTAGATGCTTTCATCTCTGCTGACATGGTTTTTTTGTTGCTAACAAGTAATTCATGCTCAATCCCTGGGATAGCCACTTACCTTTGCACTTTCACTATTTGTTTTTAATATCTGTGTAATGAAGTTTCAAATAAGTCAGAAGTCTTCTCTTTCTTTTTCTCTTTCTTGTGACTGAGACAAAGTGGTAACCATTCACCGTTCCCCTGGTAAGGGGCTCTGTCAGGCAGTTTTCAGTCTGCAGAGCAGCATTACAGCCAAGCTGATTTGCATTAAATTTGGAGGGTTTGATTTCTTGAGTCACTGAATCAAATGCTTTACTGGGCTCCAAATACATTCACCTGCCACTTTCCCTCTAGCTATACAGACTGTAAATCTATCAGACAAACTTGACTGCTTTCTGACTTGATGCACTTTTTAACAAAATTCCCTCCTAACCCTCCTGCGCCACCCCCTCCCCCCACAAAATACTACTGGCTCAGGTTTCCATTATTCTGCAGGTGCCCAGTAATGTTTTGCTCTTATTTCTTCTATACGCCTACTAAGTTTAGAATCAGTCTTCTCGGGCAGTAATTAAAAGACTTTGATTGCAAGCCCCCTGAGGCGAGAGCAATTTTTTCATTCTGTGTTTGTACAGTGCCTAGCACTGGGCCCCTTGCCTGGGCTGCTACAGTAATAAACAGGCAAACAACAGTTTGTGAAACTTCTCCCTCTTCTTACAAACATCCACGAGATGCAGGCTTGGCTTCAGCTTTCCATGCATTTTTAAGAGGAGTTGCTCGGGTGTGTAAGGCTGTGTCTGGCTGAAACATAAAGCCAAGTCTCTGGTATCCCTTTACCTGATCTGAATCATTCATGCTACCATACATTTCCAAACTGCATCTCATTGTTGTCTCAGACACAAGTTTTAAAGGAGGCACTCCACATTTCTGCCACCCCTTGTCTTGCTTCTTGTTTGACCTAAAACTCCTGGTTTATCTATAATCTTAATTTCCCTAGCCCATTTAGGATTATCAATGCATTTGGCCCTTCCTCTTTCCCTTGGCAGCCTTCATAGGCTGCATATTTTCTTTGCTGCCTAATTTCACCTATTACAGTACAGCATCCCTCTCTGTCGCTTATTTGAAATCAGATTTTTGAGGTAGTCCCTCAAGATCACATTGGCTGCTCCCTCCTGTTAGCTTCTTTCTCTGAAGGATCCTAGACAGTTGTACCTTTGCCTTTGAACACCCAGGAACTGCAGTTGCTGAAGCAGCTATGCAACTGCAACCTCCTTCTGCAAGGCAACATATACGCTGGTGCACAATGACACCAAGGGAATGGGCAGTGATGCGACTCAGGATGACCTGGCCGATGGCAATTAATGACTTCTCTGTGGAGCCTGTGAGGACTCTGTGGCCCAGTCCTCCTGCATGGGTGGCTCTTTATACTTCATTTCATTGGGCTTTTCTTCATGGTTTTTTTTTCATTCCCTGAAGTTTGCCCTCCTGAAGTGTCACCCTTTCCAACTGGCCCCTCAAGAGAGGATCCTTCTGGGGTGGGGTTGAGGCATACATGCAGGGCAGCGCAAAGACACTTGTGCCGATGCTGCCTGCACTGTGCCCTGAATATGGAGTGGGAAGTATTGTGCTATTTTTAGGACTTGTAGGTACATCTCTCTTTAGCAGACAGCCATGGCAGAGGTCTGCCAGGTTGCAGTAACTAGTGCATATCCTAGGAGAATGGTACAGTGGCATCAGGCAGTAGGGCCTGTCTCGGCATTTAAGGGACACTGACTGGACTGCTCTCTGTGATGGCCCATCCCTAGCCCTGGTGTGTCTGGCACAAGGAGGTGAATTCTGGCTGCTTGAGGACAAGGCAAAAAGGGTCAGACTAGTATGGACTGTGGAAGTTTTCCCCTTCCTCTGTAGCAGGGGGTATGGCCCTCTACTTTGGATCTCTTCCAAGTATTTAGCAACCTTTGCAGCAGCAGGGCATTGGCTGCTATGGTCTCCCTGCTTCACACATGGCAGATAAGGTTGTTATGGCTTGCGTACGTCAGGGTTGACTGCACTGTTTTGTCAAGAGGCTAGACCAGCGGTTCCCAGTCTGTGGTACGGGTACCACCAGTGGTACACAGACAATCTGCCAGTGGTACACATTAACAGATTTATTATAATTACTTTATATGACAAAACTTTGCCGCTGGTACTTAAGGTTGAACTGAAAAAACTGTTGGTGGTACTTAAGGTCGTATCTTTTTAAACTGGTGGTGTACAATGTGTCAAAGAGTTTGGGAATTTGTTGGGCTAGACGGTGAATTTGTATAGGATGGTTTGAATAATAATGACTGCCTTAGGCAGAGGGGTGGACTAGATGACCTCTGGAGGTCCCTTCCAGCCCTACTTCTCTTTTTCTTTTCTTTTTTAAATTAATTTCATGTCCCAGGACAAATTAGCCAAATCAGTTCTGAATTCAGTCAGCTGAGTTGAGCTGTGTGGTGCTATAGTACTCTTTCTTCCAGACTCTTCAGCCTGGGGCTTCAGATACTTCCAAATCCATGGCAGGCATCCTACATGCAAACCTCAAACCCAGAGCCCTTGGAGTTCAGATGACCCCTAGTTTTACTGCCCTTAGCCAAAAGGACACAGAAGCAAGCTATAGGGAGAGTCCAAGAGCAATCCCCAATTACCATAAAATGTGTCTCCTCCTATTGGGAGACTACAGTAGACTCTCATAGGGGCACCTACCCTACTTCTCTATGATTCTCTGAGCATTACATACCTACTATGCTGGCCCCAGGGAACAGGGTGGGGGTCCAGGTGCTTAGAGAGGGTTGACTTTCCCAGGTAGCCAGTCACAGTGGATCTGAGTGGGGGTAGGAGGTGGCAGACTTGCATCTATTGCTTATTCTGACCACCCACATGCATTTTTTTGCCTATGGCTCCCTACAATGGCACCCACAAGCTTCATTAGCACCCAAAATGAGAGAGTGCAACAGATCAGGAGAGGTGGGGGGCACATCCTTTACCCTGCATGCCTTATCTAACATTATGCATGTTTGCCACATTCCAAGAAAGATTAGTATCTTGAGAGTTTAGGGAGGAAGTCACCCCATGCCCATAACCCAATGCCTCCTGTGCCTGGCTTCTGATACCACATTGCTGGGGGGATAGCAGGGTGGTTCTTAGGGCACCACAGACTTCTCATATTGACCCCTGCTTTTCCCTCCCAAACATGCTGAATAGAACAATGTGTCCTGGCTGCCAACACAAATCTGTGGTGCAAGAAGTCCCAAATGTCACTCAGAAGCTGGACATGAGGATCTAAAGCAGAGACAGCAGCCAGGCCTGGCTGCAGGCAGCAAATTTATTGATAATCACAACAGATCTGTACCTGGTATGTATGTGCACAGGGATTTCAGAGGCCAAGTGCTAGGGATGTGATTCACCTGGTGCCAGATATGAAGCTGCATCAGGAGCCACATGCAATGAACATTATGCAAAATAATGTACTGCATGTTACAGCTGTGGGTAGTGAGGCAGGTCTCAAAGACACCACTGCATAGCACATTGGGCAATTCCGCCCAGGTTACTGTTACAGAAGTCAAGGAAACCACGACTCTTACTAGCAGAAGCACAGCTATAAAAGCGTTACTGGCTGGCAACATGTTGAGAGGTTGAGAGATTTAATTACTATGAAACAAAGCATTTAATGACTAAGAAGCAGCTTAATGCTCTGAATACAATCCTCATTTTGAGGGATACACTAACATACAATTGTTAAGAAAGCCTCCAAAGTCAGAAAAGCCCTAACTACAGCAGCAGATCCTGGACAGCAAAAGTAGGGGTGCAGTGGCAGAGAGCTCACTGAACATTTGTCTTGGCAGCCAAGACCACAGCGCTCAGTTGTGAACCAGTGGCAAGGGAAGATATGACTGCACCATCATACCTCCCTGGATCCACCTGAGTATAAGCTCAAAGCTACAAAATGCATCTCCTTCCTTAGTGTTTAAAGCTAAGCATGTCCAATCAAAATTGCTAGGATTTAAGAATATGTTTGCATTTAAAATATTTATCTGAATAGGGAAGGACTTAAGCACAGGCTTATCTGTTTTCCTGGAACTGATGCCATAAATTTTGTATGGTGGTTATCTCAGCTGTTTCGTATATCTTCTGGGATGTTGGGACCCAGTCGCAACTAGTGATGCATTTCAAAACTAGGGCTGATAAAAATAAACCATTTAAATGTATCTATCAGATTCTATTTGAATTATAACACATTTTTCTTTTAACAAATAAACTGCTTACAACCAAATCTGAATTTAAGTTATGGTAAGGCCTAATCTTACTATATAACCTCATAAAACTATATAAATAAAGCATGCAAATGGAAAACTGATTAAAATCAATTGTTTAAATCAAAGCTTTCCACCTGGTGATATCAGTCCTTGATTTATATCAATGTGGTTTGAACCAATCCTATTCACAGAAGAGATACAGAAGACCACTTGGATCACCCAGAGCTTTCTCCCTCCTAAAAGAGGCTTGTCCTTATGGGTAGGATGACCATATGTCCAGGTTTGGCCAGGACACTCCTGGATTCTGTAAGCCAGTCCTGGCCAGTTGGTCAAAAGTCCTGGGCCAGGATATGGCAGGGAGGTGGAGTGGTATGGCGTGCCAGCCAGGTAAGACAGACACCTCTGCTGCTGTGCGGGAGCAAGGCCTATGGAATCCAGGAGTGTCCCAGCCAAACCAGAACGTATGATTACTCTACTTATGGGGCATGTTGTAGCAACCTCCTGAGAATGAGACTCCTATCCTTCTCCAAAGAAATAAGCCTTCATAGTCTTGGATCAAAGATGCTTCCTCTGACTTTCTTTTCTACCTCTTCCCAAAAATCACAACCTTGATGCCATGGCAAGGCTGGGGTGCTACCAATGACCTTGTGAGTGATGCCATCCAGAATTTTGTATTCCTGGTAGGGTCAACCATGGCAACAAGGCCAAGAGCAAAGTTTCCAAACCCATAGTGATTCAGAAACAAAAGTATCATCTGTTACAGATGCACAAGGGCATCCCTATGTTAAAGAGGGACAACCTTAGGTATCTTTCTTCAATATCAAGCCCTATTGCAGTGGATGGGTAGCAATGAGGGCAGGTGCTAGCAATTACCTGAAGCCCCTAATCAGACCTACACAGAAGCCATAATCATTTTGTACTTGGAACTGAGATAGGTGTGCAGTTCAGCAGGTGCAATCATGACTGAGCAAGCCTATTTAGGATCCACTCTGTTTATGGCATCTTTCCTAGCCGCTTCCTCATACAGGATGAATAGTCTGCCTCATTTCACTTGACTGGAAAACCATGTCCAGTGGGATTACTTTATCTGTGGTCCAAATCAAGTTTGGAACCTGGAATGACTGCATCCATGGGTGACTGGTGCCACCTTAGTTGGGGGGAGGGCATGTGCCTCTTCAGCCACCAGTTAGTGACTGGGGTGGGGTCCCCTCACAGCTGGTCACATGCTCTCAGGGGGTGCATGTGCACCCCCTACGCATCACCATCAACCGCATCCTGATGAACAACCCTAACAATGACCAATTGGATTAGTGGACAGTACTCATAGGCAGGGAGCTTTTACGATTTGATATTGACATTGCTACACTTGGTCGGACCAGATGCACAGGAGAGGGACAGCTCACAGAGCACAGTGGTGGTTACGCTATTTTGCAGGGCAAGGAAAAGCTGAATAAAAGACAGATATATTCATGGTGTTGATTTTATATCAAAACCAAGATTGTTAGTAGATGCCAAAATGTCTGGTTACCATAAATTAAGTTACCATCTGGTTACCATCAACAAGCATCTCATGACCCTTCATCTACCACTGACCAACAGAGAACATGCAACAGTCATCACTGCATACACCCAGACCCTTGATGCAGATGATGAAACAAAAGAATTCTGTCCTGAACCTAACCAAGTCCTGTCATCCATCTCCAAAGAAGATAAAATAATACTTCTTGGTGATTTCAGTGCTAGAGTGGACAGGGACTTTGAGCTATAGAAAGGAATACTGGGAAAGGAAGAGGTGAGGAGAGTCAATTCAAATGGAATTCTTCTCCTGGGCAAGTGTCCGGGACATGATTTTATAATCAATCTAAATTCCTTATTCTGTCAAAGCAAGGAATGGAGAACATCATGGATGCACCCCGACTCAAAACACTGGTACCAGACTGACATCATAGCACGTGCCCAGAACTGTCACAATGTCCGTACCACAGCTCTGATCCATGCAGACTACTGCTGGATGGATCATTGTTTGATGTGTTCCCTCATGTCCATTTATATGACCCCAAAATCATGTAAACAGAAGCAACCAAGGAAAGGTCCAATATTGAGCATTTAAAAGACCCTGTTAAAAGCAATCATCTCTAGCAGTGGGTCAGTAAGTAACTGATCTCTACAGTGATCTTGACACAGCTGACCACTGGGAGAGCCTCAAGAAAGGCATCTATCAGCTATGCAAAGCATCTCTAGGCCTCTCCACAAAGCACTATCAGGATGGGTTTGATGAGAATGATAGGGAAACTACATGCATAGTTTCTTCCATGCAACCTATGGGCCAAGCACACAAAGAGCCATCCCTCTGAGGTCCAAGGATGGAAAACCACTCTTTAAAGACAACTTCACCACCAAGGCACTTTTAAGAGCTCCCGAACTGAGATTCTAATATTGAAGACAATACCGTCAAAGCCATTCCACAACACCCCACGCAGAATTATCTTGTAGATCCACCAACTTGTCAAGAAGCCTTGAAAGCCATTAAGCAGATGAAGAGCAACACAGCATGTGGTCCTGATGGAATATCAGCTGAAATTTATAAGCAAGGGTGGTTAAAAAAAACAAACAAACCCTCTCTCACCGCCTACATGTCATTATTATAGATCAGACTGGAACACTTATTGTGGTACTTCACTGCTGTCCACAGCTAGAAAGATTCTCCTTCACATTCTCCTCAACAGACTCCCTCACTGAGGTGATTCTACTTGAGACACAATGTGGTTTCAAACTATTCAGAGGTATAATAGATTTTTATTGCTCAACAGCTGCAGAAGTGCCACAAACACCACACCTTGGAGCTCTTTGCCTTTACTGACCTAAGGCCTTTGATTCAATCAACAGAAAGGCCCTACAGAAGATCCTGATGAGGTCTGGATGCCTGCCAAAGTTTATCATCATTCATCAGACTTTTCATGACATCATAGCAACAATCCTAACAAATGGTTTGGAAACAGACCCCTTCACTAGCAGAACTAGAGTCAAGCAAGGATATATGATTGCACCAACACTTTTCCATTAATACGGCAGCTATTCCACATTTTATGTTATAATGAGAGAGGGCAATTCTTGGAAATACACTGAACATTCCCCCTGCCTGGGTAGCCACCTTTCCGAAAACATATACACATGACAACACTCATCAATACTGAATAAAATCTGTCAGTGCTGTCTTTGGATGTCTTCACTGAAATCATGTCTTCGTTGTCACAGCATCAGGACCCAAACCAAACTTCTTGTCTATCAGGCCGCTGTTATCCATACTTTGTTGTATGGGGGTGAAACTTGGATGACTTATCAGAAACACCTAAGAGCTTTGGAATGTAACCATCAGCAATGTCTTCAGAAAATCCTCTGTTATCAGTCAGAAGGACAGAAGAATGAGTGCCAGTGGTCTGGGTTAAACAAACACTACCATCATTGAAGCCACGTTTATATGGCACCAGCTCT
>NW_017728943.1:81497111-81543148 GCF_001723895.1 Crocodylus porosus
CATTCAAACATGTGGATCTCAGAATGGTTTCTTCAGTCAACTATGGACTTTCCAATGACTTCCCTATTTACTGGAAGACTATCATCCTCATATGGAGGGACTGCCAATGCTGTCACTGCCTTTTCTACCCAACTCCCATGCTACATAATACTTCTTCCACCTTAGCATTTACACCCTTCACACATTTAAAGACCTCTCCCATAGCCCTAAGGGGTTCTCATACCAAGTTCTATACTCGTTCTCCAACTTTTCTGGTAAGCAAAATCTTCTGGCCCCGATCATGGCCATGGCCCTTCTCTGAATTCCCTCTACTTTGTCAACATAGTTCTGTTAATGGTGCCCAGTCTAAATACAGTATCCCAGCTGGACACCTAGAGCCACAGAGGAAAGGGCTATCCCTTCCCTGGTTTTGGTTATGACATCTTCACGGCCACAACCCAAAATACCAGAGGTCCCCCCCGTCTCCCCCCTGCTGCCCCAGAGTCTGAGCAGACCCACACAGTAGACCACACCACAGGCAGGGCCCAGGACACGTGCCTACCTGAACTGCTCTGGGCCCATAATGCCCACTGCACCTGCTCCAGCCAGCCTGGGCCCTCACTGCACTAAATGTCATGTGCAGTAGGGGTCCTGGACCAGCCGAAGTAGGCACCATTTGTGTTGCAGTTCCCAGTGTCTGAGCAGAACCATGCGGTCTGGTACAAGCCTTGGGATCTGTGCTACACATCACTGTCTAGACTGTACCAAACATGGTGCCTGTGCCGGCCGCTCCAGGACTCAGGTTGCATGAAGCATGGGTCCCAGACCAGCTGGAGTGAGTGCCCAACCCTGCATGCTGGAAGATGGGGAGGGGAAGAGGCTCATGGGCCTGATCTGGCCTCATGGGGCCAGATGGGTTTGACACTCCTGCTCTAATGCTTGACAGTTGAACAAGCATTAACTGTTGTTGGGTAAGGAACCACAACTTACCTTGTCTACACTACAATTAAAAAAAAAAGTATTTCTTATTGAGGCACTTTGCCTGTCAGAGCTGAGGGAGGCAGGACATTGACTGGCAGGGTTGTGTCACCTCAGCTCACTTGGGTCAGGTAAGTCTTCTCAGCTCCTCAGCTCTTTCACCATTTCCTGACTTCAGCTTGGAGGACCTGACTGGATATTGTATGCCAAACACTGCGCATGTTCACTCTGCTAAGGGCACCATTTTTAAGACAACCCTTTTTTTTCCCCCATGTGGAAAAGCCCCACTGAGCATCTCATTTCAGATGACAAAAATTAGCTACATGGTTTTTGCCAGATCACTACCGACAACCTCTTGTGTCACATATCTTTTTTTTTTCCTTTCTGGAGCACTATTCCTGGACATTTTGAAATGAAACCAAGTTGCAGAGTAATAAAACCTGCCTGCTTTGGAATGCTTCAGAGCCTGGAGATGGGGCAAGGGTCAACAAGGAAATGTTCTTTTTCCCTAGCACCTTAAGTTGTGCTTGATAATTTTGCGCAACAGCTGCATCATGGGGAGTCTTCTGCATTCTAAGGGAGACTACCTGCATATATTCAGAGAAAACAAGCACTTCATTACCACCCTTAGAAAAGAGAGCTGCCTAACACTGGGCTTCCACAGCAGAAAGTAAAAAAAACCCAAAAAACACACACATGGCAAATCAGGGATAAACAAAGAATCTCTTATTGAGGCACTTTGCCTGTTGGAGCTGAGGGAGGCAGGACATTGATTGGCAGGGTTGTGTCACCTCAGCTCACTTGGGTCAGGCAGGTCTTCTCAGCTGCTCAGCTCTTTCACCATTTCCTGACTTCAGCTTGGAGGACCTGACTGGATATTGTACACCAAACACTGCGCATGTTCACTCTGCTAAGGGTGGAACCTAGAAAAAACAGATCAGCACATGCCAGATTCACAGAAGTTTAGGGCTGGAAGGGACCTCATGAGATCATTGGGTCCAGCCCCCCTGCTCTGGGCAGGAAAGACTGCTGGGGTCAAATCACCGCAGCAAGGTGTGTATCCAGTCTCCTTTGGAAGATCTCCAGGGTAGGTGCCTGCATCACCACAGCTGGGAGTCCATTCCAGCGCCTGGTCACATGAATCATGAAGAAGTTTTTCTTTATATCCAGTCTGAAACCTTCTAGGAGTTTGTGACCAAGAATGAAGCTGTCTCTTTAGGAACGGAGCTCCAGAGTTCCTCAGGTGCAGGATCTTTCAGACTCAGAGTATAGAAAGCTCTTAAACTATTCCCCAACTCCTCCCACTGGTGTGGACTCCACCTGCATTTCCCCGCATTGCCCATTACTGAGCTACAAAGTTGCCAACAGAACAATAACACAATTGCTTTGGTCCTCTTTCTGTCTGAGTGCTTTGAGATGCCTTTTTAATTAATGCACTGCTGTTTGTCTCCCTCCTCCCACTGCCATGCAGCTTCATCTCTAGTTTCCAGGCAGAGAAGTGCAGGAACAGCAAGGGTCCCACATAGATTACTGTCACAGCAGCCTTGACTCATAGCCCTCCTCCCTTAACCACAGCTCTAGAGTTCCTTTCTATACCAGGATCTCTAGCTAGCAACCACCACTCAGCACTGAGCAACATGGAAAGGGATAGGGTGGTGGCAAGCCCCATGTTGAGCAGTCCTGTACAAGGCTGTGCATTCAAAAACACCACTCGTTGCCATCCACCACACTGGAACGTAAACTCCTAGGACATATCAAGTGGGAGAAGGAACCGACTACACAGGAGACTGTGCCCTAGTGGGATTATTCATGAGGGGGCATGAAATGGTGCACTGGGCCAGGCTGTGCTATGTAGGGTTTGGATGGAAAACATGGCTGAAATGTGCCACTGCTGCAGTCACAAGTACTGGGAGAGAGAACCCTGAACAGAGCTGGCTCGCAAGACAGACCAGCAGGTGTGAGAGAGAAACCCAAGCAGCAGTGGAGGCAGAGACCTCAGAGCAAGCACACCCACTGGCTCTTGGGTTAAATTTACTCCCTCCACACTTTGCAATGGAAAAGTACAAGGGCCCAGGCACAAGGGCAGCACCACCTTCAGCCTCTTCCAAGCTCCCTGGCTGGCTGGGGCTGACCTACTCATTTGTTTACACGCTATTCCTGTCACTTTAATATCTCACCATAGCCCTGAGAACAAGCAGGCAGGAAGCGTGGAATTTCACCCCTGGCAGCCTGCCTTATTCTACTATGCCACTGCTCCAACATCCTGAGCAAAACTTCCAAGGAATCCCAGAGCACAGAAATAAGGCTGGGCTCCACCAGGCCCCCAAAGAGTACCACATGACCAGTCAGCAGGCACCCAAGAGCCAGGTGCTGACTGCTGCTCCTAGCTAGCAGAGTGTCAGGGCATTCCAGCAGTGCTGGTCAACACACTGGGCCAAGTTCAGCCTTGGTGTAAACAACCCCATTGGCATCCAGAAGTGGGATGAACTCTGCTATAAGCTGACCCCAGCCCTGGAGTTTGTGTCATTAGAAGTCCACAGCTCTGCAACCTGGCCAACTTTCAGGCCTGACACTTGCACTCATACTTGTGTGCTTGTGTGCACAAGGGCTAGAATCAGAGAGATACTGTAGATAAAACTGCTGCTTGTTTCCTTCTGGCAAATATTTCCATCCTCCAGAACATGCCTGTTCCCCCTACCATCTATTTTCCAGGGCGCTGTCTAGTCCAGAGGTGACACATCCACACAAAAGGGCTTCTGTTCTTGTCCTGGGCAGATGTTGCACAGCAACAGATATCTTGTCATTAGGAAGCTCCCAGGCATACAGGTCAAGCTTCCTTTCATCCAGTTTTATTTCACCGTTCCTGCTTCTACATTCTCAGCCTCTCTGAAGATACCTGCTGCCTTTTGGGGATGGCTGCCAATCCACATCTAGTTCTTTTCTCTCCAAAGGAAGCTCCTTCTTGATATTTGTGCATCCCTCCAACCATCTTTCAGGTTTTAGATCACCTTTCTAACGCTGAGGAGCCCAGACGTGAAGGCACTATTCCAGCTGTGGCCCGACTAGGGTTGTATAGGGAGCAGTGAGCAGCAATCCCCATGTAAGCCTGGGATAGAAATAAGCATGCAACATCCCAGGTGTGCCTACACCAGAACTACACACAGAGGGAACCATCCCCTCCCACATGATTCAGCATTACCATCCAACAGGCAGCTCTGTGATTTAGGGCATGCACGTGTAACTTCTCTCTGTCCTCTTCTCAATAAAAGATATCACCTCTACCATGAGTTCTGATTCCTCTATCCTCCCTGGCATTCAAAGCTCCTCCCTAGTTGGCATCAGCTGTCTATTTTTAATGCACCATTTTCCAGTTTCCAGATGGGTAGCTTGGAAGACAGGCAAAACAGCCTGTAGATCAAAGAACAGCATGGGGGAGCAGGAACTCCTAACCCCCCTTCTGTCACTGAAATGCTGAGGCCCAGATGGTTCAGAGGTGCCAGTGACCTGCAGTTCTGGGTACTTCACCTAAAAAGTCTCAGGGCCTGTTTAAATTGATCAGTTCCTTATCTGTAAAACAAAGAGTGTAATGTTTATAATGCCAGCCTCCCAGAGGGCGGCAGGGCTCAATTTGGAGAAACAAAACATCTTATTAGATGCTAAAGAAGAACAGAATCAGCACTGATCTCCAAGCCCATTTGAACTGTGCCTTGCCATATCAAAGGTTCTGCCTTGAAAGCTACCGTGCTCCTCATGGCTCATCATTTTATGCTGGCATTTTTTTAAGCCCCTTGTCAGCAATTAGCTCCCAGTGAGGGCGTGAAACAGGACAGCAGTGCACTGCGTTCACAGACATTGTGCCTACAGTGTCAGAGGCAATCAAACCTTAACGGTCATACACTAGTGTGGAAAAGACCCCAGTGCTGGGAAAAGGGGGTTTCTTACAAAATTCTCATGGCTATTTAGCAGGACTGCTAAGCCTGAAGATTCACCTTAGTTTTAAGATAACACTAATCCCTTCCTCCTCCCCAACACTATTCCCCAGCTCCCCAAAACCCAGTGCCTAGAAACTGACCCTAGGTTTCACAGCACACTTGATGTATTCAACCGCCCTCATGGAGAAGTCTCCTCATTGTCTCTTCATGCTGGGCTTGTCTTCAGGATTACTCTCTCCACTTTCTCAGAGAAAATAAATACCTTCTGCTTTAAAATCTTCTGCTCTGTTATTGACCAGTAATGGATCCCCTAGCTCCATTCCCCTCTCCCCCTGCTTCCTGGACTTAGCTCCCTAAATTATGAAGTTGACCATCCTCCCTCTCAAAAATGTATCAAGTTGAACAATTTTGAGAGGAAGGATGGACTTGCATCCTCTTGGAGAGATCAGGGCAATTTCTTGTCTGTGTCTGTGGAGATAATGGGTTCAATGTCTTTATTAACGCAGCCTTGCATATGCTTCAGAGGTTTGGTTGGGGCTGAGCCTGGAGCCCTGAGGCCTGACTGGGAGGCATATATTGAAGGTAAAAGTTGTGCCAAAGGAATGCAGTTCGCCCATGATGGGGTTTAAAGGGATACAGCAGAACAGCCTCAATGAAATATCCACCAGGCTGGGCTGGGCCCTTCTACCCTTCCTAACCATTACTCCTAAATGTTCTAGGCTAACAACAAGCAAAGCAGAGCAGCCACCCTGGGACAAGCTCTGAGCCATAAAGCTGCCCCTAGAAACCTATCCCCAGCACTGGAGACTGGCCCTGGCATTGTTATTTACCTTGAGGAGAGAAAGGAATCTCTCAGTGGCTCCAGAAATCCAAGTCCCTTAGACTGGGCCTTGTTCTCGGTTAGCTTCCCAGGGTTTCACGTTGCAGCTGCTCTGAATGAAAAGCTGGCCAAGTGTTTTTATCCATGCAGCGGCCTGCCCCCCCCAGCTGACTTACTCACCCCTCTCCCTGACTCACTCTGGGGGCCCCCATTACCATGTTCATCCACTTACGAGGCCCCACCCCATGCAGAAGTCCTGACATGCTAAGTCACAGATATCTATGGATATCACAGACGGTGAGAGTTGAGTGAACCACATACCCTAGGTATTGCTCTGCCCAACTCCCTACTCACTTGGAGAAAGCCAGAGTTTTATTCTTACACACAGCTCCTGTGTCAGCTCAGCCCCCAGGAGGAAGTGCCAAGGGCTCAAATTGCTCAGGTTGAAAAGTCAGTGAGGAAGTAGTATGGATCTGTGGCCAAGGAACTCAGGAGACCTTGAATCTCATCTGCCACTGACTCAGTGACCGTGGGCAAGTCTCTGCCTTTCTGTGTCTCAGTTTCTCCACCTGTAGAATAGGGATAATGCTATTTTGCCCTCCCCCTCCACATAGTTGTGAGATAAATTCATGAGCATTAGTACAACACATCATGATCCTCTATGAAAGCTTCTAGACAACAGATTATAAAGGCAACAGATTATTATTATTTCATGTTACCTATGGTAAGCCAGGGCATGGCAAATTTCAGCTGCCAGTAGCAAAGCATGTGCCTTGGAGATTCCTGACTGCTCTGCCTCTTCATGTCATCGGGTAGGGGATTTTTCTCTGCTCTGCTGACCTTCCCCACCCCAGGATCACAGGTGCTGTATGCTGAGTCTCTCTGAAAGCCTCTTTCCTCTTCCTCCTCCCCAGTTCCATATTTTGGTATCCTTCTCCTGTATGAACAACAACTGCTTCTGTTCAGAGCTTGGCAAGTTGCAGCATTCAAAACCAAACTGCTTCCGGTCATGGTCACAGCGCCTGCAGTAACTCAGCAGCACCGCTGCAGGAAGAGACCTTTGCCCAGCAAGATATGCTTACCATGGAAAGCAAAATGTCAGAATCGGTCAGCCTGCAGTCCTGATGCCACCTCAGCTCCCTCCCACTGATGCCTGCCTTCTCCAACCCTTCAGACACGTGCACAGTCAAGAAGACAGCGTCACTATGTTTGAGAGAGACTTCCCACGTGGCCCTGCCAGTTCCATGGACTATGTAAGGTGCAAGGCAGGGCAGGGTGGCACCTTAGAGACTGGCTGGTTCAGAGAGGCATGAACTTTCTTGGATGACAGCCTCCTTTGTCACATGCAGATACTTTCATGCGTGAGGCTGCGAGCAGCCCTGCCCAGGGTGACAACATACCAGGCCCTGCATACAATTATTTATCAGGTCTCCTTCCCGAGAGGGGAAGGCATGGGGAGCACCTCGGCAGCATGAGCGAGGCAAGACACTGGCAGCTGGCTGGGCAATGCTGAGGGCAGGGGCATATCTTCCTCTTTCTACACAGGGAAGAAATATTCCTGGTAACTCAGACACAACCAGAGCCTGAGTCAAAGCTGACTGGAGCCAATGGGAGCTCTACACACATGCCCTGCGCTCCTGTGAAAGTAATGCCTTCACTGCACTGTTAGGCTTTGGTGTCTGGGATTTCCCAGACACTTGCATGCCCTTTCTGGATTCCTTGTTAATACTGTGCTGTGAGCCCCAAACATGCTGTTAACAGCTTCTTAATCAAAATGAAGTAAGGTATAAAATGCACTTAAGAGTCTGGGGAATAGGGCTTGGCCTATACGCTTTTTCCGGCACAGCTCCGCTAGTTAGCAGGGTTGGGGCTGGGGCAGGTTGGAAGTCACATCCCCAAGTGATACAACTGCATTGGCTAAAGGTATAGGGTCAGATCATGTTCTATCTATTGGGCACCTTAAGGTGATCCTATTTTAATCCTACTCAACTCCCTGGAAAAAAAACCCCAAACCAAAACCATTAGCCCACCTACTTTCGTAACGTGCCATCATCTTAGCCTTATGAGTGAGCTGCGAAAGAACAAGGACCTAGCCACTTTTTTGTATTCACATTTTCAGGAACTCAAGCAAAGTGAAATTAGATGTCCCTGAGCCACATCAGTCAAATTAGGCATCAAAAAGGCAGGATCTGGCTCATAGTGTAAACTCAATTTGGGGAAGCAATTTAATCTATATTAGCAAAAGGATGCTTTGCCAGTCAAAGCAGCAGGCGCATGAGGGAAAAACAGCAACCCCCTTTTAATGGCAAGAATCATGGAAGGGCTGCATTTGTCATCTCCCTGAAACATCACCTGCTTTCTGTGGTGTTCCTCCAGCAGGCCACAGAGAACCTTGCTCACTCTCCCAGAGCTATATCAGCTTCCCACTAGCACAACCCATTTGTGTCAGGGGAGAAAAAAAAAAAAAAGAGAGATGAGCTGACTCAGAGGCACAGCAGGATGCAGAACTGGGGAGTAGAGGATGCAATTGTTTTACTAGTACTGTAAACAGGGATGCTCAACATAGCACCCCTCTGGTGCAGCCCTCCCTCTTGCTAAGTTTTCAGTATTGACAGCAGATGACCCTGAAGTGTCTTATGTGCAAATAAGCATGCGGGGCACCTCCCAAATACACTTGAAACCCAACCAGCCAGAATATTCATTGTGGATAGGATCCACCCTTGCGTATGGAAGGCCTATGCTGATGATGCACTAATGTGCAGGCCTTATGTGAAACACAGCTTGTGGACAACATGGGGGGTGAAACCCTGCATGTTAAGAACTGCCTTATGACTGTTCAAAATGGGACAAGAGCAATGTAGGGTGTAGGTGTATCTGATATAAGCATTGATGTTGGGCAGACGGGGGAAGAGAAGAAACACAAACTACAGCAAATCTACTCCCCCTCCCCCCCAAATAAACCCAGCTCTCTTGCTTGTCCATGCATAAAGGGCATAAGGTAAGGTCAGAGATTTGGTTGGTAGACAGTTTCTACAGGAAAAAAGGAGGCTCTATAAAAGGTGCATCCAGGGAAGAGGAGAAGTAGCTGCCATCTGGAAGCACTATGCAAGCAGTAAATAATGCATGAGAGGCACCAAGGGAAAGGCAGGGTCAGGGATGCTTTAGAACAGGGCTCGGCAATGTGTTTAGGCAGAGTGCCAAAAATATCCACAACCTGAACTTGTAAGAAGTTGGTGTGCCAGGGGAGCAGCACTGTACCTAGACTCCTGGTGGCCCTAAGTGAACTAATATCAGGCCCCCCTTAGCCAGAGATAATGATAATAATACCAGTAATTTAAAAATTACTATTTTGGGGCCCCCTTTCTGTCTGGGCCCCGGGTGGCTGCCCAGTTTGCCCATGCCTGTGTCCAGCCCTGCAGGGAAGCATGGCAAGAGGGGCCCAATTCTGGTTGCGGTAGTGCAGCGCCAGCCTTTTCCTAAGCAAAACGCTTTTCCATGCCATGCTCTGGCACCATGCCGGGGGTTCCCTATACCTGATCTAGAACAGCAGTTTCTCAACCTTTTTGTACCAGGACCCATTTGTAGACATTGATGGCCAGTCCTGACCCAATAAATAGTTTTAAGTAGAAAATAGCTCCCTGGCCATGCTGGTACCTCTCACTCCTGACCTGCTGCCCTCAGGCCCCAGCCATTTAGTGTGTGGGGTATGCGGGGCCCCAAGCAGCTCCTTGTAGGCTGGAACTCTGCCAGCCTGCAAGTGAAAACCTCCTGTTTTCCCATATTTTTCTCCTTTAAAGGAGAATCCATTTTTAAAGCTTGTTCGTTGACCCTTTCATATATTCTTGCAACCCATGGGTTGACAAACACTGCTTTACCACCAAGCCAGGAATGGCAGGGGGACATAAGAAGCTGGGGGGTGAGGGGGAGTAGGAACAGAGAAGTGAGGGGAGAGGGGAAGAGTACTGATGAGTTTAAGGGAGCTGAGCTCCTAATGGGCCAAACTGACTGGCCACGATTCTGCAGCTTTGCAAAGAGAAGGCTGAGCGTTTCCAGCATGCACATATTTCCTGGGGCTAGGCTGCTGTTTCTGTTTCAATGTTAAACTTTTACCAAGGTCTGTGGTACAGCTCTTCCCTCTCCACATCCCTGATTAACACAGCATAGACAACAATGAATACCAGATGCTTTTAACTATTGATAGAACACAGACCTCGGGCTGTCCACTTTCTCATTAGTTCTCCATTTCAAAGCCACATACTTGCAGCCCTTCTTCTTTTTTTTTTTTTTTAACCAATGGATCAGGTGATCCCATGCATCTTTAAAACAGATTCCATAAAACAACATGCATCCTATTATTCTGGTTGCTCTGCCCTTCCCATTCCTCCACCCAATTTGCTTCTTTGTCCATCACTTGCTAATGTTTTGGCTTTAAGACAAAGCCTACATTACCAATTTTTGCTGGCAGAGCAGCATGGGTCAGGGGTGTGGAAAGGTGCGATTGCTGACATGACTGTGTTAGTAGAGTCTCCTCATGGGGATGCAGTTATACCAGCAAAATTGCACTTTTACTGGTCTAGCTCTTTTTGCTTGGAGGCATGTATGTGTGTGTGTGTGTGTGCGTGTGCCCATGGGGTGTATCTTGAATAAGCTATGGGGCGGGAGTACACAGAAGTGCTCTGTGGATATAGGCTACTGACATATCAATCTCAACCGCGATCCCCTAGAGCTGGCTTGGCCCCATGTTGTGAGCTCTTTGAGGCAGGGATTGTAATAAACTGTAAGGTTTGAACAGGGCCAAGTAAATGACAGCGGGGTCCAGACCCAGCTACTATAATGTAAATGGCATTTTTTCATCCTCTGACTCACTGAGCTATCTCAAGGCCCTTTGTCCAGCCATCATCACTGGTTTGTTTTGCTAATCGCAGGGCCTGGAAAATCCCAGTTTGCTCTTTCAAGAGAAGCGCCTCTTGGGTGAACTCATTGCAGTGCTGTGATGACTGAGCCTGAACCCTCATGGAATCACCCATCCTCACACAAAATGACATGAGCACAGTCCTGGAAATTACTGCCTAAAAAAAGTGAGAATCCCATTTCCACTAAAATAATGGAACAAAAAGAGAGAGAGAAAAAAAATCCCGTTATTAGACATCACACAGACTTTTCAACAGCACAAAGCAGGCACTTAACTCTCACTGATTTTCACTGGGAGTATGACTGGTTTTTGAAAATCCCTTATGTACCACCGAGGTTAGTAAAACATGCCCAGATATTACTAGAGCCTATGAGGGATAGGCAGTGAGGAATTTATAAATGACAGATCTTGCCAGACATACTTGGATCCCTTTTTATTTTTAATAGCATTACAGCAGCCACAGATGAAGGGGAAGTGATGGATACAGCTAGAATGTTAGGGAGCGTTTGCTGCAGGGTCTCATCTCATCAGATCTCATTCTCACCAAGAATTCAAACAGGCTCAGACAGGAAGACTGTCATCTAGGCTAAAAGCTGGCTTAAGGACCATACGCAAAGAACAGCTCTCCATGACAAGGGATCACATTGCAGGGCAGTGCATCATGGGGAGTGCAGGGTTATCCCTATGTTTGGTTCTATTGGACTTCAGTCTAGCTCTGCAAGCATCAGGATTGTGCATGTGCCTGTGTGCGTACTAGCATGGCAGCGTACAGTCCCAGAACCTGTGATGACTGCTTTCAAGAGTTTTTTTTGTTAGAGGTTCAAGTCTAACCACCCAGAGAGGGCTGGATCTTAGGGGCTGTACAACCTCAGCATGTGCCTGTCTGTGTAAGGAGATTGCACTTTATTACTGGTGGGGAGGGTCATTGGCTCCATTTCCCTACCATAACTACGCTGCAACACACTGCCCCCAGAGGCAGCAACTTCAAACAAACTGCTGCAGGCTGCTCCCTAACCTGGAAGCAGAATAGCCATGTCCAGGCAGCCCCACAGAAGGGCTAAATGCTACAAAGGTGGGTTGTTTGGCTCGGTCACGCAAGCCATGCTAATCCACTCCCTGAGATGCTTTGCAAAATTGGCAGTGCTGTTTCTGCTCCTATGTCTGAGCATGCCATGGCCCAGCCCAGGAAGTTTGCCACTTGAGCCTGTCCTCCAGCAGGCAGAAGACTTGGAAGAATGAGCCTGGATGGACAGACAGCACAGCTGCCTGGATGTGAGGAACTGCCAGGCCTGTGCCTGACAGGACCAACAGGTGAGGGGGCTCAGCAGGGAGGCAAGCAAATGTCAATCCTTTGGAAGAGCAGAGGGGCTCCTAGTGGAGATGATGAGGATTCCTGGCAACTGAGGAGCCCCAAGTCCTGGCCCACAACATTTACCCACCTTCTGCCTGGCAGGCATCCTGTATTATTATGATGCTTCTAACAAAAGGAAGAAGGTTTAATACAGATTGAATGTTTTGCAGTGCTTCCTTCCATCTCCACCAATTCTAGGAGCTCAGCCCTGTAGCCCAGGACACTGGGTTTGCCTGGGACAGGTCTAACAGATTACAGGAACTGAACTGTGCTCTAGATGTCCAAACAGTCACAGATGGTAAGGCTAAAAGGGACCATTAGGTTATTTAGTCTGAGTTCCAGTATACCAGGTGCCACTAAATTGCACTGTTTCCTCTGCAGACCGGAAGGGCCTCCTGGATCACTAAAGTCAGTCCTTCATGTTCACGGACCACTGTCCACCGAAGAAACCCCCAAAGTCTCTACATCAAACCTTCATTCAACACTACAAAGGAACAATACCAAAACACCAAGAGCATTCTACAATATGCCACAGGTAAAAGCAGGGAGAGACAAGGGCTGCCAATATCCTGCTACTCTTAAGACTACAAGTTGTTTGGCTAAACCTCACTGCCAGACAGGTATCTAGCCCACACCTGGAGACATAAAGAGACAAAAAACCTACCGCTGTGCTTGACTGTTGGCCCAGTGGACAATCACCTTCCCTTCTAAAGAATTGTGTCCGTCTTGCCATTTGAATTTGGCTAGCTTTGACTTGCAGCCACTGGTCACTTATACCTTTCCCCATTCAGTGAAAGAGCCCTTTAGCACCTCCCTTTGAAGACACTTGCACACCATAGTGAAATCACCTCTCAATCTTTTTTTTGATAAGCTAAACAAATGAAGCTTTCCAAGGCTCTCACTATCATGCATTTCCATCACTGAAATCACTTTTGTGGGTTTTCCCCTGCCAGGCTTTGAACATAATTTTAAAAATGTGAACATCAATATTTCAGTACCAGTCTCTCCAGCTTTCTTAAACACAAGTAAGAAATCACTTCCCTATTCCTACTCATCACTCCCCTGTTTATAAAGCAAAGGTTTCACTAGGTTCCAAACTAGCTTGGAAAAGACCTTAAGATGTCATCCAGCTCATCCCATCCCTCAGTGGGATCAAGTATACCTTGACAAATGGTTCTCAACCTTTTGGACTCAAGGGAGCCCTCATCAGACTCAGAGCACTCTTTGCAAAATGCCACCTTTTAGCTCTCACTCATTTTTTGACTATGGAAAACTAATACAATTCTGTTGAAAATAACTCAGGAAGACCACAAAAGGTCAGAAATGTTTTTGACACTATGGATTCCTATTTTAAATCTCTTTGTTTATCTTGTGAATCACGTGCAAGTGTTTCCACATGTGACAGTGCTAACACACGCCATGGCCCCCTTAAAAGGATCTCACACCACTGTGGTTGAGAATCACTGACCTGAAGCACTCCTGAGGGGTGCTGTTTTTACCTGCTTTTAAAAAACTCAAAAGGGGATTCTATCACCTTTTAAGATAACCTGTTCAGTACTACTTACCCAGTAGAGATAAAAACATTTTTCCTAATATCTAGCCTAAATCTTCATTGTTGAAATTAAGCCAAGGACTCCTTGTCCTAAATCCTCAGAAGATATGGAAAACAACTGAGAGCTGTCCTCTTTTACATAGGTGAACGACCTTTGCCCCCAATCTCAGTCTGAAAATACGACGGTCTCAACCATTCTGCGAAGGCCATTTTCCAAGCCGCTTCTCATTCTTGCTCTCCTCTGAATTTCCAGTTTGTCTGCATCTTTCTTAGACTGTGGTGCCTTAAACTGGAAACACTTTCCAGCTGAAGCCTCACCAGTGCTGAGTACAGCAGAAAAATCTTCTCCTGTCTCTTGTTATGACATTCATGTTAACACAGTGCACAAACCTTAATGCAACAATATAATTTCATTGGCATATGCTCAGTTTCTGATCCACTCTAATTCTTAGCCCCTCTTCTGTAGTACTGCTTACATACCAGCCAGTTATATTCCCCATCTGCATTCATACCTATGGTTTCTTCTTCCTGTGTATGGTACATAGCACTGTTTTGGGGTTTGTTTGTTTTTTGCTGAATTTCTTCTTCTCGATTTTGGTTCAGTTCTCCAATTTATCAGTATAATTTTAAATTTTAATCTGGTCTCCCAAAGTAATCGCAACCTCTTCCAGCATGGTATTACCCACAAATGTTATAAACACACTCTCCCTTCCAAGCCACTAATGAAACTATTGTCTAGACCAGGACTCAGGACAGACCCTTGCAGAGTTCTAGTTGAAATATCCTTGCAGTCTGACAGCAAAGCACTGATTACCACCCACCCTAGGGTGATTTCATCCACACCATATTTCTCTAGTTTGCTTGTGAGAATGTCATGTGAGGGAGTGTCAAAAGCCTTACAAAAGTCAAGATACATTGCAGCTGCTGCTTCCCCCTCATCTGCTAGGCCAGTTATCAAGCCAATCAGTTTTTCTTCTTTGACAGGATATGATACATTCTTGACATATCTAGGTTGCCTGTTTCCCCATCTCTTTATTAACTTCCACATGCTTAGAAATAGACTGTTGAAATAATTTGTTCTAGCATCTTTCTGGGAACCACAATTAGGCTAACTGGTCAATCATTTCTGAGGTTCTATTTTCTCTTTAAAGACAGGTAGTATTTGCCCTTCACCAATCCTTTGAGACCTTCATTGTCCTCCAGGAGCTCTTAGAGATAGCCCCTAAGGATTCAGAGATTGCTTTGGCTATGCCCTCAAGCACTCTAAGGGGAATTTCATCAAGCCCTGGCAACTTGAAAACATCTAATTTATCCAAGTATTCTTTAACCCACTCTCTCCCTCTTCTGGCCTGTGTTCTGATCCATTTGTTAACAAAGAATCATAGACTAGCAGGGCTGGAAGGAACCTCATGCAGTCATATAGTCCAACCCCATTGCTCAAGGCAGGATAATCCCTCACTAAACCATCACAGTCTGTCAACCTTTAACAACAGCCAAGGATGGAGATTCCACAGCTTCTTCTGGTAGCATGTTCCAGTGCTTAACCCACCTTATAATAGAAACATTCTTCCTAATATCCAACCTAAATTTCCCTTGCTACCATTTACGGGCATGTATAGATGTTTTCCAGCAGGTGGGGGGGCGCTTTAATTAAAGTGCCAGAAGCATCACATGCATCAGCATCCCTAAATCTCAAACAATTTTAGTTAAAGGACCCCCACTGCCATTTTTCAGTGCAGGGATGCTGAAACACGTGACGCTGGAGTCTGCTGGAGCACGGTAATTATCATGCTCCAGCAGACTCAATTAATCGAGTCTGCTCCAGTGTGCTGTAATTACAACACGTTGGAATAGCCTCTCTGCACGTGTATAGGTGACTTATGATTGCTGTTCCTTCTCCTGTTCCCTGTGGCCACCGGAAATACTTTATCTTCATCTTCTATATAACCACACTTCAGATATTTGAAGACTTACCAAACCCCATCCCCTCCCCACACCCCAGTCTTCTCTTCTCCAAACTAAATAATCCTAGCTTTTTCAGCCTAGTCTCATAAATCCACATGGATTGCATTAAGAAACTGGTCACAATTTACTTTTCCTGTGAAGACTGAAACATTGAGTATTTCAACCTCGTCTGTGTAATCTGCTGTTTGCTCTTTTGGCAATGGGCATGTACTTGCCAGCAATGCTTTTCCAAGGATAGCATTTGTTATTTTTTGTCTCAGATGAGAAGCTCATGCTGTTCATGGTGACCCACAGAAGTCTTCCAGGGTATCTCCATCAGCCTGCCCTGCGGTCCTTGCTCCTAGATGCAGAATTCTGGATTTGGCTCTGCTCCAAAGCATTTGGCCCAGCTTACCATGCTCTGCGTGGCAGTCCTGTCTGTGCTCACTGCTCTGCCAATTTTTGCCACCCCCAAACCAGTTTAATCTGCAATTTTAGATTTATTTCTAGGTTGCTGATGAAAACACTAATTCGCACTGGACCCAGCACCAGTCCCTCTCTGTCTTATGGTACCGCTTCAGCCAGCCAGGGGTACAGACAAGAAGAGCACAGTGAGGCTATGTAGTCCAGTCTCTGTAGCTATGTTACTGTATACAGACACTTGCACACACAAGGAACACAGCAAGGAAAAGTAATTCACTCTTGGCTCCTTAGCATTGAGTCAAACCAACCTATGCCCTTGCTAGGCTCATGGCTGATGTGCAAGTTATGTATCAGTCAGCTGGAAACTTTGTCTACATAGGAAAGTCACAGTGGTTTAACCAAAGATGTGAATTTAAACCAATTTAGTTAAACCAAAATACGTGTCTACACAGAATATGGAACTGGTTCAAAAGCAACCTTACTCCTTTTACCTTAAGCCAGTTGGGGCAGGTTTGAAATGACTTCAAATAAACTGCTCTTAAAGGGAAATGGGGGTTTAAAGGACTGTACTGGTTTAATTACACTGGCTGATTAAACTGGTGCAAAGTTACGTATAGACAAAACAAACAAACAAACAAACAAACAAAGACAGACAGACTCTAACCAATTCTAAACTGGTGTGACTTGCGCACAGAAGAGTCCTGGGAAGGGTCTCAGTTTCACCGACTTCCAACTCTGAGTCTCCAGAAGCCAACAATGTCAGGCTGGGCCCAGCAAGAGACAATTAGTCACAGCAAAGAGAGGTCTAAAAAAGGCTCCACTGATGTAAGAAGAGAGAGCGAGACATTGGATCCCTTCTGAGATCCTCTTTGGGACCTGAAAATTGCTTGCAGCATTGGTGAAATACCCTAAAAAAGTAGCAAGTGTTTTCAAACATTTACAGTGAAGCTTCCTCTCAGCTCTGTCCCCGGCCTGTAAATATAATTTGCCATGCAGCCAGCATCAACCTGTTGCAGTCTGAATTTCACATCGATCACAGTGCTGTGGTGAAAACTACAGGTTTGTTCACTGACTTGAGAGGCTGATGGACTCATCCAGAGAAAGAGGCTACTGAAGACCTCTAATTGGAAAATGTGGGATGAACAAGAACATCACTCTGTTGATTGCACTGCAAAGTTCAAACTTCGCCTTACTCAGGGCTGTGTCAGCCACTTCTCAGAGGGCTGCACCCAGAGTAGTAGGTCTGAGCTGCATTCTGTTTTAGTATGGAGGAGGAGTAGGTAGAGACTGCAGAGACCAGCATGCAGAAATTTATGTGAGCCAAGGAGTCTGTCCACATTTCATGGTGAGGCACAGTCTTCAGAAAGTGACATCTCATGTAGCAACCAGGAACCATATTGCATGTGGGTCATTCTCCACTCTCTGTTGGCACACACCAGAGCCCTGCAGCTGGGATGGCTGGTCACACCACAGACACCTGTACAGATCCTTTGCAGTTCCACAGGGCTGCTTTACTTGGTACAAGCTGGGCTGTAGCTAGAAAAGGATACATGTGTTCTGAACAACCTATCCACCTACAGGAGCTCCACAGAGCTCTCCATACCTAAAGCCTCCTTTGAGAGAAGAGCAGGAGCTCGCAGCCAGTAAATGCATCATACAGAATTGAACCAAAGCAGGGGAGTTGAACCATAAGAAAAGGGGCACATCTGATATAGCAGGGGTGGGCAATTATTTTGGGTGGAGGGCAGCTTACTGAGTTTTGGCAAGCCGTTGATGGCCGCATGACAGGCAGCCAGGGGTAGCCAAATATTAATTTTCTAAATTTTTTAGGGGCCCTGCGGGCTGCATCCAGCCTGCGAGCTGCATTTTGCCCACCCATGTCCGATATAGGATCCTATGGGTAAGGGGGAGATCAATAGCAGAGTGGCTAGACAGAGGACTGATAATTGGCTGCTCAAGAAAATGCAGCTACAAATGGCCCATACAAACTGCTTCTCTAAGGGAGAGAACAGAAAGGAGATTAGCTGCTCTGTTGCCAGAAGAGACCCGATTATGACAGCTCAATCCCATGACCTTAGAGCAGTACCAAGAATGGCTGGAAACAGACCCCACCTGTAATGCTCTGCTCCTCTGGTGCCACTGCAGTGAGCCTCTGGAAGGTCTTTACTTTGTAGCACTAAAGCTCCTCTCTCTATTATTGCTGACCACACACTCATTCTTTTGTGACTCATGCCAAATCCCAGGAAGGAGGCCATGTAAACTTAGCTGCTTTAGAACAGCCTTGAGCATGCTCAGGACAGCGCTGAAAAGGTACTCAAGCACTGCTGAGGTCAACTGTCTCGTCTCCAGGAACTGGTGCATGCAGGCAGGGCAAGCATCATGGTCATGTCCCTGGGCACAGCATGAAAGTGTGATAGGTGTGCCCTTGGGCGGGGGGTGAGGGGTGTCAATCCACAGCGTGAGGACAGCTACAGCTGACACTGGTGGCATAGTTAGAGGCCAAACCCCCAGCATTGTTGTGGCTCTGAGGGCAGGAGGTGGTTTCTGTTGGCAGACTTACATCAGCTCTCCCAAAGTGACAGCTGCTTTGTTGGTAGAAGTCAACCTTCTAGCAGCAGAACTACATCCACATCAAGGGCTTTGCTGGCAGAGCTATGCCAGCAGACAAGGCCTAAAAGCCATCCCAGAACAGACCTCACCAACAGGTGATTCTCAACCAGGGTGCCGTGGCACTCTGGGGTGCCTCAAGATTTTTTAAGGGTGCCACAGGGTGCTGTGAAATGTCAGCACTGTAAGGTGTGCAAATATGAGTTATAAGATAATCCCAGAGATCTCAAACAGGAATCCATAGTGTTAAAACCCTTCTGCCCTGGTGTGGTCTATCTAAACTCTTTGCAACAGAAGAACTGCTTTATTATCATTCCATAGTCACAAATTGAATGAAAACTAAGAGCTGACATTTTCTAAAGGGTGTCTCAAGTCTAACAAGGGGTCCCTTGAGTTTGCTGTGGCATGCTACGAGTCTAAAAAGACTGAGAACCACTGCTTTAAATTAATCCAGTCTTAGACCCGAACTACAGTACTGTCTCCTGTCAGCACCCTGCATCAGTCCACAGTATGAAGAGGCGCGGTCTTGCCCCTGGGTACACAGCTGCCACAGCAGAAGCCCCCAGAGTGGGCACAAGCACAGCAGTAGGACTTTGCTTTTTAATAGGATAGCTCATATTGCCAAAGGGGGCTGTAATAAACTATAGCAGCAACAACACGGTTCTGCTGCCATAAGCTGTGCCCTCCCGAGGGACACATTGCTGATGTAATATAGTATGGTGGTTATATTCTATTAGCCACTGAGAATATGATGACAAAGAGGGAGGCATGAAGCATCTGAGGGTCTGGACACATGTCCATTCGGAGCTATTTCCAAAGGGGTGAGGGGGTGAGGTGGGGTGGAAGAGTCTTGCCTGAATCTAGGCAGCAGCTGTTATATTCTGACAGTTAGTTATAGGCAGACAAGGTGGAGACCATACAAGTGTAGCAAAAACAACTGCAATTCTACTCCTGGATGAAGTCCTGTTAAAGTTGGAGCAGTTCTTGCTACGTTTGTAACTTCCTGGCTTGTCCACAGGTAGCTGTTAGAAGGTAACAGTTGCTGCCTGATCTGGATCTGAAAGGGCTCCAAATGTATGCATGTTCCTTGGGGATATGCATCAGTGGCAGAGCATGAGAAAGCTTTCCAAGGCCTGCCTTGAGGCACTGGTACACAAGAGAAGGCTGCAGTAGGCAGTGGGACGGAGCGTAAGGATGACGTAGTCAAGGGGAGCAAACATTACATATTGCAAAGCAGAGAGCAAAATCCTGTACCTTGCCTGGAGGATCCTGGGCTTCCTGCTGCTAATTTGTATTTGAAAAAAGAAAAGAAAAAAAAAAAAAAAAAGAGGCGGCCCAGGTGAATGCTGAAAAAGAACAAGGAGGTAGAAGGCAGTGTGAACCACAGGCTCAGAAGGAGGGAATTGCCATTTCATACCCTGTTCTCTTTCTCCATATCAAATTAGCACTCTGGTCCCACATGCGCCTCACCATCTCCCAGCCAAACGTATACATTTGGCTTCTCTTTTACTGACTGCGACCCTGGAGATGCAGCCAGCCTGCTGGGCCACAGGCTGCCAGGGTCAGGACAGAAAGTATCACTTGAGGCTTGGTTTCTGTAGAACCCTGCTCCCTGGCTTTGTAAATGCCTCGTATTTCAAGGCATGCAGAGGGCATTTGCAGAGGGCCGCTGGTACTACAACAGCTTCAGTAAAGGAGGTTCCTTTTCTAGAATAAGAAAAGGCAGGGCGGCTTCTGCACGGTCCCATATGGCTGATGAGAGGAGGAGACCTTAATGGAGCAAGGCTGCACTGGGGAGCAGGTGGGAGGCTGAGCTCTTTCCAGTACACTCAGCAAGGCTGAAGGAGCTCCCATCAGGGACACAGAGGGGCAGCAGTCAGAAGTTTGAAAAGCAGCAGCATTGAGGCTAGGACATCTAGGCAAGAGACTGGTGGAAAGTAGTGAGAAAAGCTGGAAAGAGCTCAGAGCATGTAATCCCTCTACTCCAGAAGACTGAGTGATGTTTCGATCTTAGGTCGCAGTGAAACAAAGCTTCAGCTCTGTCTAGTTTTCAGTGGGCATCACCACAAGCTTACTGTCAGACTCTAACAGGGGAGCAGAACTGTTCAATGATGCTCTGTAGTAGCTTAATGTCTCACTTCCCTGAGCACCATCTGACTGCAACATTTGCAGGTCCCCATGCCCCAGTAACCGCCTTGCATCATGCCTGTTTCCACTCCCAGAGACAGCACTGCTCTTACTGAATAGGGGGTGAAGATAAACAGGCCTGTTCGGCCACACCCTGAAATGCACTCTCAAGCCCTGGAGATGGAAGAGAAGACAGGAGGCTCAGCTTTGTAGCAACGAACATCAGACCAAGCAGCGTCTCGGAGAACTTGCCATGGTACTGTTCAGGAAGGCAGTGCCCCCTCACCCATTCCTCCTGCCTCCAAACCCATTATGTGATGCCTAGGGCTTGCAGAGCCTGTTTGGGAGGTAGGAAACTTGTTCTTTTGCCTTTCGCTTTGAACAGGCCACCCATCTTCTTCCCATTCTTGCCAAGTTGTATGGAAAATATGCCTCGGAAACTGGATACCATTTGTTTCTCTGCTCTCCTCCCTCTAGCCATGCCTGCCTGCAGACCAATGCTGGGGCCTGAGCAGGCATCCCTCCTGTGTGGCACAGGATGGGTGCATCAGCTTCCTGACTTCTCCAAGGCCTTCTCAGGCACTCCAGCAGCCATCTGCACCAATAACTTCCTGTCTGCAGCCTTACCGTATGCTAGGCAAGAAACCTGCCAAGGATTTTCCAGTCCTGAGGACCCCCAGTCAGTCCTAGTTTCCAACAGCCCACAGAAATTTAAAACATTGAAACTTCCTTAGGCAAGTTCTTTGGGGTGGGTAACAGTGTGCTACATGCAGCATTCAGCACATCTGGTGAGGCTAAGGAAATAAGGAAGCATTTGCAAAACGGCCTTTGTAAGCTCTCCTCGCTGCCCCACATACCAGTTTGTCTGCACAGGGCCTGCTCCTAAGTGAGGACTCTGGGAGGATACTTTTGTCCCTGTAGGGACAGCTGTACAGGGACAGCCAGTTCCAGGGTAACCCTGGACTGTGTTGATAGAGACTGCTATGGTGGGGGCTGGAGATGCACCGTGGCACAGGCTGAATGAATGAATGAATGAATAAAACAAACATTGAAACTCTCAAGCTAAACATCATGGAGGCACAGAGAGAAAAACAGGGCAGATTCTGGCCTCTGCCTAACCTACTGGTCTAATGCCATACAGCATGCTCGATCCTTTCCAGGCGGGTACATAGAAATCCTCACCTTGAAGGGTCAACAAGCAAATGACATGACCCCCAGAAAGCAAGAAGGGCTGGAGCAGGACCAGATGCACCAAAACGCAGAAGCATGTGATGGGGTAGTGGCAAAGTTTGCATTTGCATTTGTTCTCATCTCCTTGCATTTGGAAAGCAGCTCTTGGGATAAAAGGCCTTGACCATGCCTCCACTGAACAGAACAGAGTCAGTTTTGAGAGTGGAGAGAGGAGGGGGACAAAGAGAGGGGGATGCATTCTCCAAATATCCATCAATCAACATAATATTTTTGTTTCATCTTTGAACCAAAAATGTCTGGGCCAGATTTATCC
This sequence comes from Crocodylus porosus, assembly GCF_001723895.1. Lineage (NCBI taxonomy): Eukaryota > Metazoa > Chordata > Crocodylia > Crocodylidae > Crocodylus > Crocodylus porosus. The sequence goes on from NW_017728943.1 coordinate 81,519,241, forward strand.
TCAAACTCCAGTGAGCCACAACAGGGGAGGGGACTGCAGAGCTCTCAGATTCTTGCAAACCACCCACTGAAGCCTTCATCATCACCTGTCTGCAATTAACTCTGCTAGGAGGCACCCACACTGAGGAACCCTGGGGCTGGATATGGCTTATATTAAACACAGCAGGTCCCAGTCGCCTTATTCTTAGCCATTCAGGCTGTTTAGATGATGATGGAGCACTGCATGCTGGGATGTGCCTTCTCCCCAGGCTGGGGCCCTGTGACGAGAGGTGAAGGCAGCAACAGGGGCTTGTGGCATGATTCCAGGAGACTGTGGCACCCAAGGCACTTCATCTCCCACTGGCTCAGCACAAGCTTATTTGGAACTGGACAAAATGTGTTATCGGCACTGCCGAGCTGTTCTGACTTTGTCAGAAGCCTCATATTGTCTGCCACTCCTCTTAATGCCCTTGCTCCTAGAAGCAGGATATTGGACATGAAACGCAGCCTTTCCACTTATATCTTGAGTTAGCGTCCAGTCTCTCAGGCCTTGTCTACCTCATTTCTGTGTGGTGTGCAGGATCCCTGTCCAAGCTGCCTATCTGCATCCACTCCACATGTGCCAAAGCCCAGGAATAAGGCAGGGGAGCCTCCTTAAGTGGCCCGAGTACAGGCCTTGCACTGGTCTGAGGCTCACCATCTCTAGGTTGCTTACTGGCAGTGCCAGTCTAAGACAGCTACACTGCCTACTTTCAGGACTTAGCAAGTGCAAGTGGGAGTGAGTGAGTGGTGCACCTAGGTGATGTAGACAAGTCTACAACAGCTGAGGGAAGCTCAAAAAAATGAGCTGAAGTTACAGCAAAGGCTGTGAAGGCACAAAGAAAAAACCTAGTGTTGGTTATTTTTAAGCCAGTTGCATGATTTTTATTTTGATCTGACTCATTTTTTGGGAACATTTGCGGAGGACAGAACTGTGTGCTGGTCAAAGGGGAAGAAGATATCAACATGCAAAGCCCCATGACTGAGATCTCCTGATGACAAAACCAAAACACTCAAAAAGTCCCGTAGTCAGCTTCTTTCAAAATCACTTACCACAGGAAGTAATGGAGAGACCAAATTTTGTGCAACAGAACCCACTCCCTTGGGCTGCTGGGGTCTTTTCCTAACCCCCTCAATCTTCTCTTCTGCATGCAACTCCCACCCATGCTAACCGGACATCTTCCCTAACCCCCCACATCCTGGTACAGAGAATATGCTGAAGACTGAAAGATTCAGGGGAAAATGCTTTTCCTAGGTAAGATGCGCGTTAATTGCAGTCATTAAAGGTAATGTCCTTAATGCTTTGCTATTTCTGGTGCATGCAGAGCCCTCCTGGAGTTACTTAGGAGCTCAATGATTGTCTCTGCACAGAACCAGAAACATTAGAGAAGGATAAAAAGCTATTAGAGCGCATATGGTTCAACCACTGTGCCCATCTGAGGAGGAATTTATCCTTGCAATGGTATTTTCCAAGGCCTTGTACAGGGCAGGGGTGTGGTACCTGCAGAAGTCTGAGACACTGTCCTCATGGGCACCACCACATCAGTACTAGGTTGCATCACTTGGTTTGTGACCATGGGGCCTCAGATGTCACAAAGACTAAGAGATGAAATGGACTGCTTCAAAAGCCAGAACAAAAGACAACAGACGGATCTGGGGTGGGGAGGCTCTTAGTACAGCACATATATCTATACCAGGATTTCCCTCAGATCAACTCTGGGCTTCAGGCTTTGTGGCTGGTATCAGGCATGGCTTTTTTGCCCAACCATCCTTCACAGGACTACACCATACTCCACTCCACTCCCTGCCCTCAATTTGGTTGTGAGTTCTCTAACATCCAATGGACACCAGGTTATGCAATACTTGTAGCAGGTGACTTGAGCCCAATGCTACACACACTGATAAGGATGCATGTGTGGGGGAAGATTAGGATTAGAGCAGAGAATTTAAAAACAGTGACTGAGGGCCTCAGCTCTGGTTCTGTCATTACTTTGTTGTATGGCTGTGGGCAAGTCCTTTACCCTCTGTCTCTCAGTTTCCCATCTTTGTCAAAAGCTCTATGGCTCCTGGGTGAAAGGTGCCAGAAGTGCCAAGCATTATAATGCTCCCCATAAGCCCTAGGCATCTGCCAGTCTCTCCTGTCCTCCTGTAAGTCCCACCATTCTGGCTTCTCTTTGACTACTCTTGACCACCACAACAATACACCAGGAGAGAAAGGTTGGCTGCACACCACAGGTTTATGTCAACACCTCATATTTCATTTCAAAGTGAAAGGATCAGCCAGCATCATCTTTAAGGAAAGCCGCGCAGTGATCCCTGCAGCTCTACCAGCCATAGTCTGTGTCAACTGGATATCCCAAGGGCAGCCTTATACAGAGGACAGTACTACAGTCCTATCTAAAAGAGGCGAGAGCAAAGAGTTGGCAGCAGACAGACCTACAGCATCAACCTGTCTTTTGTCTGCCACCAGGAGAAGGGCGTCAGGCAATACCAAGCCTATTAGCACTAGAAACTGGCACCCTGCCTTCCCAAAAGGAAACGTCAACTATTATTTATAACCAACAAATGAGCTGACAAGCCTCCTTTTGATTTCACTGGGGTGGGGGGGACAGGGTGCAGGGAAACTTGGATGGATTCTGTTATATAGAAATAAATGCTATAGCATTTGCCCTGCAGATAACACCGCTTCAGCATTCTCAGTACCTCTGCATGACACATACTTAAATCATGATTTATATAAAAGGTAAGATGCTATACATCACCACTCATGCAATTTATCATAGGAATAAATCCTTAATGCATATTTAGGCACCAGCTTTTCATCAGAAAAACAGTTTTTTGCATTGCTTTGCAGCTGCAACACAGCTTGGTGTTCCATGGCTTGTAGGCATCCATACGCCACTCCCAGCACCGCGAACCCTTAGGGCTCCTTGCTGACCCAAGGGTCTGCCCCTCTACGCTCGCCAACCGTAAAATGACAGCTCTAAAGGCTAGGTTCCCCGAGGCACTGACCCCATCTGTTATTTAAGCACAGCTAAAGCAATCATGAGTCCAGCATGCTCAACCATCAGGACTCCCACAAGACAGAAGGGATGGCATTTTGTTTCTAATGCTCCCCACATTTAAAAAACGTAGGCTGCATAATATTCCTGTGCGAAATGCATGACGCTAATAAGCCAATGCCTTGACACCCCTTTCGAGTCCCAGCCTCTCAAGCAGGCACTGAATTCAGAACCAATGCATTCAGTATAGCGACGGCCAGCCAATCCTACCACAGCTCCCACAGACCCACTCTGGGATGCTCCATTCACGCCCCTCCATTTCTCCATCCATCGGCTACTCCCTCCCCATCCACAGCCCTCCCTCTTCGTTTTTAAAATGCCATTAGCCCTCTGACATACACCCAACATCCTGCAAAAGGGCATTTTTAAGAGACATATATTTATTAAGCTATTCCCAATTCCAGCACAGCGAAAAGATGTGAAATGGCACAGAAATCTGTAATGTTTTATGGCTCAGTAACAATTTAACATTTTTTGCATACTATGTCTGTGTGTGTGCGTGCATGCGCACCAGGCACATACATACATGTATGTGCACATGTATGTAGGTATGCATGTGTGCATGTGCACAAAGCGTATACATGTGTGAGTGCACGTGTAGGTATGTATGCACGCCAGGCATATGCATGTATGTGTGTGTGGATGTGCATGCTTGTATCTATATGCACATAGGTGTGCATGTACGTATGTATACGTGTGTGCCTACGTGTAGGCGTGGGTCCGTTTTGTAACACGAACAACTAACCCGATTTCCTCCGCAGCGAGGCACGGGCACACGGCAGGGATGGGGCCGGGCACTACGGGCAATGCCAGCCAGCCCCCCTGCACCGGCCCAGGCCAGGGGCGACGACCCCCGCCGGGAGGGAGGGGCATCACCGAGCACAGCGCGCGGCGGCGGCTCCGCGCCCCACAGCCCCGGTGGCTCCAGCACCGATCCTGCGGCAGCGGAGAGGAGCGAGCGGGCGGCTGCAGTGGCGACCGCCCTTTGTGCGCGGAGGCAGCCCGGGGACATGCCCGCGCCGCACCCCGCCCGGGTGTGCAAAGGGCCCCCCCCGACAGGAATCGTGCTGCAGAGCCGGGCCCGCTTACCACGCTTGCCTGTCTGCCTGCCGGCCGAGCCGGGCCGAGCCGTGCCGCTGTCCGTGCCGTCGAGCGGTGCAGGCGCCCCGCGCCCCGCGCCCAGCGCTGCGAGCAGCCGGAGCTCCGCGGCCCGCTGCGCGTGCGCCTGGTGGGGGTGCGGGTTCTGCGCGCACGCGTGTTAGGAAGGGGGCGCTGCTGTGGAACCTCGTGGCCTGTAAGTGCTGGAGGGGGAGTTGGGCGCGGGGTTGCAGCAGGCTGCGTTTGGGGGGTGTGCTGCTCTGCCCTTGCCCCTGCCGGAGGTTGCCTCGCTGCTGCTCATGGGGGGCACCTTGCTCCTGCTCCTGCCCCTGCCCCTGCCCCTGCGGGGGGTGCCGAAGCGCGGGCAGGCCGTGCACGTGCCCGTGGGGGCCCGATTTTCCACTGCTTCATCCTCCTGCTGGCTCCTCCCGGCCTTTGCCAAGTCAAGGGGCTGCTCACTGCACAGCCAGGGCCTTGGGGAGACGCCTCCCACTCCCCCTCCTCTTTGTGCTGCCATATTTTCTCGCGCACGGTGTATGTTTCCCCACCCCACCTTCAAAATCCCCCCTTCATACCCCACACGGGTGGGGGGGTTGTATTAAGGGTGGAGCTGGTTTTCTAGCTGTGGTAGAAGCACTTTGCTTTGATTCTTGTGTCGGAGCAGCAGGAGGGTCCCTGGGGACTGCAGGGCCACTTTTCTTGCCCCACTTTGTTCCTGTGTCCTAGCAGAGGAGCACTGGGCAGTGTCTGCTGGCTCCTTGGACTTGCTTGAGGGTCAGTGGAAGATGCCTGGTGTGCTCTGCTCAGTGCCCCCTCTTAGCACTCTTGTTATGAAGCTTTGACCTCCACTCCTGTTCCTCTTTTTATTACTGTTTGCCCCACGTATTCAATTGCCATCTTTCCTGTAGCCTCCACACCTGCGGGAGGCCAGTAAGTTACTTGGTGAGCCTAGGCCCGTGCCCCTTAAGGTGACAATTAGGCCTGTGTCCAGGCAGTCCTGGCTCTAGTCAAGCTGGCCATACACCTGACCTGGACGAAGGCTCCGGCTGGGGGTGACCACCAGGGACTGCAGGGCAATTGCTTTGTCCCTGGTCCATTCACATCTCCTGAACAGAATTTCACTGGGCCATGTCCAGGAAGAAAGGGAGGCCACTGAGAAAATAACTAATTTTTTGGGATAAAAGGAAGGCAAAACAGGGATGAGAGTGAAAATCAAAGGATTAAAATGGGTGCATTAAGGGGGGGACACCAAGCAGAGCACATGGGCCAGTGCCTACTGGCCCTGGAGTAAGTCCAGGGGGCCAGTGGACATATACTTCATAGATATTTGGGCTGGAACGGACCCCAAGGACCATCAAGTGGGGCAGGGGGCTGGACTCGAAGATCCTTTGGGGTCCTTTCCAACCTGAATGTCTATGAAGTTTGTGTCCAATGTGCTCTGCTTGGTGTCCCCCCCCCTTGATGCACCCATTTTAAACCTTTGACCTTCACTCTCATCCCTGTTTTGCCTTCCTTTTATCCCAAAAAATTAGTTATTTTCTCAGTGGCCTCCCTTTCTTCTTGGTAGGCAATGGCTCATGATCCCCTGAAAGTGACCAATAGGCCTGTCTCTGGGCAGTGTCACTGGGTGGGGTCCACTGGCTCCTTGGATTCATTTGGGAGCCAGTGAGCAAAGCTAGGTGTCCCTCTTTGGAGCACTCGTTATAAACCTTTGACCTTCACTCCCATTCCTGTTTTCATTCTTAGTTGTCCCCAGCAATTAGTTGATGTTCACTTAGTGCCCCCACCCTTACTGAAGGGAGCTTGTAGTCTTACTTGGTGGGCATTAGCCCACATTGCCCTATTCATGTTGAAAAGGCCTAGTGTAGCAGCTGTCCCTCATCTGTTCATGTGTCCCAGCAGTTTCACTGGCCACTGATTCCTTGGACTCCCAAGGGTCAGTGGGCACTGGCCAGTGTATTCTGCCCAATCTCCCTTTCCAGCTCCCTTGTTATTAACCTGTGACCTTCACTCCCTTCCTGTTTTTCTTATGATTTGTCCCAAGAAATTAGTTGCTGCATTTTTAGTGGGCTTCCTGTTTAAGAGGGCTTATAATTTCTTGGTGAGCTTTGGCCCACAAACTCCTTGACGTAGCAAAAATGCCTAATGTGTCAGCTATCCTGCATCCATTAGTGTCTCCAGGCAGTTTCATTGCATAGTGTCCACATGTTCTTTGGATTTGCTTAAGGGCCAGTGGGTGCTGGCTGGTGTGCTCTCCTCGGTGTCCCCCTTGGCGCACCGGTGATCAACCTTTGACCCCCCCCATCTCTGTTGCCCCTTAGAAGCTGTTGATTGCATACCTAGTGACCCCCTCTAATAACAGGTAGGGGACTAGCAGTTTCTTTGTGGGCTTCTGCCCATGTTCCCTATATGATTCAAATAGGGCTAGTACAGGAGCTGTGGCATTAGTATTCAGGCAGCTGAGGGAGTCAGTTGTCTTAATGGCTCGCTGTTCTTTATTCCAGAGGCATTAAGATCATAGAAAATGAGGGTTGAAATGGGCCTCAGGAGGTCATCTAGTCCAACCCCCTGCTCAAAGCAGGCTTTGTCTAGCCAGGTCTTAAAACCTCCAAAGATGGAGAGTCCGCCACCTCTCTGTGTTACCTGTTCCAGTGTTTTACTACCTGCCTAGTGAGAAAATTCTTCCTAATATCTAACCCAAACTTCCCTTGCTGCAACTTGAGACTGCTCCTTGTTCTGTCATCAGCCACCACTGAGAACAGCCCCATCCTCTTTCAATCCCCCTCTCAGTCTCCGCTTCTGTAGACTAAATAAGCCCTGTTCCCTCAGTCTTTCCTCATAAGTCATGTTCCCCAGCCCCCTCACCATTTTTGTTGCCCTGTGCTGGACCTTCTCCAATTTGCCCCCTTTCCAATGGGGGGCCCAAAACTGAACGTGGTCCTCCAGATGTGGCCTCACTAGTGCTGAATAGAGGGGAATAATCACTTTCCTTGACCTGCTGGCAATGCTCCTACCAATGCAACCCAGAATGCCATTAGCCTTCTTTGCAGCAAGGGCACACTGCTGGCTGATATTCAACCTATTGTCCACTGTAACCCCCAAGTCCTTTTCTGCAGAGCTGCTGCCCAGCCAGTCAGCCCCCAGCCTGTACTGGTACATGGGATTGTTCCATCCTAAGTGCAGGACTGTACACTTGTCCTTGTTGAGCCTCATGAGATTTCTTTTGGCCCAATCCTCCAATTTGTCTAGGTCCCCCTGAATCCTAGCCCTACCCTCCAGAGTGCTACCCCCTCAGCTTTGTGTCACGGGCAGACTTGCTGAGAGTGCACTTTATGCCATCTTCCAGGTCACTGATAAAGACATTGAACAAAACTGGCCCCAAGACCAAACCTTGGGGCACTCCATTTGATACGGGCTGCCAACTAGACATTGAGCCATTGATTACTACCCTCTGAGCCCGATGCTCCAGCCAGTTTTGTATCCAGCTTACAGTCCATTCATCCAGCCGTACTCTCTTTCTTTGCCTGTGAGAATGCTGTGGGAGACCGTATCAAAAGCCTTGCTAAAATCAAGGTGCATCACACCTGCTGGTCCCCCACACCCGCAGAGCCAGTCACCTCATCATAGAAGGCTAGAAGGTTGGTCAGGCATGACTTGCCCTTGGTGAATCCATGCTGATTCTTCTTAATCACTCTTCCTTCTCCACCAAGTGCTTAGAAATGAATTCCTTGAGAACCTATTCCATGATATGTCCAGGGACTGAGGTGACACAGCTGACTGGTTTGTAGTTCCCTGGATCTTCCTTTCTCCCTTTTCTTAAATGTGGGCACTATGTTTGTTCTTTGCCAATCATCCAGGACCTCTCCTGATCACCAGGAATTTTCAAAGATTATGGCCAATGGCTCTGCAATCTCATCACCCGACCTTCAGGTTTATCCCATCTGGCCTTATAGACCTGTATATGTCCAACTTTTCTAAATAGTCTCTAACCTGTTTTTTCGCCTCTGCTGGCTACTCAGCTCCCCAAACTGTGCTGCCTGGTGCAGTAGTCTGGGAGCTGAACTTGTATGTGAAGACTGAGGCGAAGAAGTCATTGAGCACTTCAGCCTTTCCTTTTTGGTGGTCTTGATGTCGCACTTATCAAAGCTAACCTTTCTTAGGATAGTTTTGCTGTCCACTAGCTGCTCCTGGTCTGTCCTTCTGATTCACAGCCTTGGGGATTCTTTAGCTATTTTCAAAATTCTAGGCCTGCCCATAGAGACCAGTCTTCAACAGCAGCTAGGATTTCAGTTTTAGTTAAGCAGGACAGGAAGGTTGAGTTAGCTGAAGATTAGGGTCTGTCCCTACTTAATGCAACCATAACTCTGGAAAAAGCTTTTTTTCTTCATTCTGCCTTTCAAAAACAAATACGGTCAGGTTCCCAACTGTGATCAGAACTTTGTTGTGCTCAGTGCTGGACAAACATATTGTTAGGGGCAGGCAATTCCTCAGTGAGCTGTACTGCTGTAGAAAAGGGATGAAAAGGGTCAGTGCTAGACATTTTTTTTCAGTAGTCAAGCATGACTCCAGTAGATGTAACAGGTATACTGGTATAAGTTAATCTGATTTAACTGTTATGTTCGCATGCTCCTATAGTGGAATGAATGGAATAAAACAATTGTAAATTTACCCATATTTCATTTAGGGTTTAACAGACAGAAATAATGTTCACTTGGCATCCGCTGTTATGATGTAATTTATGTTTGTATGTTCCTACTTGCTATAATTTTAGTCCTGAAAGAAAGAAACAGGGTTAAAGTTACAATGGCTTTGCCACACTTGTATCCCTGTAGGAATATGCCTATATAATGGTTATATTGTAACAATTCATACTTCTTTCATTCCATACTATTATGACTAGGGATCTACTTGACACGAGACTACATAAAATACTTTGTATGGCTTGATTGCAGCACGAAGAGCTGATTTTGGAAGAATTTCCTGGTGGCCCTGGCCCTTGTCACTGATTGGTGAAGGGTATTGGCATTGCGTTTCACTTCTTAAAAGATGGCACTGAAACATTTTCATTTCACTGACTGGCGCCTTCACTTAGTCTGCATCACTTCTCAGACAAACTCTAAATCACGTGATCTATGGCTGCAGTGATTGTCGCATTGTCTTTGTGTTGTGGTAAGCAGTGGGACGTTCTAAAACAGTATATTATGTGAATAATATGCTGGGTTGTTTTTTTAGGTTGATTTTGTGGGAAATTCTAGCCAATGCAATATTTCCTGGCGATTGTAAATAGTGCCATTTTTTGTGGTTTCATGCGTGCCTCAGAACGTTGTTCGCCCCTCCCATTTTAAAATGCTTGAAAATTATAACTGTCCACAGCCATATATTGCTTCTAGACTGCAAACATTTCATCTTTGTTGTACAGCTCAGTCTAGGACACTACTAAAATGTAGGTAGTGACCACCAGGGGGTATCTGAGACATAAAAAATTATATTACAACACAGTGCAGAAGAAATCTCTCTCCCTGTGTACTGTTATGCTTCAAGGTCAAGTCTCTGTGATCTTCTCATAACGTGTTTATTTAGGTTTAGCTTTATGATCATAGACACTTTCTAATAAATGTAAGGGGGTCATGAAAAGTCTTAGCCTCACCAGCCTGAAAAGACTGAGAAATACTGACCTACCGTATGTCAGGCTATGTCTGTGCTTTAGAGCTAACTTTAGGGACTATTCCTGTGTTTGACCACACAGCTTAGCCACTTGTGGATGTGAACAGCCACCCTCTGAAGCAGTGGGGGCAACTTTTTTTTGCAGGTGTGCCACAAATTAGCCCCCACCCTCCCTCAGTGCCCTCTTAGTCTCCCCCTGCTCAATTTGCTGCTCTGCTTCCTGCCCTGTCCTGTCTACCTGATCTGCTACTCTGCTTTCTCCCCTCTGCCCTACTAAGCTGCCTATCACCTTCCCAATTCAGGCATGTACCACCCAAGGCCTACCTATGCCATTTATTGCACTCATGCCACAGGTTGGCCACCCCACTCTAAAGCCATAACAAAGTTATTGTGGCCTCACTGGGGCAGCACTCACTTGTCCCCAAAAGTCCAGGGGACAAAACACATGTCTTAGTTCTCTTATGGCACAGTAAATTGAGCCACTCAACAATTCTTTCCCAGTAAATTGTATAAAACTTGTCTGCCCTTTGTGGGGGCAAGAGGAAACAATTGTGGAGAGGCACAATTGTGGTATACCAGTGCTTCTTTACCAGGGTGCCAAGGCAACCCCTGCCTGGATGATCGCTGTGCTATACTGCACTGAGACCCTAGGCAATTAGTTCACTCCTTTTTTCTTTTTTTCTTTTTAATTTGAATTAGGAATACTTTCCAGGTACAGGAATACCAGTACACCTCCCTGGCATTAGCTATCTAAATAAATGTAAGCATATCATATGCTATGAAGACAGAGAGCCTACGTCAGTGGCAGATCCGGGAACAGACCCTGGTTTCCTGATTTGCCATTATTAATTTGTTGGCTAGACCTTGTTTGTCTTTAGGAGGTGAAAGCTTTGTTTGGGAATTGATTATGTATATCACACACCCTTTGAAGAACTGGAAGGAGAATCCAATTTTGCAGAAATCTGGCTGGATTTGTTTGCAGTTGCAGAAGCTTCAGGTGAGGGAGGATAATCCAGAGGTGAGGCCAGTAGTGTAGGATTTGGGAGCTTGTTCTGCCACAGGATCCCATTGTGAACTTGGACAAATCACTTATCTCCTGTGTGGTTTCATTTAGCTCATTGCTAAAAAGGGAATAATTCCTTCCTTCTTACTGGGAGTGATGTGTGGATAAATATATTAAAAAGATTAACTACCCTAGCAATGAGGGCCACTTAAGTATCTTAGACAGATGAGAAGTGTACTGTGAAAAGGTTTTCAGATACCCGTATTTCTAAAAATAATCTTGCAGGTTTCAGTTGAGAATATTTTAACTATCTTTTATCACCTTTTGTGAGTTTCACTTGAAATTTGTAAGAGTGGAATTATTCCTTCTTTCATTAATAAATCCAGCTCTAAGGAGTTTCTGTTGCTACCTTGAATCACTAGATACACAGATGAATAACTAATCCTATTCATAAACTTTAATTCTAGAAGAATTAATTCCCTCCATGTGAATCTTTGGCCCCTCAGCCTGTCATTATTGTAAAACCAATTTTACCATTGTAATGAATATCTCTTGTATTTTTAACACACACAAGCCCTTAATCACATCTCTTCCTTTATGAAGAAAACTGTGAATTACCTGAGCCCCTGTAGCTCACGGTTGGACCGTATAGCGCACATTGGCAGACATGCTATAAATAAACCTCCAACCTGTTACTGCTGCTTCAGATAGCTTGCATTGTACATATTGTCTTAATCTTTATTTCCTTCATTTTCCTGATGAATGAAGGACCCATTGCACATTTCTCTTTTTTGGGGCTCAGAATTTGACTGTTTTTTCTCCCAATTTCTTTGTTAGAAAGAACCCATATCCTGTTACCTGCTATTTGACTATTCAGGAAAGATCACTGTGGTTGAGAGCAATTAAAGATGTTTTTTCTTTGCATCAAACTGAGAGGGGTTTTATTCTGCACATTTGATGGGAATTTTTCTGTAGTTAGTTTTGCTGTTTGCTTTGCAGAGCCAGTCAGGTTTTTTTCTTCACCTGTACTGTGCCAGGTTTTCATGTACAGCAGGGGCCAGGCATAAATCTAAAAAAAAGGCAAATGCATTTGTGGAACCACAAACATTGACCGCGGCTTGAGAGTAGATACTGTTTCTGAACAGTACAGATACACTTTCTACCCATTTAAAGAAAGTGTTTCTTTCAAAGTGGATTTACTCAAGGAAGTATTACAACAATAATTCTAGAATCTAATCCTTTTATTTTTTTTCTTTTTAATACTTAATATGCCATTAGTAAACAGTTTTTGCAGAACCTCCAGTCATATTGCTGTAGCTCACATAGGCTATGCAGTGGTAATGGTGACTGTACAGAACACTCCTGCAGAGGACATTAAGGTTCCAGTTCACAAAATGGAGTTGTGGTGGGATAATGTGCACTATCTCACTAAAATGAAAGGAGGCATGGAGGCAGGGTAGAGATGTGCTTTTATAGACTAAGTGACTCAGATTTTTTTTTAATATTAATATATTTCGTGTTCCAGGTCAAATCAGTTCCAAATTGTATCAATTGATCTTTTCAATCATTCCAAAAACCATATTGATTTTTGCAGGCAGAACTCAATCGTCCTAAACACTATGGCACTACAACTGGTGAGCATCCTCTGTCCCAGGCTCTCGCCCTTCGACTTCAGATACTCCCAAATCCATTGGCAGGCATCCTATGTGGAGCCCCAAGCCCAGATGCCCCCAGATACTACAGGCAAGCATCCTCCATCCCAGACTCTAGTCCAGGGCTTCAGATACTTCTAATGCTCGATCTTAGCCAACTCAGAGATGCGTAAGCTTCCATGAGGAAGAGGTCACTTCAGGATGGAGTAATGTAAACGAATGAGAAGCCCCCCCCCATTTTGTTTAAATCCCAAAGAAGGTACATGACCACTTTCTGGCACTTCATGGACAGTGCAGCTCCTTCTGTGAGTAAGCAGATGTAGTTCCTGCTGCTTTTTGTTGTTAGTGGTGAGACATCCTCACCTTGTGTAAGTGAAATGGGGCAACCCTAACCACATATGTTAGCCTGAAATACTCTGTTGCCCATCACTCTGTTAGGTGGTATGAAATTTTCCAGAACTGCAGTATATTTGTTCTGCTGATATCCACTTAACTTTGCAGTATTAAAACCTCTTTAACTGCTATGGAAAAGTGCTTCTTTTAATCTGGCACTTCAAAATGGTGTAATGCATAAATACCTTCAGCACCTTCTGACCAGTGAAAGGTTCCTCTTTTCTGTGCAGTGTTTGGACTTCAGGTAGATCTGCTGAAAACCTACTGCAGTGGGGTTGGACTGCGTTACACTTTCAGACTTGTTCAGTAGAATATAAATTGGGTCACTTTAGAGAGTGAATGTTTGTTTAACTGATTTCTTTTCTTTCCTATCTGAAACTTATTTTGAATTCAGATTGGATTTTGCATTTGAGTTATACCTGGCACGTGGGTTGGGATAGGTAGGGTGTCCTCAAGGGAGAGCTAGAGGTGTTGCTTTGTAGAGTGTTGCCATCATTTCTAGAGCAAGAAGCACTTCTTGCTGTATACCAGATTGTTTTTTTGGTTCAGTGGTAGTCTCAGGCCATGCTTTTGGGCAGTGACCTTGATGAAGATGGTGAAAATGTCAGAACTTTCCAAAGATTTGCCCCTTCTAGCCTGACATGAATGATTTAGCAAGCAGAAGAATGTTAGTATTTAAATATTAAACATTCCCTTGCCTGTCTCAGCTATTATAAAGTGTCCTCATGTGCCTATTGGGCAATACCAACTCCAGATGAGTGGTTCTTGGAACTGCCCAAGCGTTTACACTGTATCATGCTTGAGAAATGCTGGGAAGGACCTCTTCCTTCCCACGGCCCTGAAATACGAGCAGAGATGAGATTAGAAAAGCAAACTTACGGAGAAGAACTAAGTGAATTGATTTGCCTCTCCTCACTTTGCGGTTACCTCTTTAGTAGCATGTGCCAAATCCTGTCTCTTTCTTTCTGGGTCATGTAGAAGATTTGCCGACATGGTCTAACATCTATCTGGGAAATGAGGAAGCTAGTTGTTGATGATGTGATCTGTGCCACAGTTGGTGGGATGTTTTGGATCACTACCAAAACGTGCTTTCAATACTTAGCATTTACATAGTACAACATAGACAGCAATAATCTGTCCCTTTGAGTTTAGCACTCTCTACGGTTCTCAGACGGGGTAGAATAGTTTAGGTGACTTTGTCAAGGCCATAAAAGAGTGAATCAGAGCAGGGGCTAGCTTTAGAAGTGTTTGGCAATACACCAAAAAGTTGTACTTATCCTGTAAGTGGCCCAATTACCCTTTCTGAAATGGAGCTGCCTTTCCTTGGAAAATTTGGAATTGCTGACATTAATTGCATTAACTGAAGATACCATTTTCTCTTCATGTAATATTAAGCACAGAGATTCAGCATAATATGTCTTTCACTCCATGAACTGAGCAAATTATGGGGACATTTCAGCTCCAAGGGAATGTTATACGGAAGGAGAAAGGGTTGCTGCATGGTATATGGAGTCTGTATGGGTTTGAGTATTAACTATTTATTACTAATATGGATTTACTATTATCAGCCATATCAAAATTCTTTTTTGTTTTTCATGTTGTTATCCTGAAAACTTGCTTAGCATTGTCACAGATATGGAATATCAGTTTATCATTGTCAAATTATTGATTAAACAGTTCTTGAACGTTCTTCGTTTTGTTTGCAGGACAGAAGAGACTTTGGGTCAGTGGACTAGTTAACTTTATGCCATGTTGAGACTTTGAGGTTAGAGACAGCTCTGGCACAGGTGATGAATATGGGAGGCACTGGGGGAGGGCACATGCCCCCCCAAAATTGGCTGATGCTGGCATCTGCCGGCATTCCCCACTCAACAGCACCGATGCGGCATCTGCGGGTAGTCTTCTCTCACCGCCATGGTGCCCCCGAGTCTCAGGAGCCGTCAGTCATTCATCAGACTTCGGTTTTTCATGAGCCAGGGGATACTGGGTGTAGAGTCTAACAGTGACTATGGGGTAGGCACTAGCTTTGCTCATAGAGGTCTTCTGGAGAGGTCCATAGCCCTGACACGAATGAAAGTAATCCTCAGACACTGAGGCTTGTCATTAATTTCACATGCTAAAGTCAAGCACATACATAAGAGTTTGCAAACTGGGGCAAAGGCTATCTTCCTTATCAAACGAGGTGTGTGTTGCATCAAGGCAACTCAAGCTATATCACTCTAAAATACTGATGGAGACCAAGCACAGGCAGTTTTTACCTTTGTGTAGCATTGACTAGGGTTAGCTACATTGAGATAAAATCTGAGGTCTCATCTCCCCTAGGACTTTATGGCCAGGGAGCTAATTTGTTGTAATTATCTTGCTGTAAAAAGGCTGCTTTGTTTTGGTTGGTGGACATCCTTAGCTGAGGAGAGCTTGAACAGAGCTTCAAGAAATGCATCTAACTTACCTGAGGCTCAGTTGCTCCACTGAACATTTGATTTTTGGTATTGGCTCCATAGAGTAATGATCTGTCAGTGTCACTAACCTCTTTATTCAAAGCATGACAACATGATATTAGGCCGTTTGCCACATACTTAAGAATACGTGCTATGCTTTGCAAGTGTTGGTGCAGAACTGCCATGGCAGATCCTTCAAGATGGACCTTTAATAAGTGCTGAGGTCAGAATCTGCCCCTAAGTTTATCAGAACTGGCTGAGAGAGACAAGTAGTAGTAACTGTATTTTAATGCTTGTTCTGGAAAGGAGAGAAGCAGAAGGTAACCTTGTTAGAAGCAATTTAGTTGACATTCTGTGGTCAAAGCTACAAACAAACAGAAGCACATAAAATGCTAACCTGGGAGGAAGTCTGGGAGTCTCGTTTTGATGCATGCATTTTGGTATCTGGTTAATTTATGCCCAGCTCTAATAGCACAGGGCCATAATGTGGCTGGCATGCTGCAAAGACACAGGATAGCATTACTACACAGAACTGTGTCAACTGAACTTTTTTTAAGTAACAGGAGACTTTCTGTGAGCTCCATAGAGAAAGGAGATCTTGTCTGTGAAATAATACTGAAGTCTAAAAACAAGCTGAGGAATGTTCCCTGCTTAATAAGATTTAAAGCGCTGCTGACCATAGTCCATTTAAGTTTCATTTTGTGTAGCAAGTAGCCTTTTTTTGTATTCATTATTAAGTGGGTTTAAAAACTACAAGGCTCACACAAAGAGGGAAAATGCCATCCAAAAAAGCTCTGTGCCGTTAAGTAGAAAACTGCCCTGCAGTCGTGTTGAACACACCTTTGTGTTATGTGCTTCTGAATTATACTGACCATGAGATTCAAGTAAAGCCTGTTGCTGCGAGGATACTGTTGGCACTTGAGTTATGTATGCAGCCGGATTCAATGTGGCATACCCCAGATGTGCCACTTGGATTCCAGCCTGTGATTTATCTTTTCTTTTTTTGAAGCCAGTACTGACACACTTCCAGAGTCCATAATTCTCATGTTTCCTGTGCAGGGCTTTGTACCAGAATTCCAATGGCTCTCGTGAATGGACGGCTCGGGTTGTTCCTAACCCACTTTAGCAGAGCAGTCAACCAGCGACATTTCAGGTATCTTTCGAACACTATGAATTGCTTTCACTGAACCCACTTCTTTAAAAACTGATTATCCTTTTTTAAACTGATTACGCTCTTCTAAAGGGCCGTTCTCGTAATTCAAACATAATGTATAGTATTTCTGCTTTTTTAAAAATTTGTGTAAGAGAAAAAATTAATTGCATAATTTTTATGGTTTATAAAAATAATCCAGGCAATCCAAACATAACAGTTCATGCTTTGAACCCCACGCCTGAGGATCAAAAAGCAATATTGACAATGGTCCTGATTGGGTAATCAGATGTGTGGGAAGAGAAGCCCTTCTCACCAGTGCTTTTGTTTGTGAGCATCTTCCTGTGTCTAGTTGATTGCAGGATCAGAGAAGACTAATTTCCTACCTGAGCAAAAGGTAGAGAGACAGGCACCTAGTATTAAATGGCGAAAAGTCAGTCATGTGTTTTTGAATTTTTCCAGAATTAATCCTCTCAGTATTTAGAACAACATTTTTTTAAAAAACTGAAAAATTATTCTGTCAGATCTCAACAGTTCCCTTCGAGAGGTTTTGTTTTTTTTAAATGTTAAATTATTAAAGAGCCCATCCCTGGTTCCAGGCATTTAAAACCTCCTAAATTTTATAAACTTCATTTTTTGCAATGCTTTGACCAGCCCAGAAGACCTGCTGTGTACTCTGCGTGGGTACACAGATCTACCAGCACAGGGGTGGTCATCATAAAGGACAGTCCAGTTGAAACTTGGATCCGTTTATGTCCTCTGTTTTTCTCTTGAAGAGAAAAACAGAGAACATAAAGGCGTCAAGTTTTGTATCAGTAGAGGACAGAGTAGCAGAAAACCAGAATGTCCTCTATGATGGCCACCCTAACCAGCACAGATCTGACAGGTTTGGGACCTCACTTGGCAAGGGATTTCAATGTATTGAGCAGATTTACTGATTTAATAGTCATTCATGCAATACCCACTTCTGTTCTTTCTAGGCTCAGTGTACATGCCCTGGATTAGGGAAATACAGTTTCCATATAGAGTGGACTTGATACTTCCCCTTTCAGTACAAGGAGAAGGGTGGCCAAACTTCCTAACCTTTGTAGCAATAAACCAAAATTTGAACGTGGCCAAGGGCTGTAGGACACAACATTTACGAGATGCGCGTGTCAGTGATCTGTGCATATCTCCCCACTACCTTTTTCTTCAAGAGCTGCAGAAGGTAAATCTAAAAAGCACCATTCTCCTAGAATAAGAGAGGCCTTGTCATGGGTATAACCCTTTGTTTGAATTTATACCGTAGCCAGTATTTGTTTAATTTTCCCATGTAGACAAGCCTTGTACTTGGCTACCTGCGGGTTATCTTTAGGGTATTTTTACAAATGGCAGGATGGGGAATGAAATTACCAGTCCCTTTGAAAGCAAATCTAACCCGTGTTCATGATTAAATCTGCAGATGGGCCCTGAGCATATATGAAGTCTTATTGATATTAATCATGCTCTGGGTGGGTGCAAGAAGCTGCTCATACAGACTCTTTAAGTCTGCTTATTCCTTGCTGCACTTTCCGAACTGTCCCTTTCTGTTTAAACGTGCGCATGGGCATGCTGCCCTTCATGTATGGTGGGAGGGAATTTGTGTGCCTCCCCTTTGGAGGGCAGTTGTCTGTGTGCACAAATCCTCCATGTTCAAGCAGGAATGAAGGCCCTAGGTTGGTTGTGTTTTTCCTACTGTGGAAATCCTTATTTGATGATCTGTGAGCAGTGATTCTTAACCAGGGTGGTGCCAGATCCTTTGAAGGGTACTGCAAACTGAGGAGATAAGGGTACACTCAGGCTTGTCTCTGCCTGAACAGTCCCCCACTCCCACTGCCCAGCCCCTCTGCGAGGAGGTAAGCACAGTAATATATAAATTACTTTTTGAAGTGGGGTGCCACTCAATTCACAGAAGCTATGGAGGGGGTGCCTCAAGTCCAGAAAGGTTGAGAACCACTGTTCTAGAAAGAGCCTGAGTGGATGGGCCATATCTTCACCCTGAACTTCTTGAAGGGACACTGTACAACAGGGAATACCCCTCCTAGTGTTAGTCCAATACTGCGTTTGGACCAGTATGAGTGGATGGCGAGTTCAAGTCAACTTCATTGCTGCTCCTTACTCTGTTGTGATGAAATGCTTCCCTAGACTTGA
The DNA here is from genome assembly GCF_001723895.1 of Crocodylus porosus. Classification (NCBI taxonomy): domain Eukaryota; kingdom Metazoa; phylum Chordata; order Crocodylia; family Crocodylidae; genus Crocodylus; species Crocodylus porosus. The sequence goes on from NW_017728943.1 coordinate 81,537,887, forward strand.
GCCTGTGTTTTCTCTGAACAGGGCCATTCCAAATTTGGTATTTGAAAACCTCATCTGGATAAAAGAACAAAAAAGTACCATAAAGTCAGGTTCAGCTCTGGAAAGTGAATATGATTGCTTCGTACTCTGTGAATCTGCCCTGCCATTGGTCTAGCTTATTCCAGATCAGACCTGCTGAGTTTACAGACCAACATGAAGATAATAGTCTGTTAAAGTCCAATTCGTGGTACTTGTGCACAGACAGTGGGACTTTGAAAGTGTCACTGAGGGCAGAGTGTTAAGGCAGTGGGGTGTCACAGGGGCACTGAAGGGAGAGAGAGAGCATGCTGAGCCTTTGTCACTTTGCAAGAATGAAAGAATCCCCCTCCGCTCTGTTATCTCCAAGCTGCACCTTGTATTGACCAACACCCAAATCCTTTTGTGTGTGAACTGGATGTACTTTACCTGGACTTAGTAAAAGACCCAGTAAACGTGGGCCCCCAAAACACCATGTTATAGCTGCATTCCAGAGCAGAATGGCCCTTGTAAGTTTGGTATTTTTTAAAGTGTATGCAAAGCCCAAAGTGGCCTCGGGCTGTTAGAGAATGCTTTGAATGCAGTCTATTTGTCAACAATATGGTATGTATTTCTTGCCGACTCCTTATCAGTGACTTGCGTAAAAGCTTGATTCCGTCCAGTTCTTTGCCCTTGATCCCCAAGGATTGTTTGAGGAGGCCTGTCTAGTATTCTTGCTTCTCTTTTGCCAGCCTCACTGGAGCATGTGGTGCAGTACAGAAGCTGACCCGTGTACGAGTGGTAGACAACAGTGCCTTGGGGAACACTCCGTACCACCGGCCACCCAGGTGCATCCATGTGTATAACAAGACTGGAGTTGGTAAAGTAGGGGATAAGATTCTCCTGGCTATCAAAGGAGAAAAGAAAAAGGCTTTAATTGTAGGGCACAAGATGCCTGGTCCTCGTATGACTCCTAGATTTGATTCCAACAACGTGGTGCTCATCGAAGAAAACGGAAACCCAACAGGGACTAGGATAAAAATCCCCATTCCCTCTATCTTGCGGCAGCAAAGTGGAGAGTTCTCCAAAGTGTTGGCCATTGCCACCAATTTTGTGTGAACAGCAACCTCTCAGTCTGTCTTGCTATACAATCTTTCAAGCTGTAACCATTCTTTGCATCTTTTCTAGGTTGAAAACTGTAGTGAAAATCTGAGGTTCATCAGGAGTCTTTTCTTCTGCTTAAGATTTTAAACTATTTAATTCTTTAATTGATTTGGTAAAAATATCTGTGTACAAGGTTGTAATGCCATTACAATGTGCACCTATTTTGGATGCCCATTTTGCTACATTAAAATGGAAATGTTAAAACCCTCACTTGCTTTGCTCTTATCTGTGCTTTAACCCCCCCCCAAGTCTTTTGCATTTCTTTGTTCATTCTGCCCCTGAGTAAGGCAAATATAATTCTTGCCTTGAGCACCTAGCAACTTAAAAGGCAGAATTGGATAAGACAGAGGAGGAGAGTTCGAGGAAAAAGAGAAGTATGTAAGTCCTAGAGCAGGGGTCAGCACTGTTTTTGGGCAGAGTGCCAAAAACACCTGCAACCTCAGTTTGTTAGATGTTGGCATACTGGGGCAGATGGTGGCGGAGCTGCGAGGGGCCGGATCCTTGTTGTGTCAGTGAAGCCCCAGTCCCTCCTCTGCTGTCTGCCTCGAGGCATGCATGCCAAGTAAAATGCCTTTGTGTGGTGTGCTCTGGCACCTGTGCCAGGGGCTGCCTACCCCTGTCCTACAGGCTTTGGCTGGTGAGTTAGTGTCTGTGACTTGGCAGGAAAAATGAGTCTAGGAGGAATTGGGGAAACATATCTTGCTAATGGGCATGCTGCCATGGGACTGGGAGATGGATCCATGGCTGCAGACAATACTGAAGAAGCCACAGAGAAACAAATAGGAGAGGAGAGAATGTGGGGTGGGGTGGGGTGGGGTGGGGTGGGGCTGCAGTTCAGGGCTTAAGGAGTATAGCTTAAACCAGTGGAAGGCTTTGGGAATCGACCAGTCAGGTGCACTTTCTGGGTCCTCCATACTAGTAACATGCTCTATGGTTCAAGTGGCAAGACCTGTAGGGCAAGGGTGTCAAACTTGCCTTGCACCCTGGGCTAGATCTGGACCGTGGGGCTCTTTGTGGGTCAGATTCAGCCCCAAGCACTAGAAAGCAGCAATGACTCTGACCTGGAGCATATGGCAATCGCAGCAATCACTGCTGTATTTCAGAGCTGCTGCTGTGTACCCTGTGCTGCAGCACTAGCTCCAGCTGCAGCATGGGGTATACAGTAGGAGCTGGTAGCTAGAGTGGTAGAGCACTTACCCTCTTGCTGCTAAGATCCCGCAGGAGGCCATGCCTCCCAAATTCCCGTTGCCTGCTCAGGAACCACATGAATCATCTGTGTTAACCAAAGAGCCACAACAAACCCCAGTAGCAAACACCCTCCATCTGGATAGAACGAACATCAGTGCTTTAGTTAACATTTGCTCTGTATAACAGGGAAAATACTTTAAAAGTAGTCAGCTTTTTTAGTTTTAGCCATGATTGCCTGCCTGCATTGCATTATTCAGGGTTGCAGGAAAGATATACCCACTGCATGCAGTAAAAAAATCTCCAAACCTTTGAAAACATTTTCTATGAAGAGCTTCTGGCAATAAGCTGAAGCAGGGTCTGAGTATCACTGTTCTACATGCTTCCAAGTGCTTTGGATGTTCCTTTTTGAATGTATTTATCTGCACGCAAGGCCTCTGCCTTGTGACACAACAGAAGCAGGCTCAGTGCTGCAGTTCCCAACCTTTGCTGTCCCATGGGCAACAAATACTAAGCAAATAATAGGTCATGGACTACATCTTGTTTTGTTCTCCCTGTCAGCCCCAGTTTAAAATTTTGAATTTCCTGTACCCACAAGCAGTGTTGGAAGAGGTCTCACAGGGAACTTCTACCTGGGGTTGGGTGGCCCCTGTTCTGGCCTGGCTGATGGATGGGTAAAAAATTGGCTGATGGGGTGCTCCCAGAGAGTAGTGGTGGACAGGTTGTACTCAACCTGGTGAGATGTGAGCAGTGGCGTCCCCCAGGGCTCGGTCCTCGGGCCTGCACTGTTTAACATCTTCATCAGTGACTTGGACAAGGGGGTTGAAAGCACGTTGTCAAAGTTTGCTGATGACTAAGATGTGGGGCGAGGTGGACAGACTTGAAGGGAGAGAGAAGCTGCAACTAGATTTAGACAGACTACAAAAGTGGGCAGATGAGAACAGGATGGGGTTCAATGCAGACAAATGCAGGGTGCTGCAGCTTGGGAGAATGAATCCACAGCATACATGCTGGGGAGTTCCCCTCTTGAAAGCACAGAGGTGGAAAGGGATCTTGGAGTCGTTACTGACTCCAAGATGAACGTGAGCCGCCAATGCCAGACCGCAGCCAGCAAGACCAGCCATACCTTGTCACGCATCCAAAGATGCATCTCAAGCAGGTCCAGAGAGGTGATCCTCCCCCTCTATGTGACACTGGTCAAGCCGCAGTTGGAGTACTGAGTCCAGTACTGGGTGCCACACTTTAAAAAGGATGTGGCCAGCCTGGAGAGGGTTCAGAGGAGGGCCACCCGCTTGGTGAGAGGGCAGCAGAACAAGCCCTATGAGGAGACACTGAGGGACCTGAACCTGTTCAGCCTCAGCAAGAGGAGGCTGAGGGGGGACCTGGTGGCTGCCTACAAACTCATCAGGGGAGATCATCGGCATATAGGTAGAGCCCTTTTCTCCCCAGCACCACTTGGGGTGACAAGAAACAATGGTAATAAACTGATGGAGAATAGGTTTAGGTTAGAGATCAGAAGGCAATATTTTACAGTTAGGGGGGCCAAAATCTGGAACTAACTTCCCAGGGAAGTGGTCCTTGCCCCTACCTTGGGCAAATTCAAGAGGAGGTTGGATGATCACCTGTTTGGGGTCTTGTGAACCCAGCATTCATTCCTGCCTGTGGTGGGGGGTCAGGTTAGATGATCTTTTCAGGTCCCTCCTGACCCTTGCTACTGTGAAACTATGAAGCTTCTTCACTTCATTTGAGGGCCATTTGCTTCAAAGCAAACCCTTGTCCTTTGAGAGGATACTCACACCACTTGCCCCTGCAAGACCTGTTATTACTGATAGAGAGCAGATGGGCAATAGCAACAGTGTGTGTGATAGTTTACAGTGATAAGCATGGCTGGATTAGAAGCCTGGAAGCAAATTTGTTCCCATTCCACCAGCATATAGGGAAATCCAAACATGTAGGTATTGTGTAAAGTTTTTTTTTTTTGGTTGCATTGATGCCCAGGTCCTGTAATATGAAGTACTCTTGGGAGTCTCATGTACAGCAAGTATTACTCTAAAGGCAGGATTAAGGTGCTCAGAGATTTCCTGCAGTGTCAGCATCTCCTATTGTGGGAGGCAAAGAGCTGTTCTGAGATCTTTCATCAGGGCTTAGGAAGGGCTAGCTGAAGGGTGGGGAAGATTGGGAGAATCGGATGGAATGCAATCAGGGCTGCAAGTGGAAAAGGGGAGGGGGTACTAAATAAAAACCCTAGGTGTGAAATTAAGTGAAATCAATGATTGTTCCTTTTAAAAATGCACCCAAGCATCAGAGTAGTGGTGGGAGTTTTAGTTACAGCAATCCTAGCTGTAATTTAAGCCACCAGCAGAGAAAATGACCCTATTCTTCCTGAACAGAACAGAATCATAAGATTGTATTTAACAGAGGTGTGGATTTGAGTACCAGTTATTTCTGCATACAGGGTGCCCTCTAGTGGCTCCCTGCAGTGCGAATGCATCCATGCACCTGGGGATTTATAAAACTGAAGGCTGCTATCTGCAGTGTCTGTTTGAAAAACACATGGGAAAGGTAGTCCAGGTCTTCAGGGCTGCCTTTCTGTTTGGACAGGGAGGAAAGCTTTGCTGTCTGTAGAGGTTACTTGCTATGCTTGCTTGCAGCATTTTCATTTTTTCAACTGAAGTTATGTGAGCTTAAGTTGGAGACAGAAGAATAACTGGAAACACTGAAGTCCAGTGCCTCAAACCAAGGCATTTAGATTTTATGTGGAAAAGTGGGTTGCCCTGGACCATCCAAGTAAAGTCATAAGGCACTTCCAGTTTTCTGCCAGAGATAAATATCATAGTAGCATAAGGTATAGGTTGTAGCCATGTTGGTCTAAGGACATCGGCAGACAAGGTTCTTTGGGTAAATCTGATCTCTTTTATT
>NW_017728943.1:81543463-81566827 GCF_001723895.1 Crocodylus porosus
ACCTTTAAGAGCAAATTGGATGCTTATCTTGCTGGGATCCTATGACCCCAGCTGACTTCCTGCCCTTTGGGTGGGGGGCTGGACTCGAAGATCTTCCATGGTCCCTTCCAGCCCTAATGTCTATGAAATCTAGTAGCATAAGAGAGCTATTTAAGCATTTGCTTATAATCCTACCTCTTCATCACAGACATTGGCAATTAGTGTTGAGAAATCCAGTTGTCCCCATCCTACTTAACTGTCTGGATGTAACCCAAGCCCTTCGTTTTGTTTTGTTACCAAGTATTTGCTCCTTTTTTAATAAGGGGGGTGCATTGGAAAAGTAAACTTGCACATTGATCTCTTGTCCCCCAGGTTCCATTTCCTAAAATTAATCATTACTCAGTTTGCAGTTCACTTTGAATTAAGATGCATTCTCTAGCATCCATGTTGTGTGACTGGTATACAGAAATAATTCTGAAAGAACACCGTTGCATGGTTCCAGGCAAAGCTTCTTCCTATTTTATAACTTTTATAATCTATGTGAAGCTCTCCTGGGATGCTAAAGGTAGGTTACGATCTGCTGCAGTTGAGCATACAAATGTTTGACACCTTTGAACAAATATCTACCTGGACACCGGGAGCCGGAGCTCATGAACAAGTAAGTGCAGTACAGAGGGATCAGATCAACAGGGTTCATCTAAAAAAGGGTGAGCTGGCTTTGGGGCTAGCTGGATTACAGGGTTTAATCTCTCTTGCTGTGGAGCTTTGTGGAGAACTGCAGTCTGTGGCTGCAGGAGGTCAAAACATACCTGAGCTCGGCTAAATTTGGAGAGAAAAAGATTTATGTTGTGTAGCTTGCTAATAAAGCATGCATTTACAGCTTTGATAGTCAGACCTTGAAAGCTCATCATAAAATCAGGAGACTGACTTAAAGACTTTCAAGTAAAAAATAGGGTTGGGTGTTTGACCAGTCAAATAAAGTTTGGTCAATCAACTGGTCAAATATTGGTAAAAAATTGTAAAAAATTGCTAATGAGTCCAAGTCAAGTCTGACACAGAAAAAGCACAGCATTTCCATTAGGAATTGTGTAAAAAAAGTATATATATATTTTTTTTGACAAGAAAACTACAAAAAAATATAAGTTTTGGGTTTTTTTTGGTAAAATTATAAAATATTTGATTAGTCAAAAATATGTAGTCCATTGACATCATTTGACTAATCAATTGACTAGCTTCCCAACCACAGTGAAAACTGAACAAAGTAGGTAAAGTGTGTACAGAAGAATACAGATTCTTTGCAAGGTTAGGTTTCTTAGCCTCCTGTAAAGATGAGGATTTCTGAACTATCTGGGGGCGGGGGGGCATGTAGCCCTGCAGTAGACAGCTATGTAGGCTGGCTGATGATGAGCTCTAAGTGAATGAGAAGCAGCACCCATTGAAGCCAAAACTACAGCAAACAGCTGAGCGGCCCATCCTTCGCTCAGCAACCCCATATGCAAACTAAGTGGTTTGCTACCTAAGGGGATATGAATGTTCTGGGTTCTACTCTACTGCTAAACTGTCTTATGTTTTATCTTTATGAATGCTTCTTTAAAGTGCCTTCACCTGTAGAACAGTGGGCTTATATTAAAATGTAAGCAGCAATTTAGTTGTCCTGTCTGTCCTTTTAGCCCACTGGGAAAGATAAGATATCTCAACACTCTAACCCATTAGGGTAAATATTTTTTAAAATGGAAAACGGGTGGCCTGTGTATTGGGAGAAAACACCATGTAACTGTTGTCACTGAGTCCCAAACAGGTAAGAATGAAAAACTCTTTTCAGAAGTCTCTTGCAAATCTCTCTCTTATCACAGCTTTAGGCTTTTGTAAGGAAGCTGTGAACATATGATCTCTTTGTGGGAACTTGGTCATTCCAGTATTTCTTACTGTGTAAACCATCTAACCACATTTAATCTATGTGTTTTGCGTACTATCACCTTAGATTTGCAATCATCTTAGAACTGGAGTCCAGCAGTTTGCAAACGTATTTTAGATTGTATCATTGAACATGAAGATTGTGCATTTCTTTTGGGATAAATGGACCCTGGTGTTAGGATATTAAATATTTGGTAGAATGCTTTTTCATACCTCTCCCGTATTGTGCAGTAGCGGGGGAGGAAGTGGACAAGACAAGGGGACATACTTGGGATTAAACTGTCAAGAGACATTTTATTTGTTAGCAGGCTAATAATGTGGAACTAAATTCTTAACCTATGAGGTTAGTAAGCAGGCATGCCAGACAACTAAGCTAATCATTTCCTTTCCTTTCCAGGGAGGGTGTTTGGGACCTGATGAGTTATCAGGGGAAAACTACCAGCTACTTTTTGCAAGATATTGTTTCTTTTTCCTCTTCCCACATGTGCACATCTGGGCTCATCTGAACAATAACTAATAGCTTTTCTGCTATTGTAGTGGGAGGACATGGGCAGTACCCTTGTCTTCCTTGCTTTTTACCTGTGGCACATTGTGGGGTGCTTTCAGTTTTGTTTCAAGGGGTTCTTTGTGACTAGTGTGTGAGGAGCTGAAGCAGACAAGTTTGAGAGGTCTCTTTGGATAAATTGTTGCCTGCAAATGCAGGGGACTGAACCTGATAGCCTGGGTGGCTCCTTTTATGACCCTGTGCTGTTATTGCCAAACAGCAAAATGATTTAATAAGGTAAATGGAAAATCTCCCCAGCACAGTGTAGCTGAGTCTTTGACAGCATCTATGATGAAATGTACCTTCCCCAAAGAATTCTTGTTCCTCTGTGCAATGGGAGAGGGGACCTGAGTGACAGGTGAGTGTATTGTACCCTGTCTCTGTGACTGGTAATCACTGATCTGGCTGCCCTGTTCTATTTCTGGCCATAAGGGCCAGAAACGATGACTCTGTGGAGCTCTGAGGTCCTGCTGGCCTGGGATTTCTTTTCCTTCCTGAGCGACCAGGGCACTAAACACACATCTGGTTTATCCTCCGGTTCCATTCCCCTGTGCCTCTGGATGTGGCGGTTGCATAAGATTAACAACCCAAGTCACAGAGCTCCTGTTACAGGGTGGGACAGCTGACCCCAGTGCCACTTGGACCTACTTCCCCAGTTACGGGCTTGAGTTTGAGGGTGGGGGTGTTGGGGAAGGTTGGGTCAGAGGACAAAGTATCACATGATGCTAGGCAAGTGATTTCCCGTGGAAGGAAACCTGCCTGTGTGAAGGGAGACAGGCTGTGGTAGGAGTCACTTAGCTAGGAAACTTCGGGGAGGTTCTCTCTCCTTGACTGAGGTTCAAAGATCCGTGGGGAGCTAGGAGAGCTCATTGCAGAATTGATGCACAGATGCCTGAAGGGGCCCTGATAGCCTGCTTCAGTCTCTTAATCCTTTTCTCTCTCTTGGAAGAAGTGGCTCAGATGACATGTTAGACCAGTGCTCCACAGTAGTGCTGGCTCCATGCTGAACTGGGGGAGCTCTCTCTGGCCTGGCTTCAGCAAAACTAATGAACAGCAGAGAGGAGCTAGGGCCAGTGACAGTGAAGTCCATGGCAGCGTGCGCCCCGACTGAGCAGGGCAAGGGCCAGCTGGAGATTGTAAGTTGGATTTTTGTTCCTTTCCTTCCCCAAGCGGGGGAGCAGTGGGGCAGGGAAACACTTTCTGATTTGGCAGGAGGGGTAACGTATTAAGAAGCATGAACCTCTGGGTATCTAAGAGCAGGAGATGGAAGAGGCGGGGGCTGGGAGGCCACATAAATAGAAACTGCTTCAGTGACATGGTCCTGATACAGTCGGACCCTGCTGCAAAGCCCACCTGAAGCCGTCACACCTGCCACAGACCCAGGAGACTGAAAGGCATGGCTGTTGCAGACCCTCCCCTATCCTTGCCATGCTACTGAGGGCCTCTTGCAGGGGTTGTGCACCCCAAGCCATGACAGATCTGCACGCCTGACACTTTGCTGGCCACTAGAGGGCAGTGTGGGTATGAAAATCCAGCCCAGAAGACTGAAGATGAAATCCCCCGGACCATGCAATTCTTAAGCCTGATTGACATTAAATAGTCAAAATCCCCCTCTGTCAGCGCGTTCCCAAGCTGCAGGCAGCCGCAGAAGGACAAAGGAGCAGCATCCTGAGGGGAGAAAGGCTTGGCCTCATTTTGGGAGGCCTCCCCTGGTCTCGGGACAGTTGCTGGAGTGATTTCTGGGGGCTCTTACTAGCACAGAGGCCTGATCCCAACTGGGGGAATGGCTCTGCCTGGCCCCAGCAAAGGATATGTAGGGGAAACGGCCACTTCAGCCTCAGCAAGGCTCAGGTGTGGGCCCTGGAGGTACTAATCTTGCATGCTATGGGCTGATATGAGCTCCTGCTCTAAAGCTCCTTCTGAGCGGGCTGTGCTACAGTCTAAGCAGCTGAAGGGCACTGGGACTCTGGCCTGTAGAGCCTGTAATTTCTGCCTGCTTTTAATGTTTTGGGGCTTACAGGTATCAAGGTTAGCCTCTGCTGCCATTTTTTAAAATGAAGACAGAACTGTGCCCATTGCCAAGAGTGCAGGAGACAGAAACTGTTGGGGACAAAGCCTTGCCCCAGTAGAAATTCTGGCTGATTAATTCTCCCCCCACCCCTTCCACCTTTGCAGCTGCTCAGAAAGTTGCAGCTTTGACACTTCAGTGCCTGTAGGGCTGGACCCTCAACCAACTGGTGCCTGTCAGGGAGCTGCTTCTGAGCCCAAAGAGCTGCCTCCCAATGAAGAACTCTGTAGCAAGTCAGGCTTACGCCTATGGGAGACCAAGCACAGGACTCGCAGAAACAATCTCCTGCTCTGAGCCCATCCTCTGCTGAGCTACAGGCACAGTCACTCCCCATCTCTATGCCTCTGCTTCCCATCAGAGGAGGGAATGAACAAAGCCTGTGTGACCTGTAAACCATGAGTAGTTGTGAATAGTCGTGCTTGGACTGGAGGAAGGGGAGCACAAGTGATAGGCAGGGAGATGGAAGAAGAGGAGAAAGGAGGAAGAAGCAATTGAACACTGGGGAGGAGAAAGAGGTGAGGATGGTGTGAATGGGTGCATGTGGAAGAGAGGGGAAGTAGAAATGCGTGAGAGAATGGGCAGGAGAGAGAGCAAGCAGGTGGGATCTGGAAGGAAAGGGGCAATTGAAGATTGTGTTTAATGTTAGGGGTACTGGGTCTTCTTGTGCTCCTGGATGAGATCCCAGTAGGGAAACAGAGGGATGGTGTGCCCTTAGATTTCTGGCTTCTTTGAATCGTAGGGTGAACCGAGGAAGGGACATAACGTACAGGTCCTCTGTATGCTCACAGTGTCCACTAGTGACCAGAGTCTGACTGGGCCCCAAATCTTTTAGCTCTCTGTTCCCCAGATTCCAACACTGGTGCAATCCATGGAGGTGGGATGCCAGTAGGTCTGTGAGGCCATACTGAAACTTTTCTTAGGCCTAGCTGTAAAGGCTAAGCTCTGTCATGTCTCTGAAAGACCCAAGCTGTACCACCACGTTAGGGCATAGTAAGCTTTGTTTAAATGTGTCACTGAAATGCACTGAAAAACCCTTGATGAGAGCCCTCCATGGGCTGATGCTTAAATTACTGCATAAGGCTGGTGTGAAGTGAGGGGGCAATGGACAGTCTGAGAGGTGGCTTGAACGACATGGTGATAGGAGGCCTCATTCCACCATGCAGAATCTACAGGGAGGATTTCCTGCCACAGGGTTTCCATGAGCTTGGAGGGTCACCACAGGGAACCCGACATCTGGGACTACCAGACCTGCTTGTAATCTATTCGAATCATGAGAATACAAGTGCATTATATTTACTGTGTTTTTATTAAAGACTTGATGCTGTCCTTCAAACTGACTAAATTCACAGATGACACCAAATTGTGGGGAAGCATGTTCACACCAGAGAATAGGCTGGCAATTCAGGCCAATGTGGACAGGCTTGCAAGGTGGGCAGATCAAAACCTGATGACATTCAACGTGGAGAAATGCACGCTGCTCCACCTCGGGAGAAAAAAACCCACATCATACGTATAGGCTTGGCAGTGCTACACTCACTAGCACCATGACCAAAAGAGACTTGGAGGTCATGACTGACCATAAGATGAACATGAGCCACCAGTGTGATGCCACAGCCAACAAAGCAAATAAAACTCTGGTTTGCATCTACTGATGCATCTCAAGCAAGACCCAAGGAGTCATCCTCCCACTTTACTTGGCCTTGGTGAGGCCACAGCAGGCGTACTGCATCCAATTCTGGGCTCCACACTTTAGGAAGGATGTGGAGAAGCTTCAGAGAGTCCAGAGGAGAGTCACATGCATGATCAGAGGTCAAGAGAGTAGGCCTTATGAGGAGAGGCTGAGAGGCCTGGGAATCTTCAGCCTGGAGAAACGAAGGCTCAGGGGTGAGTTGGTGGCAGCCTATAAGTATATAAGGGGTGTGTATCAGGAACTGGGAGAACATCTGTTCACTAGGGCACCACAAGGGAAGACAAGGTCTAATGGTCACAAACTGCTGGAAGACCATTTTAGACCGGACATAAGGAAAAACATCTTTACTGTCCGAGTCTCCGGAGTCTGAAATAGACTCCCCACAGAAGTGGTACAGGCACCGACTCTGGATACTTTTAAGAAACACTTGGATGCTTATCTTGCTGGGGTGATCCGATTTGTTGCCCCTGGGGCAGGGGGCTGGACCTGATGATCTCATGAGGTCCCTTCCAGCCCTAATGTCTATGAAGTATATTGGACTGGCCATGGACAGTGCATTGTTACCAACAAGTGGGAAAAGACCTTTGAAATGTAACCCCAACCTGAGGTCTTGGAAGGGTGAGGCAGGCAATAGTTTATTCTGTCTTTTGCTGAATACCAAGGTGCTATCACAAGGCAAGTGCTGCTCAAAGGAAGATTGTGGAGCTGGGACCTATGGTTATGGCTAGAGAGTGCAAATGAGCAAACCTGGCTCCAGTTGTGGAGGAAAGAGCATTGTTTACCTTGCTGGGATCTTATGACCCCAGGTGACTTCCTGCCCCTGGGGCAGGGGGCTGGACTTGATCTTCTGAGGTCCCTTCCAGCCCAAATGTCTATGAATCTTTGAACAATGTACTTTGCCTCTTGATGCTTAAGCTAGAGAGGCTAATAGCAAGCTATTTCTCAGACCAGCTGAAAAGGCCTCCTTGGTCTCTGGAAGCCTCATTTGGTGTAGCCACCCTCGGGCTACACTATCATGTTAAATGTCTCTTTGAAATATACTGAAAAATTCTTCCTTACAAAAGTCCTTCAAGAGTCTCAGACTCTTCCAGCAAGAACAAAATAATGGGGATGAGAAATGGCTATATCCACATCTCCACTTGTTTGCATCAGGCTGCTACAGGGCAAGGACTAGAATAAGAGCAGGAGATGGTACCTCAGGAATATGATGTATAAGCACAGCTGCATGTATTGACAACACCAGAACTGACTGGTGTTGATGGGGCTTTGTGTGGGAAGGCCTGGACAGGAATAGCAGAAAGGTTGCAGTTTGAAGGGCATCAGTAGATCTTTCTGTACAGAACCCAGCACTGGCCTAGCAGCAGGCTTTGTTGCAGAGCTGTTGGGTTGAATCCTGCGCAGAACTGCCCGCACTAGGCTTCACTCCAGTCTGCATAGTTGCTCAATGGCATGAGCACTAGCTGGGCTCCAAAAGAATCTAGCAGCAATGCAGAAGGGGTTCAGACAATGCATTACTGTAGTTAGAGACCTAGAAAAATTCTCATAGGATGAGATAATTGGAAAGTTGGGGCCAGTTTAGCTTTGAGAAAAGAGTAATGAGGAGTCATGAGGGAAGGATATCAAATGAATGGGGCAGAAGGTAGACAGGCATCTCCATTCTCCCTGTCTCCCTATGCAGCCATAGAGAAGCTGTTCAGGGAAACTGAAAGGTGGTGCATTTGAAACAGCTCAAAGGAAAACCTTTTTCAAACAGTGCACCCTCTGCCTAGGGAACTCATTGTTGTGAGACACCACTGAGTTTAACAGTTTAACGGGGTTCAAGATAAGACCAGGCATTTGTGCAATGACAAAACATCTGCAATCACAGCATTGAGCACCAATTAACTCTTCCCTCACCCAGATAGCAACAAATAACCAGGCCTAAGAGGTCTGGAAGTAATATACTCATTTACTCTGCTTGTATCTAGCCCAGAATCAGGTGTTCCTTGTTGCCACATATGGTTGCTCATGGTGCCTGCCTCCAAAGTGAGCTGCTTTTAAATCGCTTGGAGCAATAAAATCCAGGTGCCCAGGGAGCTTGTCTGTGAAAATATGTCACAGCAGGAGCTGTGGAGCAAACTGGGGATCCTTTGGTCAAGGACTGCCTGAGATGGCAGCTCTCCTGCCCAGAGGAGCTTCTTTTTATTCTACAGGTTTTTCAGTTTTCTTCATACAGATCTAGGGGGAGGAAATGAAGTCTTTGACTCTGGGACTGGCTGCAACCCCCTCTACTCTCCCAAGTTGTTCTCAATTCCCTTAGGTAAATAATAAACACCTCAGTGAGATGACCAGCTTCTCCTGTGCTGCAAAGAGCCTTTCCACTACAGTAACCCCAAAATGGAATAGGGATACTCGGGCTTCCCTCCCTCTTGTTGCCCCTGGATGACAGAAAGTGCTCCTCACTGCCTCTCAGCTACCAACTTCCTCCTTATTGCCTCTCCATCCCTACCAGGGACATGGAGGGACTAGAGTGGCACCATGATGTGCATAGGAGTTCCCCTTATCCCCTCATTACCACAGCTTCAAAAGCAAGATTTCATTGACAAACTTCCCTTGCCTAGCACCCTTCTAGATCATGAGGGAGGCCAAACTCAGACCCCTGCAAACCATCATACCCATGATGTCCACCTGGAGTTGGCAACTGGAATCCAGTCTAGACTTGATTATCAAAACCTGATTTATCCTTAGCAAAACTGCCACATTATGTGCTGTGGGTTGTGTGTCATTCAGTCCTGTTCAGATGCTTTCATTCCAGTTGAAACAACTGTATTGATTAAGGAGGTAGTCACTACTGCTTACCAGACCTCACTCAACAGTGCAAGGGATCTCTTTTGTCTGGATTGTGTGATACAGGGGAAGGTTGCAATGGGACCTGGAACGCCACTTCTACATTAGCAATTGCTGGGCTGTCTCTGGCTCCTGTGCTGCACTGTCACGTTGTGGGCTTCCAGCAGTCTGGGAGAACATAAGCCAGTGCGTTGTAGGGCTCAACTATGGCCAGCTGAAGGAGACAGCTTAGATAGATTCCTTGGAACACAGGTGAACCAGTGCTAACGTGGGTTTGTGTGGGACAGGGAAGTAGTCTAGTAGTGTAACCTCGCCTGCTTAGATTTGACCAAATGATGACCATTATCCATTTCACTACAAGGCCCAAGTTTCTCTCCATGTTACTCTTTGGCACATTCCCAAATATCTGGAGGACAATGGGGAAAGATACGGTCAAATTAAAATGGTGGGGAGGGGGAAAGGGAGGAGATGATGGTGGCTGTACATGAGATGCTTTCTCAAGTCTTTCCTGAATTTCAGGCTTTTATAGTCATCTATGTTCCTTGTTCTGGGAGGGCAGAAGCAGCACTAGGCAGTCTTAACTATGTGTCTAATGATCTTAGTCAAATGAAGTCTCCAGTTTATCCCCCTTCCTGGGTCTGCCAGTCCATCATGAGCTGCCTTGCTGTGTCACAGACCTCCCCCATATAAGTGGGGTCAAATACTCCCCAACCCTCATCTGATCAGGGTGAGGTGAGGACATTCTCTGCTGGGCCTTTGTTGTGAATTTCTTGGGACATCAGTCCATACCCTTTCATGCATTTTGGTGGCTTAATTTAATTTTTATGGGACAGAAAGGAAACCAGACCATTCCCTCTTTGTGTGTGAGAATGAATCTCTGCATGTGTAATGAGCCCTAAACAGTAGTGTCTATGCTTCAATTGTTCTCTAGGGTCACTTTATTATGGTCTCTGCTGTATGTTTATGCCTCTATTTAGGGAACTCTAACAGCTGGCCTTATCTGCCAGCTGGGCTAGTTCAATGACAAAACGCTTTGTTAACACAGTTAAAGTTGCCCAGTGGCATCCTGTGCTCTTCCTGAAGAGTGAGTTCACCAAACCTCCAACATCTGACAACCAGGAAATGTAGAATTAAGGCACATACCTATGTGCCAGTAACACTGCTGTCCTGGGGCAGTCCAATAGCCTGGGAAAATGTTCAGTCACCACTCAAGTGGTATTTACTTTGTTAGGTGAAGTTGTGATAAATGTTGAAGCGAATAGGTGGAGCATCATTGGGATAGGAGTTCATCTGTGCAGACCATGTCCTCCTGGGAAAACACCACTACTTGGCCCTCTTGCATAATCAAAGGCAGGAAGGGGATGCATCTCTTGGCAAAACTGATATGCCTCACTTCAGGACTGCATTATGTAGGTGGTATACAGTGGCAGCAGATTCTTTTGACCATGAGGATTGTCAACAATTAGGTGGGAGATGAATGTGGTTCGTGGATTTAATTTAAGTATAATGTTAGATGTCATTGTGTCTGAGGGTAAAGGGGCTGTAAAATACAGTAGGTGAGGTGTTGTATTTTTGTGGAGCAGGCTTTATGTTTGACAGTAGGGCAGGTGTAGGTAAGTCCCAGTCAGTGTAGAGCCTATGTGTTATGGGCACATAGGTGGCAGAAGGCTGAGGCTAATGGGGTCAGCCCTCCAAATGCGGGGCAGCGGGTAGGGCCGCAAGGCAGCCTGGCCACGGGCGCTGGGCAGCTGCAGCAGGGGTGGGGAGGGGTACGCATGTAGCCAGGATCGCAGCCCAGTGTGTGGATCACTGGCTGCCCAGCTCAGCAGGCAAGTACCAGTCTACTCTGAAGGGAAAGCGGCTGGGGTAGGGGCCCAGATCAAGGCCTCCACAGTGAGGGAGGGAGTGGGGCTGGGGTGAATGGGGCCCAGTTTGGGCCAGGAGGTGGGACAGTCAGAAACTGGGCAGCTTGTCCAGGGGTGCAAGGAGGCTCCTGCCACTGTGCACACCCCAACAGAGGCCTGGGGGGCACATTCCCTCCCGATCTGTGTGTAAAGTGGGGGCGGAGGCGGCTGCCACTGCGTGCTGTCCTGTGCATACCATGGGAGCAGTGCAACATCATGTGCCTGCTGCCACCGGGTTGCTCCATATCCCCTGCCCGCTGGGTGGCAGGATGCACATGGCATTGTGCAGCTCTCATGGCAGTAGGGTATAGATCCTAGCCCCTGCCTCTGCCCTACTCCCTTCCTCACCCCCAGGCCTTCACTGGGGTGCACACAGTGGTGGGAGCCCCCCCACATACCTTGACAAGCTGCCCAGGCTCCAATTGTCCCACCACCCTGCCCCTGCCCCTGCCTCACTGCTGGGGCCTTGATATGCCCCCCCCCCCCCAGCCCTTTCCTGGGGCTCCTGGCCCATTCCCCCACAGACTTACTTGCTGAATGGGGAAGGGGGTGTGTGGGGGCATGTGCACATGTGTACACTCACTCAACCCCCCTCCCCCTCCAATATTTTTTTTTCTCCCTCCACCTATGCACATAGAGGCATCACCCAGAGGACAGAATTAGGGTGTGTACCTTAACTCTCTTTCCTGGTTTTCAGAGATTTGAGTTTTATTGAACACAGTCTTCTGGAAGGACACAAGATATCATCAGGTAACCTTAACTACAGCAGAATTAACAAATCTCTTGTCACTGAATTTCATATTGTTCTTTATATGAACAATATGAAATCAAATGTGCTTTGTGAGTGTTAGTGATACATGTACACAGCTGTACCTAGCAGGTAAATTTGCAGTTGAGATACTATTGTGTGCAGGTAAAGAATATTGTGACTTTTCTATGAGTTCCTGCTTCCTGTGCACTTTGTTACAGTCAGCTGAGGATTTTAGTCCTGCCTTCAAATGTTCCCATATGTATAGTGGCTCACAGGACTGATGAGAGAAATCAGACATGTTCTATGTCTGAAAATCTAGGTAGCTTTATTACATGATGGTTACAGTAATTTTAATTAGGTGAGAGAGAACTGGTGTGAGTGTCTGTGCATCTCTCCTTTGCTCATACACCCCTCACACCCTCCCTGCCACAATTCATATTTCACCCTTGTCTTCCAATCACATTAAAGCATTAGCCCTTTAGAAGCTAGGGTACCTCACTTTTTCTTAGTTTATAACCCAAGGTATACAGTGAACCAGCTTCATGTCCCTACTTCACCTCCCTACCCCTACTTTGACCAGGCCTTCTTGGTCATCCCCACTCCATGATGCCTTTCTCCAAGCTGGATTTCATGCCCCCCAGACAGTTACCCCACCCAAACAGAGATGACATGTACTTCACCTTTACATTCGTTGGGGTTTTTCTTAAATATTTAAAATAACGTTACTTCAAAGGGGGCCCCTAGAACATGACTTAGGGCAGAGATGGAGTATCAGACTCCCCCCAGGGGATCGTGTTCTTCCAGTTCCCCACAAACATGGTGAAGAAGGAAGAGGGAAGCATACACCTTTGGAAGTACTGGGCATCTTCTGTATCCTGGTACATGTGAAAGGAGAGAAAGTGGGGCTGCCAGGTACCGTCACCCCATGGCTGTATCCCTCACATCACTTGCTCTCATGTCCTGCTCCTCCTAATCCTCACTCTCCCTCTATGATGAGCCCCCAACCCCTGTACCATCCACACCCCCTTCCCATGCTACAGCCCCAGCTCCCTCTCTCCCTACTATTCCCACCTTCTCCCCAAATTCTCAGGCCCTGAAACCCCTTCCCTTCCCAGCAAATGTTCACCTGAGTAATTCATTTTCTTTTAAAAAATATTGGAGCACCTTCTGAATTCTCTGCTGTGCTCAGGTTACATTGCCCAAAAACAAATGCCCCTTTGACAGAGGTGGATGATAGCCTGTGTTTCATTTTGAGTTGTCTGCCAAGGGCTCAAGTCAAACCGATGCTGGCGGGGCACAGGTCAGGATCAATGGCTACTGCGCATTCCCTTGAGGCGCCCACCTCATGTGAAAACTGGCAGTCTAGAAGCCTTCTTGGCTGCTGTGTCTCTACATGTGTAATACAATCTGTTTGGTGCGGGAATACCACAAGTTTCATACCTATCTGTAGAGCCAGACTTTGTTGAATAATGATTTTTAGTGTTGCTTCCTCCAAATGGTAGCGGATGCTCTGCACTAGCCAGGGTAAATCTCAAGCAACTGAGACCATTTTGAGCCATGATGTTGTTCATAGATCCATGCAAAATACCAGTAAATTTTGCTTTGCCATTTTTTTCCCCAGAAGGGACTGTAGTTTGGTAATTCTTGGTTCAAAAAATCCTGAATTTGGAAGACTAAGCCTACCTTACTCCTCTTTGAGGTGCATCAAGTTCTGAGGTATTCTGAGTAACCATGGGGATTTTAGAGCACCTAGACAAGCTGGACTTTAACCAGAAATAGGTTGAAACCATAACCATTGCAGAGCTCCCACTTGGCTACCATAATCTCTTTTGTTCCTACTATATAATAGGGTTTTTCAGGTTATTTTCAAGGTCATTTAGGGTCATTTTGAGAACTTACCTGATTCATGTTATACAAGGGTGCAGGTTGTAGCTGTGGTGGTCTGAGGACATCGGCAAACAAGGTTCTTCGAGTAAATGTGATATCTTTTATTAGGCCAACTCAAACAGTTGGAAAAATTCATCTTTGCAAGCTTTCGGGTCTAAATACCCTTCATCAGGCTGAGGAAGCATCTGCAGGTGGCGTGTGCTCTTCCTGGATGGCATGAATAGTAAAGAAGCCAGAGGCTGGTATGCATGCAAGAAAGACAGTCAGTGAAGATGCCAATTGAGGAGTCAGTGAGTGAGAGACAGGCCAGGGGGTGGGGGTGGGGAAGGGGAATGATTGTAGCTGGTAAATAGCGGAGAGGTACCTGGGGAGTCAGATGTTAGGCAGGTTATAATGTGTACAATCATGTTATACAAGTCATTTTATACATGCCCTATAGTGAGTATGAGTAATTTAGTATGTAAAGTGTATAGTGTAAGACAGGGCTAGACAACTTTGCTGTGGCCAGTTATGTTCCTGGTCTGAAGGCTGAGTTTGATGGCCAAATGTATAATGCCAGATACCTGCCTTGCAGTGTTCTCAGGGTTCTCTGAGATCAGCAGATCTCTCCTGAGAAACTTAGCTCTGTCTCAGAGCTGTGCAGCCTGCTCTGAATATGTGTACATAAATCACCATCAGAACTTATATTTCCTGATGCTTGCCTCCCAAAACACTTCACAGACCATGTCAGCAGGAATAGTTTCCTACAGTGTAGGACTTACATCAATGAAACATAGCCATCTTCAAGGTGGCACAAGGCAGCAGCTTTTAGCTCTGTAGTTGTATATGTGTGAATACAGTGCTGGTGAAAGGTACAAGATTAGTAACATAGGTGAAAGGGGCCTCCTGGGTCATGAAATCAACCCCCCTACATTTGCAGGTAATCATTTCCCTGAGAAATCCTGAAAATTGACACTTCAGACCCTTGAACATAACTATGAGGCACAATACTAGAAACCCCAAAGACACTCTATAACACACTGTAGGTCAACTGGAGTCCTCTCACTATCCACAGGATGAAGAGGGTCAGTACAGACTTGTGCCTAGTACTCATACTCCTTTCCTTGTCATTGGGCACGTCTACACATGTAGTTAATGTGCATGAATAAATTCCGGAGCTTATTGCTCCCAGGCACTGTGTCTTCACATGCGCCCAGGGCCACAGCACGTTGAGCCAGGTTGGAGCAGCCCCAGCTGTCAGGAGGCCTGGGTGGTGGTCTGCTTCCCCTGGCTCAATGTGCTGTGGAAGGGCTAGCTGGGACATGAGGGTGCTTTATTGTGGGGCCAGCCAGGGCAGTAAAAAACTCAGCAACAGGACAGTACTTGTAGATACAAGTATTATCCTGCTACAGAGTTAATTAGTTTTCTCCGGCCTAATAGGAGCACATGTATAGACACTAAGATGTTTACTGTGGAGCTAATTAGTCCACTGCAGTAAATGACTCGTGTAGCCTTGCCTTGGGGCTAAGGGTTCAGATTCATATGCTTCCTATCCTGGCCCATATCACCACATGGAGCATTGAGGTCAATGCTGCTTATGATGGGACACTTTTTTGTGCAGAGACACTCTTGGGCCTCTATGCAGCCCAGCACCCATCAGCACAGTGCTGCAGCATTGGGTCCAGCACCAGCTGTAACAGCAGAGCACCCAAACAGCATCAGCTGTCCTGAAGCATAACGAACACAGCCTCTCACCCTGATCAAAATCTGCTTTTGGGAGCTATTTTTGGGAGTGTCTTCTTTAATTAAAATGTTTTTTTTCCTCTTGAGTGCTGGAAATAGGTTTTTCCCCCCTGCTGACTTGGCCCTGCTGAGGTACCCAGACTAGATAGGAGCAGAGCATGAGGTGGCACAGCTGCATGGCCAGTCATCATAGCAGAGCCAAAAGCTGTAGGTACTGCTCAGAAGGGTTAACAGTCAGGCCTCTTACGCTCTCTCTCTCCAGCATGCTTTGGGAAGCTTTGTTCATTGGAGTATTAGATTCCACAGCTGTAAATAATCTGCAGCAGGAGAGATTATCAAGGCCTTGGGAAGAAGCAGCTTTTATTAATAAGATCAGGTCTCCCTGAGAAGGATCACGTAGCCCTTTTCCACCCTTTCCCAGCTGTTCTGCTCCATCTGTGCCCGAGGCGTCTCTGTCCATCACTCCTCATGGGCATCCATATGAGCTGTCTGTTTGTAGGAGCTTCCTGCCTGGGCAGGTTCCCTTCTCCTTCTCACCCCAGACACTGTTCCCCTGCAGCTGAATCCTCATCTCAGGTTCCTGCAAGGCGAATTCAGCCTCGATGGTGCTACTTAGCAAATAGGGCTCTTTATTGTGATTGGCCCTACAGGCCAGCAACCACGGGCTGCCAACATTCCAAGAGCAGCTCGATAGAAATGCTCCTTGCATTGTCTGAAAAATAATTGTGGTTTAATATGGCCGGACTCCCATGAGCCGGGACTGCATGGATCAGGGGAGACTTTCTGGTTTAGGAGCTTTCAACATTTGCGACACCTGCCTGAGTGCAGCCCAGCTTGAAGATGGAGACTGAGATGCTGAGCCCTTCATTCTTAGAAGGTGCTCATTCTTCTGATCTTCAGACAGATCTTTCAGCTGTGGGCTCTTCAGTGGCCACGTGTGGAATGAGATGTTGGTCTCTGTCCAGGGGTGTGGATTTCTGTTTCTCTTCTATCCAGTTATTCCTATGTAGGAAATAGTGGTTACTGGCAACAGCACAGAGAAATCGTGGATTCTGATTCATCTTCCCTGCCCAGTGCCTGGTGTGATGCCTTTCACTTGTGAATAAGGAGGGGAGGGAGCTCCCCAATTAGAACCTCCATGTGTTTCTGCCTGCGAGGGTATTTTGCTCCCACTTTGAAGTGGAAGAAATTGTTCTGTCTGGGGTAGGACAGAGCGAGCCAAGCAGTTGCAATCTGTCAGTGTTCATGGAGAGCAAAGGAAATGGAAGACATGAAAGCCAGGGAATGGGGGCAGGACTTCATGGCAACTCAGAAATGACATTTGCATCTGCAGGGGGGTTAACTTGAGGCTTGTAATAGGAAATCAAGGTTGACAAGGGAGAATCGGAGTTATCAGTGGCAAAGTAAGGTCCAATCTAGTCTTTATCCCCCAGAGGATTGATTCTACCAGTGCATTCCCTATTCCTTTGTCCACTTTTAAGTGTCCCAAGACAGAAGGGTTCCAGCTCTTCCTTGCAGAGAAAAGTCCATAGACTAATGACTCCTCACAGCCAGTACATGTTTCTTGTGCCTGTTTTCCTTTATTCCACACTGTCCCTTCTAGCACCAGCCCCATGAATAACTTGAGACAAAAATGGTCTTTACAAATATGGAGCAGAAAGCAAGAGGTGACTTTGGGATTCCAGCTTAGAGGCAGGACAGATCAAGTCCACTAGACATTTTAACCTTGAGAAGATGCTGCTTGTGGGTCTGGTTCCCTGCAGGTTTGCAGAAATGCTCAGTGGGTATAAACCTTTCTTAGCTCTTGACCTTACTTCCCACAGAGGCAAAAGTCCACTTAATTTGCCTGCATGCCACTTAAGTAGTGCTGCTTTGCTTCACAGGGCAGAATTTCACCATGAAAAGGAGCAGCTCAAGGAGAGCAGAGAGGGGAGAGCATCCTCCCCTTCAGGCATATCCTTGTTGCTGTTCTGTGCAACGTCTCAGCCCTGCTTTTGGGGTACTTCACCAGAATATTAAATAGCTCCTGGGGATCCCAACCCAAATTCAAGAGCAGCCCATGTTTCACACTTGGACCTCTAGGAAATCTAGAGGTAGACACACCAGTGCCACTCCCTTCCTCATAACCTGATCTCTGTGCTGCCTGGTTTTGCAAAACCCTAAGGAGGTCATTTCTTTCTCCTGTGTCAATCACAAATATAACAGCCCCACTTTTCCATCAGCCTCCCTGACCAAGCCCCAGCTCTGGAACATCTTTTTAATTAAAATGGTTCCACTGCAATGTGTTGTTTGAATGTCTCAAACTCTTCCCTATTGGGCTCCAGCCAGAGCAACTTGCTGGGCCTGAACTATCTCAATGAGATCTCATTGGACTCCAGCCAGTTCAAAGCAGAGAAGGCAGCTGAAACTTTGTTGCCCTTTTGCCAAATAATGCTAGAGAAAGGGCAAATCCTGCCCAAGGCTCTGATAGGCCTGGTCCCACTGGATATCTGCATAGGTGAAGGTCTGGTAGTGATTATTTCTTTGACCTGCATCGGTCTGATTTCCTGGGAGCATCTGTTGAAAATGCTGAGGAGGGTGACAGCCCTGCTAACATCACCTGGTATGCTGTACTTATCTGGAGTGGTCCAGGGAGGTAACCCTGCTGGCAGCTGAATGCTCAGCAGGTCACGGGAAAGAAGTCAGAGGTCTCCCTAAGGCACACAATTCCTCTTCCCCAGGAGGTGCAACTGTCTTGGGGGAAAACGATGGCCACTGTTATGTGAAAAGAGCCAGGGTGCTGGAAGGGGCAGCCAACCCATGGGTTAGATTTGTAAATGGAGACATGTGCCTATCCTCCAACACAGTTGGTGGATTTCTCACGCTTATATCCACAGTCACCCTGGAATGTCACAGGAAAGGATTTCTGGCCTAAGGTTGCTCCCTGCTAGTATCCCCAATATTATCAATGTAACAATGCCTTTTTTACATTACAGTGAGCAGTCGCTCATGAGGTACAACCTGCTAACAAACAGCTCCCTGGTCATGCCCCATTCCAGTCCAGGCTGAGTGGTGCAGAAAGGCAGGTGTGAAAATTGCAGTGGTCACGAATAACATGGACCCTTGCTCTGGTGGGCTTTTGTATAGTCCCCAGTGAACTTCAGCTTGCATCACAAGGCCACCATGCAGGCTGGAATGATGAATCTTAGAAGGAAAACAGGGGCTGCAGGTCAGGAGTGAAGGGCTTGCACAGAGCCTGCCAGCACTACCTCTCTTTTTCTTCTGTGAGCAGTATATCACTCCTGCCCTGCAGGCCCACCCTACTGCTACTCTAGCCCTGGGCTCCCTGCAGCCAGCTCTGCCAAGGCCCCTGCCAGGGCTTCCATCCTGCAGCCTCCTTTGGTATCCTGGCCCTGGTTTCCCTACGCCCAGCTCTGCTAGGGCCCTTGGTTTATTGTGCAGCACCCCCTTGACATAAGGACCTGGCCCATCTTCTGTATGTGGTGGTGTTTGGCATATCTTGTCCCACACAAACACATTTGATACAATGCACTGGAGTCGGGGACTTGCTGGGCCCCTAACGTATATGATTCAGACAATGGAAATTTGGTTTTGTGCTGGGGGGAAACAACATTCAAAGGACAGGAAAAAAGGGCCCAACCGTGAAACTGGAAGGAATCTGTAGGCTTGCAGTAGAGGTGGCTGCACGTACACAGCATTGATGCTCTCCATGGCTCTCACATGCTACTTGTTTGCTCATAGCAGGCTCTGTGCCTGGCCCCTGCTGTCATATGCCTGCCGTGCTTCGTGTGTAAGAGAATGTGGCATCAGTTAACATTAAGCAGAAATTCTTTCCTTTCCAGACATGCTGGGCCGCGCCCATTGGCACCTGCAGTAACAGCCTGGATACACGCACGTGGCTTTATTAAAGCGTTTATTATTTTTTCCTTTGGCTCATGGGCAGCAGGACAGACAGCCAGGTGCTTGGCACTCAGTGCCCAGTCTGCGGCTCCTACCCTTCCATGTTAGTTTTGCTCCACTGAAATGCTAATAGGCGGTTTGAGTTTCTGGCCTGCTCCCTCTCAGCCCATCCTCCCTCTCCTGCTAGTGTTGCACTGAGGTTCCTCAGTTCCTATTGCAGAAGGCTCTGTGCACCTTTTGTGATGGGCACAGCCCCTGGTCTCTGACACTGGCATGAAGTTCAGTTCTTTGGCGAGGAATTGCTCATGTGCTGGGAATGTTCAGCCTGGGCTTGCCTCTTTGGGGCTTCAGTGTTACTTCTCAGACAACCCCCAGTCCACCCTTTTTCTGGAAACACTACTAGTCCTTTGAGATCTACAGCTAGGCTGAAGCCACTTCATCCTGCCATTTCTAGCCTGTCTCTGGGGTTTTATACAGCAGCCATCACTGAGGGCATGTGAATGACTTCCAGAGAGAGGTCATGGCCACAGATAGCCTTTCCCTCTCTTCTCAAGGCAGTCAACTCCATCTGCAGCTAATTCACTATGTCCCAAACTCACTGCTCCCAGAGGGGGATGTAGGTCACTTCCAGGTCTCAGGCTGGAGATGACATCTGGGTGATGTGCATGGGAATCTTGAGTTACATGTGCATGGTGCAGGGGGCAGCATGCCACAGCCAGGGATGAGTGTGTATCAGGGGGGAACTGGAAAAGGGTGCAACTCAGCTCCCAGGATGTGCAGTACTGGGTGGGGGAGGACAGCGACTCCTTCTGCTAGCTGAATCCTTTGCTTACTGCCAGCCCCGCTTTGTTTCTGACTCCTTGGCCAATCTCTGTGATATCAGTGCCAAGCAGCTGATTCTAATTAATTTTTCCACTGCGATTAATGTCAGGGGACAGGGGTGCATTTACAGAAACAGATGAATGTATCAGAGTGGATCCTAGGAACAGTGGCAAGGAGGAAAAGCGTGGGGGGACAGTGATGGCTAGGCTGTCAGTCACAGGTCCTGGGAAGCCTGCAAAGCAGAAAGCGGCCAGGAGATGTCATTGAAGGGTTGGGTTTCTTACTGAGGTAACCTTCAATTGAATTGCTGGCTGATGGTGTGAGGGGGAGACAGGGTGAAGGCCAGTGGAAGAGAAAAGAGTGAGGTTAGGGGTTCTTTGAGAGGAAGGGAGGAGCGCATGGAGGTGAAGATATCAGCCCACCCCCACGGTTAACCCTGGCACAGGAAGAGTTTCCCCTATCAGCTCTGCCTTTCATTATTTGTACTGCCATTGTGCCTAGGGTCCCTACTCAAGGGCTAAGACCGCGTTTTGCGAGGTGCTGCTTTTCCAGTTCCCTTTGCAGAGCCCTGCTTCTTTCAGGCTTTCCTCTCATGTTTGGCTTGTGTGCAGGCTCCTTTTCCAGAGCCATCGCCCTATCCACAAGACAGCTGCAGGGCGCTAGGGGTTCCTGGAGAGCTTAGATCCATGCTGACAGCTGTTGAACTTTTTACAAGGCAGTATCTGGGGGGCAGCCACAGGTGTGAGTGCTTTGACAGTGCTTGCCATGCACAGGCTTCCCAGAGGGCACCTGGCTTGGCCTGATGCGGGTGGGGGGAAAAAGGGTCCTTAAGTACCACTATGTAATGTGCATGGTAATGGAAATAAGTGGACCTCAGGAAAGGGCATGACCTTAGTTATTGAAATGACCAGATTCTTATTTATTCCTATTACCATTGTCTCTCAGCGACTCTTCCTGTAGGTATGGGGGGGGGGGGGCGTGGCTGTGTTCCTTTCAGAAGTGTGAGAGGAAGGCCACCGACTTGGCTAGGTATCACGCTGGGCAGGTCTGAGTTTTGCTGGGTCTCTCTCATCTATGAGTGTCTGGATTCCTACCTAGGTCACTGAGGGACAGAGTTGTGCCAGGCCTTAGTCTCTCGCAGAATCACAAGAAAGCTGCTGCCTTGAGAAAAAAGGGGTTTCAGCACAGTGAATAACTGCTGTGAGGAGGGAACAAAACTAGCAGGGTGGGTTGGCAGGAAGGCTGCGGGGAGGGAAGAACCTGAATAGGCATGCCGAGAGGGCAGAAGCCAACTTAGGTGCTAAGGAGAAAATGTGTTGGGAGCCAGATCCCATTGTTTAAGACCCCCTGCTTGCAGCACCTGGCATCAGCTATTCTCTGAAGCCAGTCCAGTCTGGCATCTCATGTGTGCAGTTCTGTGTGGTAGGGACCCATTTTAGCGCCACATCCTCCAGGAGGAGGAGGGGGCACGGATGCAGAGAGAAGACAGGCTGGCTGGCGAAGATGCATCAGTGAATGACATGTGATGCTGAACGTGAGCAGCGCCCTTGTCTAGCTCAGGTGCAGCTCTCCGTGCTTTGCCTCACGTACAGAGATGCTGTCTATCCTCCAGCTATTTACTGCCAGCTCATTCTGCAAATGCTGCACTCACAAGGGTTTTTTTTTTCCTTTTCCCTGTAGAGATGCTAAGACAGAGCTTTCCATTCATCTTTAGTAAGCGGCAGATCTCACACCTGCACATGAAGCAGATGTGCATCTGCACACTTTGACACGTGTGTGTGTGTGCGCGCGTGCACGCGCGCAATGAGTTCTTGGCCAGCTTGCATGGTTGCTGTGCAGACGTACTGTACCACCTGCCCTCTCTCCTGCTGGTCTGTGAGACTGAGTTGAGGGGCTACATCCTGCATGAGGGAGGTCCTGGGAACAAACAGCCTGCAAGAAGTAAGAGGGAAAGCCTGAGCTGATAAGCTTCTATTGTCTTGACTAAGACCTTTAGACCCTGTGATTTCTTGTTCCTAGGAACTCTTGTGGTCTGTTCCTGGGTTTCACCATAGGAGCCTGGGCAAGTCACCTTCCCCACCCCCTTATGTCTCAGTTGTGCACTGTGTTGCGTGGGGATAGTAATCCTGAGAGAGAGAATTATAATTGAAGACCTGGGAAATAAGGGATAACAAATACAGGAGGAAGGACATGCTGCCCCCCAAGGGTTAGTGGGGGCTTCCTGAAGCAGTGGATGATAGGAAATGGAGTTGGGGCAGGAATGGTTTTTTTCTTCCCATCCTCTTACATGAGTGATGCTTGGTTCATAGTACCAAGAGGGGGTTAATTTTACCCTCTCTGGGCAGGGCAAGGAAGATCTGGGGGTTGGAGCTTGCAATTCAGCAGCATTACTACATGGATTCTGCAAAGGATCTGACAAAACAACCTCCATGCCTCTGTCCCCTGTGCCTTGTGGGAGACAGCATCTTTCCCTGGTGCACCCTGGAGTGGGAGGGCAGCATTATGTCTCTAAGAGAAAGCAAGTGCCCACACTTCTGCTCACATGGGAATGAGAAAGGGACCCGGGGGGGCAGGGGAACAGTGGCTGTTTCTCTCCCCTCCTGCAAAAATGCTCCTTGGTCTTTGCAAAGAATCTCATGGCATTTGAAGAGCAGGCCAACCTCTGCTTGGGGCTTGGGAGGTAAAACAGCAGAAGTGTAACTAGCTGTCATGATTTTATCCAGAGTCTCAGGCTATTGGGTGTGCTTTCTTATAAAGCCCCAGCTCCTGGAGTCATGTGATTAGGCAAGACCCTTGGCTTCCATTAAAACAGAGGTTTTTATGGTTGTCTGGAAAAAAGCTTGTGAGTGTTAGCTGTGGCCACCTGAAGGGCTCAGAAAGCAGACAGCAAAGGGGTGTGGGGTGCAATTATAAGAGGCTGATATTTGTTTCTTTGAAAACTCATGCTTTTTTAAGCCAGCAGGTTGAATGTTTTGGGCTGGCAGTACTGGTCCGGTGAGTGGTCTTGCTGGCCTGAAATGAGGCAGAGTCCCTTTGGCTGGAGGGGTGACTGCGAGGCAGAGGCCAGGAGACCCCTGGCTGGGGAAGGAGCCTGGCTGATAGCAAATAGGGCTGGGGTGTTGGCCCCTGGGTTGTCAGTGGGCTTCCCTCCTGGTGCTCAGCATTGGCCAGTGCTTAGGGCAGGCGGCTCAGGGCCTGGCAGGTTGACTTAGATCCTACAGCTTGGGCCAGAAAGCTGGGTGTCCTGATCTGCTGTGGGGAGGGGGTTGTGGGGAGTCCTGGGCACAGATGGGGTGGGCGGGAGGTTATAGGGGGAGCCGAGGGCACAGCTGGGGGTGTGGGTTGTGGGGAGAGTCC
>NW_017728943.1:81567174-81576385 GCF_001723895.1 Crocodylus porosus
GGGGGTCTCGCCCTCGTGGTGGGGACACGGCCGGGGTCTGCTCCTGGCGCCCCCCGCGCCGGGCAGGCACCCCAGGCGCCCCCCTGCAGCTCTGCCCCGCTGGGGGACCCAGAGGAAAAAGGGACTCTGTGTGCAGCCTTGGTGCTGCCAAGCGGGGAGCCCCCTGGCCCTGGGCCCGTCACACGGCCTCTCCCTGCCGCCCCTGGGTCCAGGATGTGCGGGCTGCCAGTGGTTGGCAATGCCTCGCCTGCGCCCCGCTTCTGTGCTGCCCCCTGGCTCTGCCCCTCTTCACTCCCCGGGGAGACCTTCAGGGGCAAGGACGAATCCCTCCCTCCCTGACAGGGGAGAAGAGCCAGGACTCGTGCTCCCACTGTTTGGCTTTTCGTGAAGGTACCCAGCTCAGGCCTCAAGTTTTGTCAGCTCCTGTATGTCCCCTGATGCATCGCTGGGTCCTGCCTGGGGGATCTGTGGGGTGGCAGGGATACGATCGTCACTATTAGCAGCATGTGAGCCCCAGAAGGGGCTTGTGTGCAGCACCTCTGGAAGTCAAAGGGCATTTTTCAGTCGCCTGACCACTGAGGGGGTTAGATCAGGCCTGCAGCTGTCTGCAAACCTTTGGAGTCACTGCTTATCTGTCCATTTGGTTGACTGCCTCATACACTAGTAATAAAGCTTCCTCAGGAGGGCGCTGGGCTGTTGGTCTTGAGAGTCTGTGTGCTTCTGCTGCAGGCAGTTCCTGGAGCATTTGAGAGCTCTTTCTAGAAGCCCCCGGGGAGGAAAAGGAGAGAAGGATCACCTCCTCTTTTCCTCACAAAAAGCTCTGGTTTGCAGCCAGATCACCGTGTCCGGCGCTTATGTTGGATAGCACAAGCTAAAGAGGACTGGACAAGGTCTGTGACATCCCTGGGAGAAGTCGGGGTAGCAGCTGAGTTGCAGGTTAAGTGAGCAGTGGGGAGTTTTATCATGCACCCGAAACCTCGCCTCAGCTCAGCACTGAATCAATTTTTCATCATGGTCTTAGGGGGGCAGCATGCTGGAGAGGATGGTATTTGTGACTCAGAGGTGGTATTCTGCCACTGAGTCAGAGCTAATCCCACTGGCTCAATGTGGCATTGGAGGGAGGGGGAATGTTCTGGGTGAAACGGACCTCAGCCTCGGTCCATATGTGGTAGTTAAAGATCCAGTGGTACCTTTCACAGAGTTTGGGTGCTAGTTCCCTCCTGGTTTCATTCTAGTCTGGAGTTTCAACTGGATACAGGACTTTTCCTTGCTTCTTGTCTGCTGAACCAGTGATATAGCCTTGCTGATCGCTCTTGTACCACTCTTGTGTGCCGCCCTAGTGGAGGTAACACTTCAGCAGTGACTGAAGAGATAGTTTTCTGTATGGCTTCTAAAATTGCTAAGGAGTCTTTCATTCAGAGCAGCAACTGAGCAAAGCAAGACATTATTCTTTTTTAACAGTGACGTGTAGCATGCCTGAAGCATGAGGGCTGAGGCAGGGAAAGCAGAATAAGAACTAATGCTGCCTGATTTGCCCAGACCATTGTCTTGATTCACTATACAGGTTTCCCTCGCTTTATGCTGTATATGTGTTCCTGGAAAGTGGCACATAACTCGAACATCGCATAAAGGCAACCCACAGTACAATGTAACCAACAGGCTGTGTTCCAAGACCTCGACTGTACTGACCCCCAGACCCATTTCTACCACTTTTACAAGACAGCTGTGGTACTTACCAACAGCAGACAGTACACACAAGCACAGGGCACCGTCATAATGGAGATGGCAACTACAGAAACGTGTCGCAGACAATGAGCTAGGAGCACAGATCCACATAAGAGACTATATTTTGGTGCGCATCACTCCCACAGTGCACCACACAAAGGAGCTGGCTGCGGGCTTCCACCACATCGATCGCATAAGAGTGAATTTACCTTGCATATAGCGAATTTTTGGTATAGAAAGGGTCATAGCATAAGAGTGAATTTGCACATACAGAACCTGCATAAAGTGAGGGAAACCTGTAGCTCCCGGCCTCGTAGGACACATAGCAGGCTAGTCTTTTCTAGGGGCATCAGCAATGTGCCTCTTGACCAGCAAGTTAAAGCATGCCTTTCACTGTGTTCCAGCCCATTTCATGGAAAAATGAAACAAAGCTCTGGAGAAGGGATGGAATAATCTTGACCTGGCTTCTGGAGATAGACCAGCTAGTCTAATAGGTCTTTGCCATCTCTGGTTTCTATTCCTCGTCTAAGAATGGCAGCTCCATTTACTTGTGATAACTGCTATTATTGCTGTTTGTAATAGTGCCCCCTACATACTATTTGCTTTTCAAACCCTAGGATGGCCTCTACTCTGAGGAGCTCACAATCCATACATTTTTCTTTGTCTCTTAAGTTAAAAATACTCAATTTCCATGTATCACTGGAAAAGCACTTCCAAAGTATATAGTCCACTGCCAAACATGCCTGTGCTACCTGCCATAAACTCTGCCTGGGCCATCTATTGCTTAAAGGAATATACTCATGGCATGACCCGCCAGCCAGCACTTACACAGCGTCTCTGTCCCTTGCCAGGCAAGGTTTATAGGAAAAGTCACTGTGTAGTGCTGCTGTCTGGCGCGCAAGGAATTCAACTGGGCCATACCGATGTTTAACAGCTTTGTTCAAATAGGCACATGGCTTTCAGCCTCTCCTGACAAAGTGCTCAAAATGAGTGAGTAAGAGCAACGATAATAACAACATTACAAAGGAATAAACACTGAAAGAAGGGGGCCTGCAATATTTCTGCCCATTCATCTCATCTATAAAAATATGTGAGGCTGCAAAATATTTCCAGTTTTTCTGTGCCTTTCGGTGTGTCTAAGTAAGAGAACCTACCCATGTGTCCTGTTCAGCTCCGCTGGTATACATGCACATGCTGCTTAGCATACATACTTACTACAGTGTGCTGTGTGTAGCAGAAAAAGGGAGAGCCCTGTATGGCCAGCAGTGTTTCAAGCCTTCATGTGCGTGGCATGAGAACATCAGTCCAGCCTCATTAGCCATGTTATCCAAGCATTAAGGATCTTGTGAGTGCCAGCTGCCTGCTTTCCAAAAAGGACTAATGTTTGGCTGAACCTAGCAGCACACTGGCTAGCATAGCTATGGCACGCTGGATTCTGTGCCTAGTAGTACACATGGGGGTGGTGTGGCTGGCATCATGTTTGCCATTTGATGCTTCAGCTGGAATGGGCTGGAATCCATCTACAGCTGGGGTGACAGGCGGCTGCCCTCAGCAGAAGTCCAGAGTGAGGCTCAAACTCATGCCTCTGGAGCCTCAGTAAGGTGTCTTAATTATTTGCCATCATGATCCTAAATTCCTCTCTTTGCTTCCCTCCAGAATTCAGATGCTCAGATCCAAAGAAACCAGTGAGAGGGAGGGCAGTCTCACTGGATGACTCTTTCCACTGGACTTTGTTTCCCAGGGTATCCAAAAAATCCTAAGTTTGTTGGCTTGCAGGACACAGTGTGAAGCACGTCCATTTCCAGTGTAAGAAGTTTCTCATCTTGGGGTACAGGGTCATTAGGGCATGATGCTTAGATCTGCACGTAGGACACACCATTGTAATAACTAGGAGTGTCTGGTCTTTGTAATGCCATGAGCTAATTAAGGTAGCAGTTTGCTGCCAAAGTGGCTGCATTCACCTGACTTCATTTCTGTAGCTGGGTGATTCTTGCTTCATGTGACAACATCCTTCAACTTCTTCAAAGCCTAGGAATAGCAGTAAAGAATCACATGGCCACCTTGGGTGCCCTCTCTACACAGTGTGGCACATAAGCCTTTTTGGCAGACAGACACATGCACACGCACCTCACGTGTAATGGAGTCAGCATTCTAGGAGCCACCCAGAGGAATAGATTCTTCCCTACCCACCTCCTGGTCCAGACAAGGGATTTAGTCTCATGATATGGCCGCAGAAGAAGAAGGAACCCTAGCAATAACACCAGCCCCCTAGGGCCCTTGTCCATGGGACTATACCTGAGCTGAAACATCAGGGAGTGTGGCTCTTCACAGTGATCTTCTCTGCTGCTGCACTGAATGTGGAGGTTAGGCTTACCTTTGCAGGGTTCCCCTCCACACATTTTGCTGAAGGGCTTCCTCCCAAGAGAGGACTTACCTCTGAGGCAAAAGGTTTAGAAGAGCCTACATCTTGCCTCTGGAATAGATCAAGTGTTTTCTGAGGGTCTCCTGGAGTTGAACCCTTCGTTCCTAATGCATAGGTCTTCTCTCCAGGCCAAGCCCCTATTTCAAACAACACAAGCTGGTGACTGGGTTGGGCCAGCAGTATCCAAATACATTCCAGTTCCCATTGTATCCTTTAGGTTGCACACCGGGACGGGAGCGTGGTTGTGAGGTACTATGTTATCAGGGTTTTCAATGTGGCGGGGTACCTGGGTTCAGGCTGTGGTCATGAAGGAACCTGTCTTGAGGGGGCTGTGATGGTCCTGTGGTGGGAACCATGCTGGTGATCACAAGCATGATGAACATTTAGGGAGATGATCTGAGCACAGGGTTGAGAGGAATAGCTCACAGCTGGTGTTAGAACTTCCCTGAGAAACTGTGCAGCCCATGGAAAATGAATTAGTGCTGATGTTTACAGAGTATTTGTTTAAACAATATGGCTAAAAGCTGCTCAGCTGTGTGGAGCTGGCCACCAGGGTATTGCATTTTCTGGAACCAATGAAGTCACAAGGTTGATGTGAGAAGAACTGGCATTGCCATTCAGCAGAGTGGTGTGTGAAGCTGGATGAAGCGGGGCTACTTAGGGAAATACCTTCTGCACCTCGACTCCATTCCAGCTCTTTTCCTCCCTCCTCCAGCTCTGAAGCCACTCTCCTGATTTACCCATTCTGCGTTCATCTGTGACCCTCTCTGCTCTGTCTCTTCATATCTCTTGTGCTGGCGCTGCTTCCTTAAGGCACAGCAGAGCTCCTGCTCTTCACCTAGGAGCAGGGTTGTAGTGGCCCAGGTATTGTTAACCCTTATGAGATTCTAGGATGTTTCTAATTTTGACTTTAGAAGAGCTGCTCTGGGCTTAGGGGACTGGATGGCTCCAGAATGGGATACAGAGCTTTTCACTTAAAGTTCCTGGTTCATATGTGGTCAAGGTTTGTTGTAGCTAAAAGTCATTCCCATCTAAGTGCTGTTCCACGGCCCTTGCATGACATGAGTTGCAGGCAGCACTGTACCTAGGCTCCTGGTGGCCCCAGGCAAACTTTTAGTATTGGGCCCCACTTCGCCAGAGATCATGATGATAATAATCATTATTTTCACCATTTTCAGGCCCCCTTTCTTTCTGGGCCCTGGGCAGCCACCTGGTTTGCCTGTGTCTGTCTCTGGTTACAGGGTCTCAGTTCTGTGAACTTAAATCACAAAATCCCTCACCATCATCATCATCCAGTATGATTGTCTATACTGATTACAGACAACACCCCAGAGGATGACCATAGTCACAACCGGCTCTGTGTTACTTCCTCCTTTGTTGGCAATATGAAGCAGGTAGCAGAAAGATTCATGGTTCTCTCACCCATCAGAGTGATCCTTCCCACACAAGGTGGAGGTACAATGTTAGATATCCACAAGAATCCAGTAGTCTTGTCCTGCTCCTCTCCATGCTATACTTGTTCTGGTAATAATGAGAATCCTTCATTTTCCCGGGCAGGCAACCCTTTTGCCAACATGATGTTTGTTTCATACGTATTTACATGGCAATGGCTGTCTAAATCTTGTTCGTGGAACTGGTGAAATAGCTTCTTAGCTAGATTCTGCACACAGCTTTGCCTTGCCAGGAAGGGCATATATACGTTAGAGCAGACATATTTTAAAATATAGTATCTATCTCCTGGAAACCTATATAAATTGGAACCATCTTCTGACTAGATGTGCCAGGTTTCCTGAGGTAAAGTGGCAGTTGCAATAAAAAAGAACAGACCACCCACCATCTGCAGAGAGAGGGATCCTACCTTCTGTCCCTGGGGTGCTCTGGGGGATTTTCAGGTGGGAAGTTTGTCCAGTTTAGGATCCAGAACAAAAAAAAAAAAAGGGAACTCAGGGAGCCACCTTAAGAGCTTTCACTCCATAGGACCAAACAGGATACGTGAGGCGTTTCATATACCATATTCTTTTAACAAAGAGCCGCACACTCTCACGTTTCGCTTCGGGCTTCTCCCTGCTGCAGCTGGAGCAGAGTTTTTAAAAATCTTTGTGTCATTATTTTGTCCCTCTTTTGATTCAGCCATAGAGAGGCGAGGTGATGCCAAACCAAAAGAATGGGCATTTAAAGAGAACTAGATTGAAGCAGCAGTGTGTGTGCAGAACAACAAGTCTTTTTACATTTCATATGATCTTATACATGGCTCCATTCAGTATATTTCCCCTCTGTTTCATTTGAATGTACAGAATTAGCCATTCACATCCCCTGGAATTACGTCTCTTAACATTTCCATTCTGAACTCCTTCCATATTTTGGGGGTGGGGAGATTTATTAACTCAGCTGTGGAAGCACAGCTCAGGGTCACATTTTGTGTTGCAGGCTAGAAATGATCCTTTTTTATTATTATTTTTGTTATTATTATGATCTTTTTTATTATTATTTTCTGCATTTTGCAAAATTTGATTTTTGTAAGAAATAATTGTTAGAAGAGTTGTCTCAGTCAGGGGGAATTTTTTCTAAGCATGGGAAAAGACGCTATGCTTTTAAATGGAAAAGTGCGGTAGCTTTTGCATTTGATTGGGGGGGTGTGTCAGTGTGTACGTGTCTTTCTCCACGTAGATGTGTCTGTGTGTGTCTACTTTGTGTATGCATGTCTCTGCTTATATATATGCCTGTGTTGTGTGACTCACAGCATCTTTTTATGTTGGAGTTATTAAAAACAAATATTTATTGTATTATTTCCTTTAAAAAAAAACCCCAAGGCATTGGTACAAAATTAGAAATCTAATTAAAGCAAAAGTGGCCTAGAAAACCCAGACAAACCAAAGTGGGCAAAAAAAAAAGGGGAAGAGACCAAAAGGAAAATACTACTGCTCGTCACTTCCCTGCCAGCACCACAGGCCAATATCAGGGTCCCAAGCAAACATGAGAGCTTTTTAGCTCATGTTCCAAGCTGAATGAGCTTTGCTAGCAAGGTAATTTGCTTGCTTTAGGAACTTCTTAATGTGTCTTGTGTGCTGCACTGGGTTATGTAATGACGTGGGAACTCCTAGGAGATGTTATATAACTCTTGCCAGTTCTCTTGGGGATTATTATGATGGGAACATTTGGTGTATAGGTCTGCCTTTTCTCTTCATCATTTACCCTGCCACCTCCTGATACCCTCAACCAAAATTAATAGCCAAGACTGTCCTACTCCACCCATGACCAGCTGGCCATCAGACAGGGTCATATGAGCTCCCTTACTAAGCAGCATAGGCTGTGAAAGTGGAAATAACCCATATGGAGAACTTCTCACCCACACTGATGAAAGAATACAGCCCCACAGTGTCTCTTCATGTTGCTTTGCCCCACTTCCATGTCAGACAGAAGTATCTTAGGAAGGCTGTGAGCCTCTCAGGACTTGAGGGGCAATCTCTTGGGAAGGGAGTCACTGTCTTGTCTTCTCCTTATCCATTGTAGTGTCTAAATGGGCTTCTTCGGAGCCTTACCTGCTCCTGAATCACAATCATCTCTTTGTGATAACTGCCCTCATATCCATGACGATGTCATAAACAGTAGGATACTGAAGGGACAGAACACTTCCAATTTTTTCCTTCTTTATGGCTCTAGGTAAGGTGGAGAAATTCCTTATGTGGAAGCAGCATGGGCTTCAGAGCTGCAGGATGATGTTCTTTTGTAGCATGGCCTCAGGTAAATTGCTTCACTTTAGTGGAAGGTCCTCACTGCCCTGTGTCTAATGTGGCAGCTTTAGTGCTCCAGGGATGGAGTCTGATCCTGCCCTCCGATCCATGACAGTGAGACAATCCAGCTGCAAGCTTCGCTGGAGATCCTTTCAGTTACAGCTGCCTGTGTTAACTTGAGCTAGTCATCTATCTCTTTTTCTTGGGTGCTAATTTAATTGTAGTAGGACCTGGCAATATTACTGTACTTAATGGTCTGTTGGCATTTCCATTATGAGGCCAGACTGGAAGGGATTATGTCACTGGAGTGTTTGAAATGAGCCTCAGACAGAGACTTGGCATAGGGTTTCAGTGCAAATACGAAGGTCTTCAATTGGCTAATGGTCGTTTTTAAAAAGGGAACATTTTTCACATGCTTAGTCTCTTCCATGAGCCTAAGTTGTCTTCCTCTCCTTTAAAAGCAGCAGAAAAATGTAGTAATTCACCCAAGTTACAGCAATGACCCATATAAATTGTACAGTCATGGCACAACAAATTTGGGTGAATTGTTTTGTCTTAAGTGAGGTCATGGCCACAAAAGTGGCTAGGTGAAATGGACCCTTTTCACTCATTAGATCTACTCCCTCTCTGACTTTAAACCATTTCTGTAACTTTATTGAAAATCTTACTTGCATTACAGCAGCATCACCTGACTACGAGGTCCCATTTTGATAGGTAGGTACTGCACACGCGTGTGCGTGCCCCCCCCCCACACACACAGTGAGAGGCAGTCTTTGTCGTGATAAGCTGTGAAGATAGGTGAAGGATGGTGAAGAACTGTTATTTTTTTTACAGATGGGAAACCAGTACAGAGAGATTAAGTGACTTGCTCAAGGATACAAAGCCACTCAGTGGCAGAGCAGGGAAATGAATCCCAGACAAGTCCCCTAATTGAAAGGTACAAACACTACAATGTGCCAGTAGACACAATCAGCAGGGGAATTTCAAGTAGGGGTGGGGAAGTGGTAATTACTTTTGTGCACAACATAGTTTCATAGTTTCAAGTAGGGTTGGAAGGGAACTGAGCAGATCATCAAGACCGACCCCCTTCCATGGCAGGAAAGAGTACTGGGGTCAAACGACCCCAGCAAGGTGATTGTCAAGCCTTGTCTTAAAGACCCCCAGGGTAGGAGCCAGCACCACATCACTTGGAAGTTGGTTCCAGATCCTAGCCACCCTGACCGTGAAGTAGCGCCTCCTGATATCTAGTCTGAATCTACCCTCTGCCAGCTTGTGACTGTTATTTCTAGTCACTCCTGGTAGTGCTCAGGGGAACAGGGACTCCCCCAGTGCC
>NW_017728943.1:81576396-81582181 GCF_001723895.1 Crocodylus porosus
GCTCCGTCTGCGTGGAGGCCTCAGAAGAGCCCGTGGCAGGCGGCTGCACCCAGGCAGGGCCCCTGGCAGCTGTGCTCTGTGTCTGCACCATGTCTACAGAGCTGCGCCTGCTGCTCCTGCTCACTGGAGGTGCTGCTCCAGGCAGCTACCTCGTGCCCACCTTTCGCGAACGCCAGCACAAATGCCAGCGCGCCCTTACAGAGCACGCCTTTTTGTGCACACTGTTTGCGCGCGCTGCCTGCGCGTGGCTCGAGAGTGCGGCTCCCTGTTAAGCGAGCTAAAAGGGCTCCGGAGGGCTTCCCCTCTGGATCCGCTTCAGATGTGCTGTACTCTCTGCCCCACTTAGGGGGAAATCAGCTGTTGCTGCCCCCGCTGCTGTCTCCTCCGCTGCTGCTGCCTTCGCCGCCGAGGTAAGGTGGGTACATGTGTGGCACACGTGCACCCTGCTCCCTCTGCTCCTGCTTCCCAACATGTTCATCCTGGCATCAATGATGACTCCAAGATCCTTTTCTGCCTCTGCACTGCCGAGAAGGGAGTTCCCCAGCCTGTAGGTATGGTGCTGGTTCTTCCCCCCCAAGTGCAGCACCTTGCACTTGTCAGTGTTGAATCCCATCCTGTTCTCATCCGCCCATCCCCTGTAACCTGTCTAGGTCTGATTGTAGCCTATTCCTCCCTTCTAGCGTGCCCACATCCCCCCACATCTTGGTGTCATCAGCAAATTTGAACAGGGTGCTTTTTACCCCCTCGTCCAAGTCACTGATGAAGATGTTGAACAGTGCGGGCCCAAGGACTGAGGCCTGGGGGACCCCACTACCCACATCCCTCCAGGTCGAAAATGACCCGTTCACCACCACTCTCTGGGTGCAGCCCTCCAGCCAACTACTGACCCTTTGACTGTGTAGGTGTCGACACCACAGTCCCCCAGTTTCTTAACGAGAACGGGGTGAGAGACATTGTCGAAGGCCTTCTGAAAGTCCAGGAAGACTACGTCCACTACTATCCCTGCATCTAAGGATTTGGTGACCTGGTCATAGAAGGCCATCAGGTTGGCCTGACAGGACCTGCCACTAATGAACCCGTGTTGGTTGCCCCTAAGCATAATCTCCCCTGTCATGTCCACACTTTAAAAGGACATTGATGTAGTGGAAGAGGTTCAGGGATACAAGAACGAATGGAGGCCTGAAAAACAAACCAAGTAGTAGCAGATTGGAGGAGATCATTCTATTTGGTTTCTCAAAAGGTAGGTTAGGAAGTGACTAGGGGAAGAGATTTCTGAGTGTAGATAGCTTGCTAATGGAGCAGGAACAGGCCATAATGAGATCCAGTGACTGGAAACTATGGCCAGATTAGAAATAAGGCATAACATTCTAACAGAGAGGGCTATAAAACACTGGAATAGCTGAGGTAGGGACATGGTAGCTTCTCTGTCCTTGGTCACCTTGATGTCAAGACTGGGGCTCTTTCTAAGGCATATGCTGTAGCTCAAGCAGGAGTCCTATACTTGATACAGAGAACCCTGGGTGAGGTTTTTTGGCTTATGCTGTGCAGGATGGCAGACTGTAATCAGAATGGTCCCTTCTGGCTCATAAATCTGCAGTCAGCTCTTGGATCTTCATAAGGATCTTCTGATTCACAAACTGAGCTGAAATCTCCTCCCAGGGGAAAATCCATGTGGGAGGGAGTGGCTGTTCATAGAGCATACTGTCATTGATAAGCGCACTGCTGTGAGCAATGCTGTGAAGGCTTAGTACTGTTTGTCCTCAATGTTCCATGCACACTCAAGTCTGGCTGTTACTTTATTTCTGCATTTCAACTTTGAGAGAAAGATGCAAACTCCTATTTAAGTGGTACCTACACAGTCCCTTCTTACATGGGTGATTCTGATAGAATCATTTGCTGGAAAGGGACCCTATGGTCATGAAGTCCAAGCCAGAGGCTGCCTTCTGCCTTTGGATATACATGCAAAGCCAGCCTGAGGCTAGGATTTGTCCCTAATTGAGCTATACAGTCAGTGTCAGGCCCAGAAAATGATGCTGGGTAAAGCCTATGCCTACAAAATATAGAGGTCTATGTTCGCACAGACTGTCATGGGTGCTCAGCATTCTCATGGCAATGGACATGATGGAAACAGATGGTGTCTTGGTTCACCTTGGCCCTGTTGTGACAGACTCTTCATGGAGGCCTTGCAGGTTTGAGGTTTCTAGTCACACTTCGAGGCTTCTCAGTTGACCATTAGGACATGTTCAACATCCCATGGCAGACCTACCCTAGAAAGTAGGTGTACAAACTATATACATCTGGGCAGTGACTATGCATGTGAGGTATAAACCAGAACTACTGAGACACTTCCACGTAAACTGTAACTTTGGAGTACATCACTTGAGCAATGAGCCCAAGTGGCAAATTCAGTGGCATTTAGACCTGCTGCCCCCAGCTCAGTCCAATACAGAGACAAGCTTGAGGTGCAAAGTTTAGAAGCTTGGGGCTACATGTAAACTTCCCCATAGTGCAGAGACAGGGGACACATGGATCCAGTTTTTCCCCTGGCACAAGATTCAAGTAATTCCCTTGAAGCCTCCTTGTTTCCTGGCAAGAGGGGAGATAGGATGATCTAGGCTCCCCCATTCTGCTCCCAGCCTTTCTTGACTTTATGGAGCTGATTTCCTTGCTGGTTTCCAGTCTAACCTTATTGGCCATTCTTCCAGCTGCCATGGAGGGTCTGGGGAGTCAAGTGCGGGTAGCAAAGCAGAATGAGTTAAGGCTGGCACAGTTGTTTCCCCAGAGTACCATAAGGAGATCCTGAAAGATACTGTAAAAACCTGCTTCCTACCCAGTGAGTGATACTGGAGAACAGGAGGACAAATACAGGCCAAAAAAAGGGAGCAGTTCCATACATGTTGTTGCTTCCCTTTATGCAGCTATTAGGTGCTAAGGTATTTTGGAGGCAGAAGGACTCCATATCTAAATTACCTGGAAGGGAGATGAGGAAATGTAATGTTCCCTAGCATCTTCACTGACTGTTGACTGGGGATCAAAAAGAACTTGCTCTACTGCCTTTGTAAAGGGAGAGTCTAATCTTGCCCTGGGTGCCACGGGTTGTGTTTCCCCAAGAATGTCCTCCTTTCCATGACACTAGGCTGGTATAAGCTTGTTCTCTGGATTCTTCTGGGTGGTGTTCCAGGAATCACAGAAAGAAACGTCAGAGGAAAACAGCTGGGAAACCCATAGGATCATATGTCTGCAAATTATCATGTGTGCTTGACTTGGAGATGCCTGCAGCAACCCTGGAGGGGAGAACAGCTCTGTGGAGAGTTACAGCAGTATTTCTGAAACTGGCAGACTTCCAAACACAACACAGCACAGCCCAGGGGGGTAAGAATACCTAGGAACTGTGCCACCGACAAAAGTATTCTCACCTATCAGGCTTGGGTTCCAGAGGCGGTGAGCTGTGTCTCCCATCAGGGACTCTGCAGATTGATCAAGCAGATGTGCTGACTAATTCTGGTCCTGTGTGGAAGGGGGGTAGCTTTGCTAGGATGAGAAGGAATACAATGGTAGGGAGTCCTGGAGCTTGGTCTGCTTTGGCCCTAGAGACCTTGCAAGTGAAGAGACAATCAATTAATTCTTCACTGTTTCTCCCATGCCTGCATTGTTCTTCAGCAGTGTTGGTCATCTGGCATCTCCAGCTGGACTATCCCACTCATTAATTCTGTCCCCAGGGATGGGCAATGCCAACCCTCCCAATATTGCTTACTGAGAAAACAGTTTGTCTACTAACTCCTTCCCTAGGTCCCATACAGAGAGACCTGTTTTCTCAATGCAGCAGGCAAGAATAGTGACCTTATCCTTGAAAGATTCTAGGCATGTACCACTATGAACACAAGTTTACCTGGTGACCTAGAGGCAAGGAGGCTGGGGGAGCTGTGGGAAAAAAACTTATCTAGAGAAGTGGTAGCTGATGATAAAATACCCTCAGCATCTAAGTGTAATCTATGCAAAGTGAACACACACACGCACGCACACGCATGCACTCCCCCACCCCCAGGCATCTGGGGCACAACTGGGCAATTGACTTTCACGCAGCTGATGAGGATGATGCTTGCTGATGTATACAGCTCTGGCTTGCAAGATGGCAGGCTGTCTAGATCTGTGAAGCCCTGGCTGACTACTTGCCTTCTCATGCATGTTGACCAGGAGCCCTCCCCAGATGAACAGGGCCACAGGGCTTTGAGTGCCCATGCCCTGGCACCCG
Source organism: Crocodylus porosus (assembly GCF_001723895.1). Taxonomy (NCBI): domain Eukaryota; kingdom Metazoa; phylum Chordata; order Crocodylia; family Crocodylidae; genus Crocodylus; species Crocodylus porosus. The sequence goes on from NW_017728943.1 coordinate 81,580,649, forward strand.
GCTATGGGTCTCCTGCCACAGGTTCCTCTGGCCTTGCATCATGGGCACCACTGCCCACAACCCAGGCTGCCCAGGCACTGTCCCCCTTCCTCTTTCTTCCCCAACCCTCCCAGGGGCACACATTGGAGACTAGGCAAATGCAGCATGAGAAAGATGTGCCTTGTTTTAATCAAATGTTGAAGCTGCCAAATGGTTAGTGTGTTTATGGAACAAAAACTGTGCAACGCCGCCTATTCTGGAGCTTGGAAACTTCTTCTCAGTTAACACTGAGAGAGTGAGGAAAGACCCTGCCAGCACTGGGCATATATGCTGTTGAGAGTGGTGGGGAGGGAGGCAGGCAGCCGCTGAGGGCTCATTTAAACAAACACGAACCCTTCTGGGGCAGCAGAGGGGATGCCGTGAGTGAAACTCCCACCCCTTGGTTTAATTAAACTTTGCAGCTCCTAGACTTTTTGTGCGGTTAATAAAGAAAAACTGTGGAACATTGCCTGCTCTGGAACGTGGACCAGAGCCCATAGGGCTGCCTATCTTTGCAGAGGCTGCACTGCTCTCCCACAGCAGGACCTGGGCCCATGCTTAGCCTGGTGGTTTGGTGGGCTGCACCCCCATTCTCTTTGGGGCCCTGTGCCTACACCGGTGACTGCCAATGGTCTGGAGTAATGACTTGGCACTGGAGGGCCAACTGACATCAGGTCTTAGGCAGCCTGGTCCCCCTCCCCTCTCACGTTGCTGCTCCCTGGAGAAGGCCCCACCAGATGCTTTCCTGGCTTCTTGGATTATGGGCCAGTGGCTCTCAGATGCCATATCTCTTGTCCCAGATCCTCTCCGCACCCCCCAGCAGCTCTCAATCAATTTGTGGTATGGAGCGTTCCTCCATGACTGCCATCAAAGGCCCTTCCCTGCTCTGTGGGACTCTCAGGCATGTTGCCCCAAAGAGGAGTTCCTGGAGCAGGGCTGTCCATGGCAGGGGGTGGGTGGCAGCCAGCCCCAGCACTCTGGCCTGGGAGGGAAATAGTTTCCCTGCAGGAGGTGGCACTGATGGCAGTTGGGTGTTGTAGCTGGCTCCCAAGTGGTCTTTGACCCTGTGCATAAACTCCTTATCTTAGCACTGCATCTCTCTCAGCTCCTTAGCAGTGCATGTAAACCACCCTCAGAGAGTGTCAGGCCATCTGTAGACCACATCCTTGGACCTTTGCAACATGTTCCTGGTCCTAGATGGCTTGTTCAAGTGCTGTGGCACCACTGGTGCAAGCAGTAGCCAATCTGTCTGTTCCAACCCCCTCAGACTGAGGGCCCCCTTTGATCCTTATGTCACTAGTCATAGAATCATAGAATCATAGAAGTAGGGTGGGAAGGGACCTTGTAGATCTTCAAGTCTGACCCCCCGCCTGGGCGGGAGAAAAACTGGGCTCAAATGAGTCCAGCCAGGTAGGCATCAAGCCTCTTCTTAAAGATCCCCAGGGTAGGAGCCAGCACCACTTCCCTAGGAAGTTGGTTCCAGATCCTAGCTGCCCTAACTGTGAAATAGTTCTT
>NW_017728943.1:81582821-81597919 GCF_001723895.1 Crocodylus porosus
AGAAAGACTACGTCCACGGTGATACCTGCATCCATTGCCTTTGTGACCTGACCATAAAAGGCAATCAGGTTGGTCTGACATGACCTGCCCCTAATGAAACCGTGCTGGTTGCCCCTGAGCATCATCCCTGAGGCTGGCCCATCATAGATGTGCTCCTTGATGATCTTCTCAAAGAGTTTCCCTAGGATTGAGGTAAGACTGACAGGCCTGTAGTTGCCCGGGTCCTCTCCATTCCCTTTTTTGAAGATGGGGACCACATTAGCTATCTTCCAGTCATCTGGCACCTGGCCCGAGCACCACGAGCACCTTGTAAAGCCTTGCCAAGGGCCCTGAGATAACCCCAGCTAGCTCCCTCAACACCCTGGGGTGGAGAGCATCTGGGCCCACTGATTTGAACATGTCCAGCCCCTCCAGGAGCTCTCTAACCTGGTCCTCCCCAACCTGAGGTCTGGAGTGTTCTTCTCGAGTCTGTCTAGCATCACAGCGGGGAAGTCCTGGTTCCTGCACAAGAAAATGGAAGTGAAGAATTGGTTAAAGAGTTCCGCTTTCTCCTCTGGCGCAACCACTAGATTGCCCAGTGTACTTTGCAGGGGCCCCACATTGCCATCTGTCCACACGTCTCTGGTGTTCTGCAGGTGTCCAGCTGACCATCCTTGATCCAGCATCTTGGGCTCCGCAACCGGGCCTCCTGCATGCAAATGTGGAACCTGCAGACAAGGGAGACACCGAGGTGGTGAGTCCCTTGTCTGGACCCTTTCCCCCACCTGGGGCCAGAAACCACACAGCTCCTCACAACCCAGTGCTGGCCATGGACAGAGCACCTGCATTGCACCTCCCAGCTGGGAAACCTGGCCTGTTGTGGGAGCTATGAAGGCTGGGAAACCCAAGCATCAGGGCCCAGAGGGATGAGCCTTTTCTGGAAGGAGAGGGAGGGAAGGAGTGGGGGGCTTTTGCTAGGGAGAATTCCCATTTCCCACTGTGCCTTACCCACAGTGGTGCTCATTTGTAGCAGCTCTGCCAAATGGCCCCCAGAGGATGGCCAATGAAAACATGCAGTGTGGCCTGTGTTCATTACACCATGGATATGGAGCTTGAGAAAAGATTCCAGTGTTTATCAGTCTGTTTGGGTTAGGGTTTGTGTCAGATGGAGCTGGTTAAACATGCTGGCCTGTCTCAGGAAAGCATGGGGACCTTGATGGATGGGATGGTCTATTATCAAGTACCCAGATTTATGGCCCCACTCAGTGTAACACAGGCTGATACTGCCCCCAAAGCGGGGGTGGGGGGTGGCAAGCCTAGCCCTGTACCTTTGTTCTAGGCCTAAGGTGGAAGGGTTGGGGAGGGGATTGTTTGAAAGGCAAAAAGTCATTGAAGAGCATCAGTAAATCAGTACCATCAGTCTTCCACCTGGATAATTGTCGAGCTATAAACATGCTGAATATCAGAGTAAGCTATCAGCCTTCCCTATGAGCATACTCCAACTTACCAAGGAGTTGCATTAAACTGTTCCCTCACCTATAAACAACACGTTCAGAAGGTCAGCAGTAAAGTCTCTGCACAGGTGGCTGCCTTAAGACATTTAGCCAGCGCAACATGGGTTGCCAACTTCAAAGTGCTCAGGACTACTGTACTTGCAATGGTATATACCTCAGCACAGGGGTTTTCAACCTTTTTTAAGAAGTGTACCCCTGGCAGCAGGATGTGGATACTGGTACCCCTGGTAGACAACCCCTGCCTCAGTAGATTACTATGCTTCTGTGTGGTCCAGATGCTGTTGCACTAAAGAGCTCAACACTGTATTTAACAGTGCACAGAGACAGACTCATAACAGGCTGCACAACTTGCACACATACAGATGAATTCCCTGCACTCTTGGACATTAGAACAAGTGATATAAGAAGACAGGCCCCGACTGCTCCTCTGCCGCCAGGTTTTTGGGCCCATGGAAAGCCTGGCAGACTGGATACTGTGGCCTTGTGTGTTGCACTAAATTTAGATAAGGGATGGGATGAATGGAAATGAAATGATTGTTCAGAGTAATCCAGTCTGAAATCTATTTCTTCAGCATTTTATACCAACACCAAATGAATCCTCATTGGGCATGACCTTGACAGAAATGCATGGGTCAAGCTGACCAGACCAAAATCTGGATATGGATGCTTCAAAACCACAGTGTACAAGATAAACATCTTGGACAGCCTCCTGTGTGAATGTGGTGTCCACAATCAGCGTAGCACTTAATTGAAAGCTGCAGTCTTTACAAATGCCCAGACAGGGTGGATGGAATCTGCACACTGAGTGATAAAACCAGACAGTGGCTCATAGCTGGCTGGAGGGAACAATGTTGTGGGGATTGGAAATAGGGGCTTCACCAACTCTTGTCAGTGACACCTGGGGGCACAGTTAGCTCAGTGCTCAGGCAGGAAAGTCAAGCACTGACTGAAGCTAAAATGCCACCCTGGTGATTGGAGGGGTGGTGAGCAGGGTGCCACAATACTCCATGGGATGTTAGAGAAATGTGGTGTAACATGAGTCATGATGGGATGTGGTACAGATGTTTGTTATGGCGCTTTAACTTACAGCACTGAAGTCTGATATCACATCCCTCCAGGGATATCTTAGAGTGGGATCCACCATTTTTACAGTGCTCTATGTGCCCTGACTGTCTGTTCGGTTATGGATGTAGATCGCTTTTTGCATGCCTACAGTGCCGTAATATAACTTCTGTACCTGGCCAAAGACACCTACTGGCTGTGTTAGGTACTGCAAATATATACATCATTGTAATTTCCATTCTTTTCATGGTTTGCAGTCTTTTTATTTCCTTTACTGCTGAGACATGCTCTAATACACTGGCTGAAAGATAGCTCACTAGCCATGGTATTGTAGACAATACCAGAATTTGAACTTCGTGTTTCAGATTTTCTTTTTGACTTGCCAAGAAAACAGCACGGATCTACACTCTTCTTGAATTGAGGTTCTTATTGAAAAATGGAAATGTTGTGCCACTGTAGGCCTGTCTACACATGATGCTACATTGTACAGTGACATAGTGACCATGTTTGTCTACATGTGACCAGCAACTACTTTGCTGTAGCAGTGTGCTCCCCTGCTATAGCATGCTGCTATGCCAAAGTAGCGGCTAAAAATAACTGTGTGCCCAGAGTACGGTGCAGTACAGGCTGCTACTATGCCATGTTTTAGTACTTCCAAAAGGAAGTACTGAAGCATGGCACAGTAGCAGTGTTGCTGTATGTGCATGTATAGATGTGCCCTTTATGAGGTTAAGTAATAAAGAAATGAAAAAGGTAGAACAATTTCTTCCTTAAGAGGACGGGAGAGGGAAGCAAAGGTAGAGTCAGGACTAACAGTGTGGGCTGCTGGTCTGCAGTAAATGCTAGTCCCGTAAAAGACTAACTAACTTCCACAGAAAGGTTGTTTGCATCAGTGCCTAGAGCTGCATCGTAACCATGAAGAGGACTGTTAATGCTTGTGCAAAATAGGTTTTTCAAGGTTCAAAAGTTTGCCTGGACCTTCTCCAAACCTATCTGTTTCTTCAGTCTGGAAATGAGGCTGGAGACCGTCTAGCTGGTGTGATTTCATTTCTTTTACTTCGCCGGGAAAACCAGAAGGTCACAATGAAATTAAACAAACAAATTAAGCTTTTCTGAACCTCAGGAACCAGGGTTTTGTTCACTCCATACCAGATAGGATTTGTCCCTCATCCCTTGGAAGCAATACTTTAATCCACTGTCTGATTATATCCTGGTTAATTTATTCATGTTGACTCAGTCCTTTGAAACTATATATGTACCAGTTCCTCTCCTGGTGTCCATGAAGCTGTACCAATTTACATTAGCTGGGGATCTGGTCCATCGACTTCAAGGGAGCAGCATTGATTTACACCAGCTTGAGGTGTATACTTTAATTTGTGTTATGCACAAAAAATGACATTAAAATAACGTTATTAAGGTTGCAAAGTCAAACACTCAAGAGATAGAATGTGCCTGAATTAAGGTAATCTATGCAACCTTCATTTATCCTCTTTGTGCGTATGCATTATGACAGTCTTTAATTACATGATCCCGTGCTAGTTTTCCCATAGGACCCCCTCTCAGTGCTTAGAAAGCATGATACTCACATAATGAAAAGCTATTCAGTGTACTTTCAATTTCTCCTCATTGTTCAGTGCGTGTTCTGGGTCTTATTTACTGAATGCTATTCAAGCCCTGCTCTAAAAATTGGCTATTAATTTGTTCTTGGGCTTTTCTATGGGAAACATCACAATTGTATCCAGGTGTTTCACAAGTATTAGTGAATTTATTCTCCCAACACCCTTGTGAGGTGTGAGCTATTACCCCCATTGGGATCCCAGTTGCTTATCCTGCTCCTGGTTCCAGTTTCTTTGCCCAACCATTCCTGTTCACCCTCTTCTTTGTCTACATCTGACCTGTCCTCCTTTTGCTTCCTGGCCTTCAGTCCCTGCCTCTTTCTGCCCATGTTCCCCACATGCATTGGCTCTCAGTTCTCATCAGTGACTTGCCAATCTCAATGGCCCTGCACCCCGTCTCCCCTTGCATTTCATGCAGCCAGTGCCAGTTCTCCCCTTGGGGCCTTTTCCAACCTCAGTCTTCCCCCAACACCTGCTGGCTTTCAGTTGTCCTGCCTCTATTTCCCTGCCTGGTTTCCAGTCATAATTTTCCTCAAACCAAGCCAATCCCTAATCCCAGATTTTTCTTTCCCTGCCTGTCTCCACTCCCAGTCTCCAGTCTCCACACTTCACATTCCAGTCTACTCCCTTCCCCACATCCATCAGTCTGGTCCTGGCTCTTTTTGCATTTGACATGAGCAGCTTCCTCCTTCACACTGCCTGATTTCAAGGGGAGGAAGGTCCCTGACAGCAAGAAAGGCAGCCTGATCTCAGTTCAGGTGCCAGGACTCAAATGGGGACATAGCCTGGCTTACTGCAGCCCAGAACTTCATTTGTAGAGAGATCCTGCTTCAGGCTGGACTAGGTCCTGTACAGATGAAATTTTCATGGATTTTAGCATCTAAAATGGAAGGTGTTTCTACTGAGCATGAGCGATCTGTGCTTTTTCCAAAGGCTTATCATCTCTGATACCTTTGTCAGGTTTTCCTGGGGATAGCAAAAGGCAGATTCATGACTAGCGCAGAGGCTGCTCCATGCCCTCCTCTGCCAGATTTCAAGTGCCTGTTCCAAAGCATGGAATTTCTAGACCAGCTCCAAAAAAAGGTCACAATATTCATATTTTTAAACGTGGACAAAACAATGCGTTTTTCCCTCACATTATTCTTGAAAATGACTAAAGATTTTTAGCTGAATCCACCCTCCCTAGAAATTAGCCCAAGGCACACTTGCAGCATGGAAACATTCAGCCCATATTGCAAAGTTACTAGCAACTGAAAACAGGGTCTTGTAATGGGGAAGCATCAGACCACCTCAATACTGTAACACTAATAGGTGATGTTAGCTCCACCCTTAATAGCTGTCAGGGAGGTCTCTGCTGCATTAATGAAGCCAATCAGGCCACAGTTATCTTTTGCCAAAGCTGAGAAGGTACGAAGAGGAAACTCTTCATGTTACTTTCTTCTTTTACTTCTTTTCCCCCCACTTAATTAGAATTTGGAAAAACATCTACCCTCCCATCTAACCAGCTGCATAATGGTAAATACTAGATAGGCCCACATGATTTGGTGCCAAGAGCTCAGAGCCATGCAATATCTTTCAATCATGTCTCATTCTGATGAAGCAGCAGCATCCTGGGACATGGCTGGGTTCCATCAAGACAAAGCACGCCTGACCCCAAAGGAATGTGAAGCAGTCGGGCCTGCTGGGAAGAGGAGGGAACCACTTAACTGGATTGGCTGAATGCAAAGAAACAGGCTTTGGGATTTCCAGGCCAGAAGCAACTGTACCTGATGTAAGACAACCTCTTTCTCCTGAAGAGAGTACGCAGGTATACCTCCCCTCCTTGCCAACTGTGGTCTGCATCTCAGACTGGGAGAGACTGATGGAAAAGAACTGGCTCCAATTGAGCCGGGGTGGGGAAGTCAATGACTCTTCACCCATCTTGTTAAGAAGATCCATGGCCCCCACTCCGTGCCTAGTTTTTCTCTGTTATGTGATGTGCAGGTGTCAGTGGTGCCTGGTAATATCTTTCCTCCATCTTCAACTGGACAGGAAACTGCCCTTGGTCAGGGACTTAACTACAGAAATCCTTGGCTTGGTTACTGCCCAGGCAAATTATTGCAGGCAGCTTGCTATATGTTGGTACTAACCTTGAAGATCACATGGAAGCTTCAAGTAGTTCAAATGCTCTGAGCTGCCTTTTCAGCGAGCTGGATGGCAAAACCATATCACATCAATGATCTGCTCTCCCCATTGGCTGCCACTCCCGCATTTTGCCTAATTCAAAATCTGGATCTACAATGGGCTAGGGTACAGTTATCACAGAGATTAGCTTTCTCTGAGTGAGGTTTCACTGTAACAGCTATGTTCAGTCCCCTGCCTTTGTCTGAGGGAGGGAGGGAGGGCGAGGATGTATTTAGAACTCAAACGCAGTCGTAAAGCTTAGGAAATGAGGAATAAGCCTTTGAGAATAATAACTAACTAACTAACCCCTGAGTGCTGGAAGGATATTGACAGGTAGGGATCAATCAGTCAATCACAGGCCCCAGCTGCTGCTTATGCTATTTTGTGGAGGAGAGAGAATGACCAAGCAGCTGTAGGTCATACTAGAACTGCCATGATTTTAATAACAGCTCCTCTTTAAACCATAAGCTAGTGACAGAGATTCACAGTTTGAAGAACCCTCCACAGGCTGCTTATGCTCAGTAAATAATGCTGCTTGCTATTTATTTGTGCATGTCTTCTGATGGTGCAGCATTCACAGTAATTCTCAGCCCCTCATGATTATGGAAACAATTTTCATTAAAACAATGATGATAGCACCTCACTGAAATCAGGGCCCTGTTGTATCACAGCTGCACTGACATGCAATATAAGCCAAACCCATGAGATGGACAAAGGGGCAGATAGGCAGTGACCAAGTCCCCATCGTACAGAAGATAAAATGGGGGCTGAAGATACTTAGGGCCAGACCTACAAAAGGTATTGAGGTACCTAGGTCCCATTAACTTTAGTGGGAAGTTAGGCACCTAAATACCTTTACAGAATTGGCCATTAGAGATCCATGGTTGGTCTAAGTCACGCAGTGAGTTGACAGTAGAGTTGGGAGAAGAACCTGCATTTTCTGGTCCATTGCCTTAATCTAGAAGTCCATTCTTCCTTCCAAGCCAGCATCTGAATTGCTGTGCACCTACTATTTTTACCCAGCCTTTTATGGGAGGCTCTCAAAGCACTGGCTAAACAGGCGTGAATTCACTTTCTCTGGGACTTGAATCAATATCATTATGCCCCTGTTATGGAGGCTGGAAGTGAGGCACAGTGAAACTCTCCCAGCAAATCTATGAAGTAGCCAGGAGTACAGGCCAGGTGTCTGGTCCTAGTCCTTGAGGCTGGGGCTATCTATTCCTTGCTCCTTCTGGAACAGGATCTGAGTAGCAGCACTGGACTCCCCCTTCTCCCACCATATCTCACTGACAAATATTGACTCCTGCCCTATTCTGCTTGTTTGTTCCCCACTCTCAAGCCAGGTCACTGCTCAGCCGCAGATGCTTCTAGTTCTTCAGCTCTTCATCAAGTTCTTGATACGTGAGTCAGCGGCCCTCACTGGCCTTCTTCCACGTGTTCCATTTGGTACCGATTTGTCTCTAAGAAAGAGCATTCCCAGCTGTGCATGCCTGCCTGCAAGGGAAAGACTGATTCCATCTGCAGCTGTGCTAGTTTTCCTCTCTCCTTGTTCTTGGGCTGTGGGGGAGGCGGAGAAAGAAGGGAGGGGGGAAAAAAAGAACAGCAGAAGGAGAGATACCTAGTGGAGAGAGGTCTGAATTCAGTGCAATTCTTTCCCTCTTGCAGTACATGATTGCACTGTTTTCCTCTTCATTGCCAGCTAGAGGAGAATTGTCCTTCCCCCTGGGAGATGAATGAGGGACTCTGTTGGAAGTCTCTCTGCTTCACTTATATGGCATTGGCTCATCCATCTAGGCAACAGACTGATACGCAGGAGATCCAGCTTCCATCTCACGGCATTGCACTGATTTCAATACGGAGCAGTTGAGGAGATACTAGCAGATATATGGAATGGAGCCTTCTCAGAGGGCAGCGTCAGACCCTTTGAATGTACAGTGTACAGTCCTTAGAGCTGTGTTTCGGGGTAGACTACATGGAAAAAGTGGAACAGATACTAACAGTGTGCGAGATATTATAAATGCCTAAGAGCAAGTAGATAGAAGATAAAGGCTTGACTGTGGGAGGCTGACTGGGGAGGCTTTGATACCACAACTTGAGTTGGGTAGACGTGCCGCTTGGCAGTACCCTATGGCAGTACCCCATAGGACACACCATCGGCTATCCTGTCCCCATCTGCCTTCTTTACTGCCATAAGCATCTTTGTCCAAGGGAAGTGTCACACCACGAGGAAGAGCCACATGTGGCTGGAGATAATTGGAGGTAAGCTCTGTTCCCATTTGGTAACGGCAAACGGCAGTTGAAACCCGGGGAGAGATTTTTTTCACAGCACTTGATCTCTATGCAGAGTTGCCCCCAAGGGAACTCTGTGAGTGTGGAAGAGAGGAGCTAAAAGCTTCCCATAAGGACTTGGTTACAACTCCTCTTTGCACTAGGGTGAGGGTAAACTTTGGCTTTGCTGGTCTAACGGTGCCTTTTCTGTACTAGCTAATCTGAATGCCATTATGCCTTGTAAAAGCCTGCGACAAGCCCCATTCCTCACTGTGTACAGCTCTAGAAGATGGAGCAGGCTAATGTGGAAAGCATTTCTAAGCTTTCTGAAGTGGTGAGGGCTTGCTGTACTTTGGCATGTTCCCTTGTGGCTGGTGCTTACCAGGCACAATGGATACCCAAAACACTTCAAAGCATCTAGCCCATGATTTGTTTCTGAAGAAGCCCCTGTCTCCTATAGGGCCCATTCTGAATAGGTATGGTTAATAGTGTCCCTTCCCAGCAAACAGTAACAACCAAAGGCTTGAACCTACTCTTGCTGATGCCGCTGTAAATATTGGTGGACTCTGGGGGAGTCACACCAATTGTTCCACAGTGCGAGCAAGATCAAAACAAGCTTGCAGGGGCCTGGGTCACATCAGGACAGAATTGTGGATTCTGACTTCCTGGAATAGACATAACTTCCTTAGCAGCTGGGAGCCTGGAGATAGTATGCAAAGCAAGTGCTATAGGGCTTGGGCTGGCATTTAACCAGATTGGATCATAAGCAGACTAACTTACAGTTTACAACCTAGAATTTACTACAAACAGCTAAAGGTATTTTCCCAGTTCCTCTGGCTGTCCTGACTTGCAGCTGCAGAAATGCTTGGGATTCTGGTGTTTCCTGATGGAATTTCAATTGATGTGTTTCCTGTGCATCCTCTAGACTGGGGATGAGGGGACAGGGGTCTCTGTGAGTGAAAGGAGCATCAGGCAGGGACCTCTCATTTTCCTTTTCACTGTCAAGAGACAGGTAGCACCCCTGGAGGGGAAAGTGTACTCATGCCTCTTGTTCCTTGCTCTGTGCTTTGCCCCAACAGCCTGGTCTCATGATCATCTGACAGTAATTGGGGTTTCCTCATATGTGTGTGGCTGGTAGATGATTATTGTGTCAGATCTCCTAATCAGATCCACCTTTGCCTCTTCGGGAGTGTGTGTGTGTGTGTGTGTGTGTGTGTGTGTGTGTGTAAATGTATAAACCATGGGTCTGTGCATCTTATGGCTCCAGGGGGCAGCCAGCCTGGTGTGTTTGCTCAGCACATGGGGTCTCTCTGCATGCTGCGAGGATCCTGCCTTTGCAAATAAAGTCTGGGGGTGCCTTCTTATCATGACCAAGAAGGGGACTGTGGATGGAGGTCCTGATCCTGCAGTGAGGACCCTGGATGTGTTGTCAAGTATGCGGAGCAGAGAACACAGGAAAAGGCCCTGAGAGCTCAGTGACTGAATTTACTTGAGATTTGGCCCTTCAGATTTGGCCCCGTGTCAGGCTCCTGAGACAGAGATGGGTCGGGGAGTGCCCTGGGGACCCAGAGGCGGGAGATTACAGTAATGATTCCTAAACTGATAAGCAGAACCTCACAGCCTTTGCCTGCACAGAGAGGCATAGCTCATCCCTTTTCTCCCCAGTCGAAAACCAAAGTTAGGAGGGAAGAGCTCTGAAATTCACAGATTTTTGTGGTGTGGAGGTGTTGGGGGTGGGGAATCAGCTTTGGGGAGGGGTGATATGTCTGGGAGGGTGTGCCTTGGGACTCCCCTAGCTCTTGGCATGTAGTTCCTTTACCTTTAGCAGGTGCTATAGCTGAAAGAGGAAGAAGGTGACACCTGAGGAGAGGAGCTCCTCCAGTGATCACTGAGCTTTGATATTTCCACCTTGTGAGCAGTGCTGGGAAAGAGAATGGAAGTCTTTTCCCTTCCATGCTTGTCCAACAGCCCGCCTGTATCCACAGCTGGCAGCTCTCTGCCCTGTCCCTGATTTACGGCCCTTTGCTGCTCCTTGAAGTACCCCTGGATTTCAGGGACCTCTAGGGCACTCACTACCCATTGCCACCCTGATGGAGTTTTTGAGGGGGAAATGGAGAGGGATGTAATGGTCCTTTCTCTGGAGATAGCTGTGACCCGGGGTCCCCATGCAGGCAGCAGCGCTACCAAGTCTTGCACTAGATAAAGACGGGTAGCTGAGAGCTCCCTCACAGCTAGTGCTCCTTTCCTCTTCCCTCCAGTATTGCCCTACGGGGAAGCAAGGACCACCCCCTACCCTGCAGCCTGGCTCCTGCTCTGTTCCCTCCAGTGGTATCCCTCCTGCTGGATAAAGCAGAGACTGGAGTAGCTGGGAATAGAGCTCCCAAATCTTGCCCTGCAGTTTCTCCTCCTTTGGCTGGGGGGAGGGGATATTTGGAGCAAATCACCAAGCGCTGGCTGTAAGGCTGTGCTACAAAACTACCTCTGATGCTTGGCACTCCCATGGCTACCTGCCTCCCAGGGAAGGGCCCTTCCTGAGCCCTCCCATAGAGGTGTGCAAGGCACCTTCTTCGCTGCTGCCGATGCTCCAGCCGCAGCCCCTCCTCCCCACCTCGAAAACAAACTCCCTTTTCTTCCCTGGCCCGCTGTGCAGACACCAGGCTCTGCACGTAGCCAATGGAGGCGATTTCCTCCTTAGCGGCTGCATATGGAAAGTACTGAGCTTGTGTGTGGGGTTTTTTTTTCATTCCCCTACCCAACACGCCGTGCTGTCAACGTGCCTCTGCACCCAGCTTTACAGACTCCCGCTTCCCCCGCCCCCCACCTCTCTGTGTGCATCTGCTCCTGGTCATTCTGCAGAGCTCTGGATTTCAGGAAATGACTTAATCATAGAAAGCAAAGCCAGATTGACCGGACAGAGAGACAGAGAGGAAAGAGGGGCAAGCTGGGAGGGGGCAGGGGATGATCTTTGGAGTCATTGCAGTCACTGCAGTTGTAGTTCAACAGAGGTCTTTCTCTCTTCCAGAAAAGACTGCCCTCCCCTTTTTTTTGCCCCCCATCCCAAACCTTTGCTGTACTGCAGAACAGGATAGAGAGCTCCCTCCCCAGCAGTGATGAAAAGGCAGGGGAGGGGTGGGTGAAGGCTCTGCTGCAAGGCAAAAGGAGCCCCAGGGGCTTGGGCAGCAGCAGGGCAGTGTGTCAGAGGGTCATGGGGAAGGTCACAGATGCTGCTCATTGCTATAGACTCTCCATTGTCCTCCTGCCTGTCCTCACTGTGGGTTGGTAGCCGTCTGGGCCTCAGAATGGGACCAGTGCTGTGACTCAAGGCTCCCCTTCCTTCCACCTACTGCCTTGCAATACATCCTTGGTTCTGGTCATGCATAGAGGCTTGGAGCAGGGACAGCTATTCACTCCCTTTCCTAATTAAATAAAGTATTCCCATAACCAGAGAGAGAAGTAAAACCACTGGGCAAACCCTGGAAACAGGCCGTTCGCAACATCGAGGCCAAGAAAGTACCCTGAATGCATTGGTTGTCTTGCACACTAGCCAGCTTGTGGTATTAGACCTGGGGCAGGGAGACCTTTTGGTGACCCATGCAGTCTCCTGGGTGTGGTGGTAGATTTCTTTTCCCCTACCTGTCGCTTGGCACAATCTAATATATTCTAAGGGGGGAACTAAAATAAGTCAGTAAAGCTCCACTGAGCATTAGGACTCGCAGGTAAATAACCGTCTGGAGCCACCTGCTCAGCATCAGTGTCCTTGCAGAGCCTGAAGCAATCCATCTGGAAATGAGATCCAGCTAAGAGGAAGCAGCTATGTGCTGCAAGTAGCTTTAGGAGAGACTCCAAGAATAATTCCCACCCCTGATGTGTGCCTGTGATGAAGGCCATGTCACAGGGATGAGTGTGCTATGGAAAGGAGGGGTTGTTAGTGGAGGAGCTGGGTGGCGCTTAGGCTTTTCCTTCCCTACAGAATTGCTTCCTCAGGATTAGTAGGGGGAGGGCCAGGACCAAATAAATGGCTAAGGGCAGTGGAGTTTATTCCCAAGCTACACCAGAGCGTAGCTGGTGCAGCATAATGTCTGACTCCTGTCATCAGAAATGGCATGAGCCTCTCACATAAGCTTGGTGATGGGCCTTCCTCAAAGGAGGGGCTTCAAACATGTCTGGCACATGGCCTATGTTCAAATTGCAACCAGAGGGGTGACTGCTGTAAGTATTCACAGACTCGAACTAGCCTTGTCCTAGTGGATCAAGAGTGGTGCTCCTTGTCCAAGCACAGACCCAGGGCTCGGGGACAGGCTGATATATTCCACGCTGAAGTCTATGCCAATTGGAGTCCACTGTAATTGGGACCCAAACTAGGGCTATGCACCTGCAGTGCAGTGTGGCCATGCCTTTAGTGTGAGCCAATCCATTCCAGAGACAATATATTTGCTCTTTGGAAAAAAATGTGAACTCCCCCCTCAAGAATTAATCCTTTTTAGCCATATCCAGCTGTGTGTGTGTATCAGAAAGAGAGACCCAGAGAGGGAGGTGGAGACGGAGACACAGAGACTCCATAAGAATTAAGAGAACCACCTCCCCCTTCCTTTAAACTCAGTTACAGAATTTGAACCCAGGAAGCATCTCCAGCAGTGCTCTGCCCTAATATGAGCCTTGAACTCTCTTGGATTTCCCTGACTAATCTATAACAGGCAGTGGCAATGCACGTACATTGTGAGTGCATCAGGAAACACTGGGGCCGGATGTTGTAGAGCTGGTCAGGGTTTATGCAGACAAAGAACATCTGTGCCAGGGTAAGAGTGCTGCTGCACTGATTGCAGTGCAATTATTCTGTGTCATCCCCTGCAATTAGGAAGTAGGCAAATGAGTGTGTGTATACACTCACATGCACACAAACACTTTCTGCATGTGTGGGGTCCTGGACTACTCTGTGGCTACTGTATTTCATTAGTAGGTGAGTTCGAGGTCTCACCTGCTCCCACTGCACCCCATAAGCAGCCAGTTTTGTTACCTGGTGCCCTGTTAGAAATTTACCTTGTCTAAGCACCTTGTCTGAGGGGTGGAGGTGCCATAGCTTGGCTTACTCTCTCCACCTGTCCGTCTGGCATGTGTCTTCTGGATGGTTTCCTTCCTCTAAGCAAGTGCCTGTCTGACTCATATTTGAATCCCTTCCTGCCTGTCATGCCAGGAGTTCATTTCCCCAGCATGGTCTTTCTTGGAATGATGCATGCCTAACATACATCATTCTTCAGGCTTAGTCACCTTTGCCATCTTTTCTGAATGAGACTTTGGTGGGGACAGGGGGGAGGTGAGGTCTATACCATAACCCCTGTGTTCCCAGAAGGAGGATGCTTCTGAGCATGCCCTGCACATGCACTCCCAGCAAATTTGGAAATGTGGCCGTGAAGACACTTCAGGGGAATTCCCTCATGGCTGCTCTCAGGCACGAGACATCTCAAGAGAAGCTGCCAAGGAACAACTCCCAGAGCAACCGCATTGCTGCATTTCCAGGTTTGGTGCGTGTGAGTGGGAGTGTGCCCATCTGGATGCACAGGGGACATAGTCAAGACATGTCTTGGGAGCTGTGTGTATTTTTGTGCCAGACAAGGCAGCATTGCAACACATCATTGCAACACATTTCACACAGCAAAGAGGGTTGGGCATGGTCAGTCCTAGAGACCAGTCTACTGGAGACAAGTCTACACTCTGATGGGGAGTTAGACTGACAGACTGTCTTAGTACAGACACATGGTGGGAAAAAGAGTTCTGCTGGTGCTGCCCTAAACAATGTACAGGTGATACCAGCAAGTTGCTGGTGTCTGCCAGGGGAGCAGAGGATGGCTGATAGTTTTGCAATCAGAGATCACAACATTGCACTATCATGTATACTGGATGTATTTAAATCAGCAGATCCTGATGATCTCCACCCCAGAGCGCTGAGGGAATTAGCAGAGGTTATTGCGGGACCCCTGACATGACTGTACAAGCACTCGTGGCGCTCTCGCAAGATGCCAGAGGACTGGAAGAGGGCCAATGTGGTTCCCATTTTCAAAAAAGGGAGGAAGGAGGACCCAGGAAACTATAGGCCAGTTAGTCTTACCTCAATCCTGAGTAAGCTTTTTGAGAGAATTATTCAGGTGCGTGTCCATGAGGGGCCAGCAGAGGAGATTATGCTTATGGGCAACCAACACGGGTTCATTAGAGGCAGATCCTGTCAGACCAACTTGGTGGCCTTTTATGACCAGGTCACCAAATCCCTAGATGCAGGGGTAGCAGTGGACATAGTCTTTCTGGACTTTCGGAAGGCCTTCGACACTGTCTCTCACCCCATTCTCATTAAAAAATTAGGCGTCTGTGGTGTCGACGTCTACACAGTCAGATAGGTCACAAACTGATCGAAGGGCTGCACCCAGGGAGTGGTGGTGGATGGGTCATTTTCAACCTGGAAGGACGTGGGCAGTGGGGTCCCCCAGGGCTCGGTCCTCGGGCCCGC
>NW_017728943.1:81598429-81609472 GCF_001723895.1 Crocodylus porosus
CTACTTCACTGTCAGGGCAGCTAGGATCTGGAACCAACTTCCAAGAGAAGTGGTGCAGGCTCCTACCCTGGGGGTTTTCAAGAGGAGGCTAGACCAACACCTTGCCAGGGTCATTTGACCCCAGCATCTTTTCCTGCCATGGCAGGGGGTTGGACTTGATCTGCTCAGGTCCCTTCTGACCCTACTAACTATGAAACTAAGGAGTAGTTGTGAGACCTCATCAAAAAAGTCACCAGAATCAGGGAATTGAGGCATTAGTCATTTAGAGGACATTTCCAAGAGGCATTCTTTCCTTTCAGTCAATGCTGAACCAATATCCCATCGTGGTGCTGGGAGATCTGCATCATAGGTGATGCTTCCTTTTAGATAAGAGAGAAAACCCATGTGTTGACCATCTATGGTCATCATCACCAATCCTGGGGTATTTTGGCAAGAATTAGGGGCATTAGTCCTAGTCCAATCCAAATGTGCATATTTTAAATTCTGCCTCTTTAAATTTCACCAGAGGCTCTGATTGCGCACATTATTATTCACTTCCTGTCTCGTGCAGCTGTAGCAAAGATATATGCTGTCAATAGCAGCTGTGTTCTGCCCTACGGGTGGCTGCATCTCAGTAGTGGGCAAGGTGGTTCTCATGTTTCTACCTTTCAGCTAGCACTTATATCCCCTTGCAAATGGCAGGCATCATAGGAAGTTATTTCTTCTGTTTCCAGATTTGCAGTCCCCTCCCCGGATTGAGGTGT
This sequence comes from Crocodylus porosus, assembly GCF_001723895.1. Classification (NCBI taxonomy): domain Eukaryota; kingdom Metazoa; phylum Chordata; order Crocodylia; family Crocodylidae; genus Crocodylus; species Crocodylus porosus. Next base: position 81,599,173 of record NW_017728943.1, read on the forward strand.
TCTGTGCTGCGGGCAGAGTCCCCCACAGGGTTGGCGCTAGAGGAAGGAACAAACAGCACACGTGTTGTGGCACTGAAAACTCAGATGTTCAACCACAGAATTATACATTGCTCTAAAAACCTGGAACAGATGCATCTGACTGACACTGATAGCATCAGCTTGCAGTGACCAATGGCATGACAGGCTAATATGGGGTGATTTGAGACACAGGCCATCAGGCATGGTGGCGGGGTGGAGGTAGGGCCCATGAGACCCAAATTTTTGTTGGCTACCCCAGGGGCTCTATCAGGCTGTGGTAGGTGCTGTGGTGCAGAAGGAACCGGGCGATGTTCTGCCTGATAATTCCTATGGCTGCTCTTAACCCCATGGGCAGTGAGACATGCGAGGTCCCATGTCTCAGCTCAGGTTCATTGGCACATGCACTGCTCCAGCTTGCCTGGCTCTTGCCTTTGGTACTCTGAGGGGGACTCTCCCAGGCTTCTCCAGTGCTCCTGTCCACAACAATCTCCCTGTGCTGCCTTGGCTTGCCCTGGCTGGCCCATTGCTCCTAGAAGCTGGCTCAGCTCTCCCCAGCACTGCTTGGCTTCCCAGCAGTCCCCTGGCAGCCTGCAATTTTGCCCCATTTCCTAGTTCTGACCTGGTTCTCCCCAGATCTTCCCCAGTGCTTCCTGACACTGCCCAGGCACTCTTACATCCCTCAGGCCTCCCCTGCATATGCATTTCCCCAGCTGTTCACCATTTTGGCAATAAATCCAGTCTCCTGCACTGGTGCAATATACTAATATTTAGTGTGTGAATGCTTCAGTGAGCAGTGGACATAGGGGTGCCATTCATGGCTAACAGGCAGAGGCTGTCACCAGCAGTACAACGTGCCACTCAGCCACAGGCAAAGAGGCAAAAAAGCCAGCATTGCCCTCACAGCTCTTCATGCAGGCAGTGCTTTGAGGCACGCACCCAGCTTGAAGCCAGAGGGTGTGGAGTGGGGCGAGTACATGGCTGAGCAGGCACTGGGCACGCTGGAGCAGCACCGGGATGGCTGAGAAACCCTCAGCAGCTCTTAGTCAGATTCTTGCTCAGGAGCTCCTGCTGTACGTGCTGCTTGGCACTGAGGCAGGGTGTGAGCCTGTGGGAGAAGCAGGGAGGGAGAGTGGTGCTAAATGAGCCCAGGTAATTAATTCTCAGTCCTGATTGCATATTTGCTCCCCATAGTGTGTGTCTGCATGAGACGACTCTGAGCCTGATGCACAGAGTACCCTGGGTGGGGCTTGGCCCTACCTCTTACAGACAATGTTCTTTTATTATCTTAGTTGTTTAATCAAATCTGTTAATTGTACCTATCTCAAAGCCTGGGCTCAGGAGAGAGATTGCACATCAAACAAGGACTGCTTATAAACTGTATCAGAGCTAGGTTTTGAGCTGTAAGAGGGGGATGGAGTCCTCCCAAACAGTGACTTCATCCCAGCCTCTTCAAAAAGACCCACACCAGCCCCAGAAATAGCTGTGGAAGGCAAATTGGTCCTGCAGAAGGTCATGAAATCTTGGCTCTGTCAGGAAGGGATTTCCAGAATGGAAGGCCCCTCCTCATGATTGTCCTGCTACCCAGCTCCTTTTTTATGGTTAGCTAAAGTGGCTTAGAAGGCTATGTCTGCAGTAGGATTCTCTGGAAAACAGGCAGTGCCCTTAAGCATCAACTGCAAATCAGTTGGGAGATGGTGCTGAACCTCCAGTGCAGGCTCTAATTGGCCTTCTGCCTAAGGCTGTTTCGTACTAAGACAAGAGGATTAGACAAAGTGTTTCTTGAGGATGATCTGGACATCCTGTTCTAGGGACTGGTTCTACAAAGGCTCCCGTCTTGTCTCAGCACATTGCCTCTGACACCCACTGACCTGTATTCCTTTGTACTTCTCTTCTTCCTCTGGCACAGTTACTTAAAGCTTCTTGCCAGGCCTTGAGGCATCCCTCCCCATGGCTTGCCTCCCCCTGTGTAATCTGAAGAATACATTTTTTCTAGGCCTCTCTCAAGCTCTCAGAGAGATTCATGGTTGGGGCCCATGTCTGGGAATCCCCGGAAGACAGGTGTGCCTGTACTGATTCACAACAGTTCTACCTACAGCAGTGTCCTGGTGTTGACTATGGCTGGCACTGGCTGTTTCAGGGGTAGGCATCTCCAGAGGTGAATAATTAGGCAATAACTTGCTCCCAGGAGAATCAGAAGTTCTGGCTTCTATTCCCAGCCCTGCCTAGAGAGAGACTGGCTTCCTAGTGAAGAACACTATCCCTCCCCCTGACTCTACCAACCTGCTAAAGCCTGTGCCCACATCTTGGTGCCACGTCTCCTTGTGGGTTTTGGAGTATTCCAGGAGATCATTTAGCCACATTACTATGGAATAGGTTAATCTCTCCTTTATTTGCTGTCTCCTTTATTTGTGGGCCTTCTTCTTTTGTCCCTGCTTTCTGCTGTTTCAGCTGTTTTATTTACCCTTATCACTTTTTGGAATGAAATGTTCACTTGTCCTTGTCTGTTGGCCCTCAGTTTTCTGAACTTAGGAACTGTCATGTCCTGGAAATCATAGGGGCTGGTCACAGTTTATGTACCTCACTTAGCTGGAGCAAACAAATGCAAAACACAGCACTCATTGGTTCTAAGGTGGATAATTGAGCCCCTAACAAAAGGGATTAAGGATGTCTCAGGAGGAGCCTTTCCAAACATGCATATCACATGACAAGCAGCTAAGCACTGGGTGTTGCTCCCATACCACAGTCAAGAGGAGCCCTAGAATAAAAGAAATGCTTGATTGGAGATGAAGGCCTGTGTAACCACAGCAAGGCCAGAGTTCAAGAGTTCCCAAATACCTCAAAGAAGGTGACAGCTCCTCTGGGATGCTGCTTATAATCCCACCAGTCTTGTCTTGTTTGCCCAACAAGAAGATGGTTCCTTCTCTGAAGAGCACATGAGCTACATGAGAGGGACAATTGGTGAATATACCAAGGAGGTGCTGGTGAGCATAAGGAAAATGGGTATGTAGTGTGATAAGCAATGGTTGCAGCACACTAGTTGGCCACTGACCATGGTCTAGTCCAGCAGTTCCTGAACTCTGACAGATTGTGTACCACCAATTTAAAACTATACGACCTTAAGTACCACCAGCAAATTTTTGTCATATAAAGTAATTATAATAAATCTGTTAATGTGTACCACTGACAGGTTGTTTGTATACCACTGGTGGTACCCGTACCACAGATTGGGAACCGCTGGTCTAGTCTTTTGGTAAGCATCTCAGCAGAAGAGAGTTTTACAGAGGGATGTGGGGGATGAGCTAGTGGTAGGTGTTCTATATGGAACCTCTTCCCTGCATGGTGGGTGCAGGTGGTTGTTGGAAAAATTGCCATGCAGGCAAGCAATATTGGCATTGCAGGCAGAGTGGAGGCAGGAGTTGCTGTCTTGATAGCACATATGGCGTGGGGCCCTGAAGGGTGTTCAAAGTGAAGGTTGCATCTGAAGGGGGATTCTAGCCCTGAGGTCCAAAAGCAAAGCTGCCACTCCTCCCTATAACCATAGCAATATATAGATGTCTATATTCCCAGACACCTCCATTTCACTGGTTTCATTTGAGGTCCTAGAAGACTGGGAAAGAGCAATTATAGTTCCTTTCTATAAGAAAGAGAAGGAGGTGGGCCTGGGGAATTATAGACCAGTCACTCTGATCCCAGTGCCACAAAAGATCATTGAGTAGGTCATCAAGGAGTTGCTTTCTAAGTATTTGGAGAAGAGCAAGGTGATCAGGAACAGCCAGCAAGAATTAATCAAGAGCAAGTCATGCCTAATCAGCTTAATTTCCTTCCTTCGATGACAAGACAATAGGCTCTGAAGATGGGACAAGAGCTTTGCTGTAAATGTGAATACATAACTGGTTGGATCATTGTGCTCAGTGAGTACTCATCAAAGGCTCAATATCTAGTTGAGAAGATATATTGAGTAGAGTTCCCCAGGAGTCTGCCTTTGATCCGGTAGTGTTTGACATCTGCATTAATGATGTGGAGGATGGGATGGCACACACACTTAGCAAATTTGTAGATGACACCAAGATGGGTGGAGTTGCAGACACTTTGGAGGGTAGAACTAGGATTCAAAATGACCTGATAAATGGGAGAAATGGCCCAAAAACTAATTGGATGACATTGAACAAGGACATGAATGAATTCTGGAAATGATTAGCAGGCCTGTCACCAGTGAATATCACGTGAAGGGCAGATATTATGTGAAGAGCATTTCTGTCCCATATTGTTGACCATCTGACCCATAGCAGCAGATTCAGAGTTACCCTTCTTTGAACTTGTGACAACTGGGTGAAAAATGTATGTGGCACTCTCCACTCTGGCACACTGGCTAAAATACAGCTGTGGGAAACAGTTTCTTCACAAGATGTGGGTCAAGAGGAGAATGAGACTTGCCCCTCCAAATAACCTCATAACTGCAAATAGAGAAATGGAATAGAAAGCAAACAAGTAGGTGGAATATGGAAACTATGGGACACAGAGAGCGATGAGGTGAAATGAATCTGAACAGAACTTGATTTGATCTGACTGAGAACAAGCTCATGGAAGTAATTGTGGACTAGGTGGGAAAGATGAATAAAAGACTGCAAAATATGCTTGTGGAAGGTACTGGATCAACAGCCAAGGAGACTGAAACTCTCTGTGCTCACAACAGGGAGAGCCTTAGCAATGCAGGACAGGCTTCACTGCTCTACCACAATGCTCCAGGATTGTCACCTCCCACAGAAAGTCTTAGGACTCTTTCTGCTTGTTCCTTCTTCTTTCTTGCATTGCCCAAACAACTGCCTGTTGCTTTGGGCATTGCCCAAACTTTTCTGCTTGATGTTTGACTACTAGAATCTCCTTCTTGTCTCTCTTCCCTTTCCCAGTACAAATTCTGACTCTCAATAAATGCCTATCTGCTGTTTGTATTGATACTTGGTAACTGGCTTGGGTGGATAGCCAGCATCCATCCAATTGGATTTTAGGAATTTTCCAAGCCATCCACTTCCACTATGATCTTTCGACTGAAATGTCCCATTCTGCGGCTGGCAGGAGTATGTGACTGACTGTGTGTAGTATGTTTTACTTTGGAGCTCTCTTTTCCCTTTCAGTCAACTAAGCTGTGTGGCGCAATTGTAAAATTTCCCCTCATTGGCCAACCCGTGGTGTTAAGAGAAGGTCTCTGCTATGTAAATATGTCAGACAGTTTGGAATGTCAGCTGCTAGCAAATGTACCTTCCCATCACCCCCATATCCAAGGGTCTTGATTGCATATTGGAACAGTGCCCAGTGACTGAAGTAGAGATTTCCCCTCAGTTTTTGTTTGGGAAGGAGACTTTTTCTGCATGAAAAACAATCCAGACAGCAGCATTTAGTCACATACCCTTGCATGTGGTAAAACAGCCAAGTGATTCCAAGAAAGCCACGTGATTCCAGCAAGCAAATTGATCCCTGTAGGCAGATAACACAGTCAAAGCAGAATAGAAACTAATTCCATCCTCTTTGCTACCTGTGCCTGCGCTGTACTTTACATGTCATATAGCTGCATCAGTCTACACTGTCAAAGAACCTGTCACATCAACAGAAAATTATCACTGGTCCAGTTTAGTCCAGTATTCAGTGAGTGAGTGTTATCTTCTAATCCCCAGAGAGGATAACAGCCTGCTTTGGCTCAAAGGACAGAGACTGTTAGCTCTGGAGGACCTGGGCTCCACCCCATATTGATAGCTGTGAGGTTAGCTATTTATCAAAATCAGAAAAGAGCGCTTCCTGAATTAAGATCCAGTGGCAGGGAGATGCCAAATACTCAGATGAAGAGTAATCAATACATTTAAAGACTATCTTGTGTTATGGCTGGAATTAAACCATTAATCCAAGATGGGCTGTAGGTAGGATAGAAACAACAGCCCTTGTGATAAGAAGTGAGAACCTTCACAAATATTAAGAAAACACCAAGATGCATAAACCTTCAGGGTCTAGCCCCCACCAGTTCTTAGAGAGAGTTAAACTTGTAATATTTCCTTAGGACTTAACAGGCAAACAAATTCAGAAGAGATTCCAAAAGGTGTCCCTCAGTGCTATAGAAGGAGGTTGTTTGGAGAAGGGCCACTTTCAGATCCTGGCTTCTCCTCATGTTCAGTCCTCATTTGAAATTCTTACCTGCAGATGATGCGTCAAGAGCAGGAAATGGGTTCAGGGCACCATGGGCACCTCCAGGATGCAGGGAACACCAGCATTGAAGCCTTCCTCCCTTCTTTCTTTAGTTGGGAAGCTGTTTTGTGACCTTATTGAATGGAAGAGAATACCTTAAGGCTTGAAATGCCATGGCAGCTCCTTGGTGATTTGATACAGGGAGTCTCTCTTCTGTGCAAAAGCTTTGCCCACCAATAAGCACTTACCACATAAGCAGTCCCACTGCAAGCAGGCTGAAGAGTAGGGTCAGATTCAGAGGTATGCGGTGGGATGGTTGCACCCCCTTGGTTGTGCACTGTATATGCAGGGAACACTTGGAGCTTACCAGATGATAGGTGCGGGCTTCTACTGTAGCACTGCTTGTGCATGGCTGTAGAGCCCAGGAGTTGAGCACTGCTGCCATTTGCTCCCCCACCTGTCTTCCCCAGGCAAGGGTAAAAGTGGGGTGAATGATAGCAGAGTTCATCCCCTGGGATCTGGAGCTGCATGAAAGCAGTGACTCTGGCAAGAGCTTGCACCAACCAGTTGATGAGCTCAGAGAGCTTTCACAGGTGAAGCTCTAGCAGGAGCCAGCACTGACCAGCCAGGAACTCAGACAGCTTATTGTGCATGTGCTGAACAGCCAAGGGGTGTGTGTCTGCATCTGCCTCACTCCTCTCCTGGATCAACTCAGACACAGGGGGTAAGTGCTTTGGTGGACCGGGATGTTACTGTACAGGCTAATGCAGGGGCTGGGCTCAGGCCCTGTTCGAAAGTGGGCTCCAAGATCTCTGAAGTTAAAAAAAAAACAACCCCAAAACCCCCAAAGCTTTCATGATGGCTCAGGAAGCTGTTGACAACCTTCACGTCCACTCTGGAGAGAAAACAGTGCATTGCGTAGATTGTGGTATAAGAGGGGACAGTAGCCCTTGAGCTATAAACAATGGCAGAGAACAGATGTGGGGTGTCATGGTGACTAACCTCTCATGTTTAGAAACTTCTCAAGGATCCCGTGGCCAATGAACTTTTATTTTCCTTCATGGTTTTGAAGGACCTGTGACCCCTCCAATGAACTTTTCCAATTCATAGGATGGGTCTCTCCCAAGTGCCTGCTCAGACTCATTTCATATTTGCAACTCAAGCTACTAAAACAACTCAGTAGAAACTATGTGATTCTGGGGAAATACTTTATTATAGTGATACAAGAACCTGTGTGCCCAGTGAAAGTGAAACATCCTGCACTTGGAAACAGCTGAGAGAGCCTTGTTTAGCTGCTTTGCTTGGGTGAGATGAAAGATTTTGAGCAGGGCTTATATATCCCCACATACTGAACCAGAATTTCTCAGGAGCAGTTATTTTGTTCATGTAGAAATGCAGTGACAACGATAGCAAACCTGCAGTCTTGCAGCACATGCAATCATGTTCTGAATGCTGAATTAATGTATTGCAGCAGCCAGGCTGTGGGCCAAAGTGATCCAGCTCAGGTCAGAAGTGTGTGGGTAGGCAGGTGCTATGACCCAGCCCCTGCTGCCGCTTCTCGTGGTGGCACAGGGAAGTGCCTGCTCCTGCTCCTTCTCCCCATGGTGGCACAAAAAAGTGACTGCTGCTGAAACCCCTTGCTGCAGAATGCTGTTGACTTCCCACATCCACAGACTATATCAAATGGCTTCATGCACTGGATCCAGCCCATGGGCTGTAGGCTGCCAGTTCCTGGTCTATGATGAATAGCATCTCAGGTAATTTGCGTGGGTAATGATTGTATTTTGGCAATGTGTGAACCATAGAATTGGAAGGGATCTGTAAGATTATCAAGTCCGGTCCCCTGCCATGGGCAGGAAGTTATTGGGTTCAGATAAACTAAACAAGGTGCCTATTCAGCCTCATCTTGAATACCTCCAAGGGGGAAGATTACACCACCTCTGCCAGGAGTGTGTTCCAGATTCCGGTGACCCTTACAGAGAAGAAGTTCTTTCTTATTTCTAGCCTCAATATACCCTGTTAGTTTATGCCCATTCATCCTTGTCCTCCCTTGGGGTGCCTTCCTGAAGAGTTGCTCCCCTAGATCCTGGCTCTCACTTCTGATGCACTTCTGATGTACTGTTAAGTCACCTCTTTGCCTTCGCCTACTCAGGTTGAAGAGGCCCAGTTCCTGGAGTCTCTCTTTGTAGAGCCTATCCTCCATGCCCTTGACCATACGGGTGGCCCTTCTTTGTACCCTCTCAAGCTTATCCATGTCCGCCAGAACTAGACACAGTATTCCCGCTGAGGCCTTTACCAGTGCCGAGTAAAGAGGGAGGAGCACCTCCCTGGATCTACTGGCCATGTATTGGCTGATCCACATTCGGGCAACCTTATTGCACTGCTGGCTCATATTCATCTTTTGGTTGATTGTGACCCCCAGGTCTCATTCAGATGCAGTGTCAGCCAGTGGACCACCACCCAATGTGTAGTTGTGGTGAGAGTTCTTCCTACTCCGGTGAAGGACCCTGCACTTATTCCTGTTAAACTTCCTCTGATTTTGTTCTGCCCAAGATTCCAGTTTGCTCAGGTCATCCTGGATCCTGGCTCTGTCCTTCAGTGTGCTTGGATTTCCCCACTGCTTAGTATCATCTGCAAACTTAATCATTGAGCTCTCCACCCCCTCATTCAAGTAATTAATGAATATATTGAGGAGCATGGGTCCAAGCACTGACTCCTGAGGGACACCACTGGAGATAGCCCTCCAGGATGAGGCCCTCCTATCAATTACCACCCTCTGGGAGCGGCCTCTGAGCCAATTGTTCACTCACCTCACTGTAGACTGGTTTAGCCCAGCAACCTCCAGTTTGTTTGAGGGTATCCCATGAGAAGCAGAATTGAAGGCTTTACTGAAGTCTAAGTAAATCATGTCAACCTTGTGCCCCTCATCCAGATGGCTAGTTACCTAGTTGTAGAAGAACACAAGATTTGTCAGGCATGATCTACCTTCCACAAAGCCATGCTGGTTACTTCTTAAGACCCTGTCAGTTACCAGCTTGTGACTTATGGCCTCCTTAATAAATTTTTAAAAGATTTTACCCAGGATGGAGGTCAGAGTTTACAGGGTCATCCCTCTTCCCTTTTTTGAAGATGGGCACCACACTGACCCTCTTCCAGTTGTCTGGGACCACTCCTGAGTTCCACAACTCTGCAAACAGCTTGGCCAGTGGTGGTGCTGTAAGCTCTGCCAATTCTTTCAGGACTCTTGGGTGCAGGTTGTCAGGCCCAGCAGACTTGAAAACATCCAAGTGTAATAGGAGATCCCTCACCTGTTGAGAGCTGATTTCATGTAGCCTGTTGTCTTTCCCATGCTCCATGAGCCTCTGGTCAGGTGAACAGCCCCTGTTTGATTTCAGGATCATTGACACAAAGTATGTATTTAGGAGTTCTGCTTTTTCACAGGCATCAACTGCGGGCTGCCCCGAGTATTTAGCAGGGGTCCCATAGCAGAGCTCGATTTTTTGTGTGCCCCCTATGTATCTGTAGAAGGACTTTTTGTTGTTTTTTATTCCAGTTGCCATCTTGATCTCCATGGCTGCCTTAGCCTTCTGTGTGTCCCCTGCGGCCAATCACACTGGCCAGGAAGTAGCTGCGGCACTCCCAGAAGTGGCCACAGGACTCCCACTCCCTGGCTGGTGCTCGCAAGTTTGGCACCAGTGCACCCCACTGCCTATTGCCTGAGCGGGGAGCTTGGCCTATCAGGGGGTGCACTGGTGCTCTCATGGGGCGGGCGCACATGCACCCCCTACAAGTCACCACTTTTTCCCACTTTTTGTGTGCATGGGGATGGCCTGTTTTTGAGCTTCAAGAATTACCTCCTTAAGGAAGCACCACTGTTCCTGATCTCCCAAGCCATCCAGTTGCTGGTTGCAGAGGGCCTTTCCAGCTAACCTCTTGAGCTTGCCAAAATCTGCCTTCTTGAAATCCAGGAATTCTGTTCTGCTGATTTCCTGATTATATGGTGGGTGGTGAACCTAACCAGGTCATGATCAGTATCTCGCAGAGTACCACCAATCCTTAGGTCACAGGCGACATGTAGGGGGTGGGAAGGGGAAGGCATGTACCCCCCTCC
>NW_017728943.1:81609572-81635569 GCF_001723895.1 Crocodylus porosus
CCTGGTAAGCAATAGGCTTCTAGGGTCCCCTCCCCTCAGTTGGTGATGGGCCACTGGTGCCCACCCAGAGTCAGGAGGCACCAGTTGCCCATACCTTAGGTCACCTATGTTGTCCTTTCCTTTGGCCAGCACTAAATCCAGAGTAGCCTTACCCCTAGTAGGCTCTTCCACTGCCTGTGTCAGAAACAGGTCATCAACTGTTGCCAAGAGATTGGGTGACCTGTCAGAGGCAGCCAAGTGATCTTCCTAACTATAGTAGCATTCCAAGTGAAATGGCAGCTCTTGGTATGGCAGAGATGACTCCCTTCATTAGGGGATAGCGAGATAATACAGTCCCCAGCTGGACATGGCAAATTGGCTTTTCCCTAGCTCCTCTGCTCTCAGGCATACATTAGGCTTTTACTAAAGATTCTGTTAAAGGTTGGAGGTTCTCATAAGAACCTCCAGGTCTTTGGGAAAAGGAATTTAGATAAGAGTAGGGTTGGCAAGCTGGTCAATTGACTGGTCATATATTGCCAATTGACTGGGCAATTGATTACATATTTTTTGACTGGTAAGGAGATCAATATTGACTGGTCAATTAACCAAACTTTATTTAACTAGTCAAATACTCCTAGATAGGAGTGATATTGATTTACTCTCTTATACTAGGAGCACAGCTAGAGCAATTTTTCTGGCATTACTACCTTTTGCTTTTTCCTATATAGTTCCTAATAGCAGACCCACAGACACAGAAATCCCAGGGGCCCAGTGACTACTCACCAAAGATGAAGAGAGGAAGACCTTCATAAGCAGCCCTGTGTTGTGCATGTAGGGTTTTGCGCACACAAGCAATTGTATACACATTTGTATAGTAGCACTGGAAAAGCCATTGCTCATTAGTTGTGTTGGCCAAGAATACTCCTTGGATTGGAAAGTATGGACATAGATGGTTTCACATACAAAGCTGTATGTGCACATATTGTATCATATGATCTTGCAGGTAGTGGGTATGGGGATAAGTACACTTTATCATTTCTGTGTGCAAGACACAGGCATTGGTGATGAAAATCCCAGCCCCAAGGTAGGGATGGTCTGTGGGAAGAGGAGCCAGCCTAAAGAATGCAGAAGCTGAATTTTCCAGTTCTGATTTGACACGGCCCTATGCTTTGCCTTGTCGTTGACGTACACAGTTCTGGGTGTCCTACACTGCCTGACAAGACAGGTAGCACTTGACACCAGCTTTGTACTGGCTTATGTGACTCTGCAAGGCAGTGAAGCAGGCCTTCTGTTGCTGCTGGCTTTTATTTAACAGGGAGAGGACACAGTCAGGTTACATCAGATACACAGTCCATACCAACCGGTAAACCAGCTTTATTATTAGGGCCCCCTCAGGAAGAGGTTAAGAAACACAGTGTCCCCTGTTGTTCTCCAGGGGAACAACGGGCAAATAAACATTTTTCCCCTGGTTTTCAGGGAAGACCATAAACAAAGGGTTCTCCTTTGTCCTTGTAGGAAAGTCAAACCAAAGTGTTCAGAGTGGTAATCATATGATGCCCTTGCTCCAAGGGAGCAAATAAACAAGTCTCTTCTTGCCAGGGTCAGATTGCCAATACAGCTTCTCCTTGGCAGGGAAAATAATGCCATGAAAGCTCCCCTTTCTCACAGAAGGCAGTAAACAAACCCTTGACCTCATCCCTTGGCTTCAGGGTGCTGAGTTGTGAATCCTCTGCTCAGTGTAAAAGGGCCTCCACCCTCTTGATGGCCGCCCCTGTAGGACTCTCCCTTCAGGCCTGACAGCTCAAGCAGTCTCTGTGATGTGGGGTGGGTTCTTCTCCCATACCCCACTGGAGAAATGTAACCCCTTCCCTGTGCACTCAGAGCCCATCTTAAGCCTCTCCATTAACTACTGCCACCATGATGCATTGCTGGGAAAGGCCCTCCCTATGCTGGAACACCAGAGGGGTGTTTGAAAGAGAAGGCAGATGAAGTCAGGGCAAGAGAGGCATATTGCTGCCAGGTGTGTGGGAAAGACAGGGGTGGTTAATATGCTTCCATTTGTAAGGGCTGCCTGTATAGGCCTTACGAACTAAACAACTTCTCTGGGAGTTAGGGAGAAACAGAGTGGTTGCAAAGTTTACCCAAAGGGTGTTTTCCCTGTTTTATAGGCATGTGGGTAAGGAGAAAGGGGTGATGATGCCCTGTCAGGACTGAAAGGCCAACACAGAACAGAGTTTTGGTGAACCAAGGAGAAAGAGAAGGAAGCCCAGGCATCCTTCATAGCTGCTTTCTAAATGGCTGGGCCTCTTGGGTTGCCCCGGAGCATCTTTTCCCTCACCCTAGCCACATGGAAAGATACAGCATGCTGGCATGTTGTTAGCTCATTAAATCCTTATTTTAAGCAAATTATCTGTAAGACAAAACCTGGAAGGTTTCAATGAGACAGTGCCCAAGTCTCAGTTTCCCATGCAACTAGCAGCAATTGGCTAGCTATTAATGTGATGTCTATATAACACTGCACCATTGACACAGGACAGGAGATTCCTGAAGTTTATTACTGAAGCATGGTAGTAAGACAGCACTGGATGGTGAGAGACTTTCAGTATTAGTGCATTGAATGGACTCTAATTGGTAAGAGGTTTGGAACTTGGCTGTATTTGTTCTCCAGGCCACTTTCCAAAAAATGTTAACAACTGTCTGGTTCTTTTTTCATTCTGTGGATATTGTAAAGCCGCCTGCTTTTTTGTGGTTCTTTAGGAAATTCTTCATTTAATAACTGATATAGGCTGAATGACTGATGCAACTGTAAGAAGCATGCAGGTCAGGACTCAGGGGCTGTTGGGGTACCGGGGGCTGGAAGAACAGTGTAGGGTTGCAAGACAGGAATGAAGGGACATTGGCAGAGTTGTGTGTGCAGTGGCCCCCAGGCTGAAATAGTTGGAGATGGGATACAGGTCAGGACTTGCCTCTGCAGAGTGGTGGCAGTAATAAGCTGGCATCACAGTGGGGGCTTCAGGGCAGATGTGAGAGGCACGGGCAGAGAGCTGGCACAGAGCGAGCAGGGGTGGTGCTGAGGGGCAGGAGTGAAGTGCGTTGGCAGAGCTGAACAGCGGCTCAGGAAATGAGGTTGTGTTTCCTTGCTGAAGGTGCAGCTATTTTGCCATTTGCCCACAGCTAATTAAGATGCTGATGGTTAATGATGCCTTTGAAATATTCTTCTTTCAAGGCAGACAAAAGTTCACATATGTGAGTGCCTGAGACAGCTGGCAGGACCCTGGCGGAGTGGGGGCAGGGGGTGGGCAAGCTTCCCTGGCTGAGCTCTGCCCATGAAAATCTCCACATGCAGCTGAGAGGAGTCCAGAGGAAACCAGGAGCGTTTCCGCTGGGTTCCCACAAGAGCAGGAGCTGTGGCTGTGCCTGGAATCACGTCTGCCCACATCCAGCTGTGTGTGTCTAAGGCCTGGATAATGGTTATTCAGGGCTGGCTAGAAGAGAGGATCCTGCCTCTGCTGGGGCACCCCTCTGTCTGAATACCCCACAGATCAATTCTCTCCCTACCCCCAAACCATATCATAGGGGGTTGTGGGACCTCACTGCATCCTGCAAGGTGACACTGTGTAATGCTAGACTTTGGCTATACAGACAGTAGCTCTACCTGTTGGTGAGATGTGCAGCCTGAAGACATTTCAGCTCCATCCTGTAGGTGGTATTGCCTTTTGCCTCAGCATGACTGTGATTTACATACTGGCTGGCATCCTTTCCAGCACTCACCTAGAACCTTATTATCTCCCATCACCAGGGAAAGCAAGATGGGAGCCAGGCTCTAGGGCTACTTCTGCCATTCTTACTTCATCAGGTCTGTCACAGGGCAGCAGGGTGCAGGGGAGGGCTGAACAGTGCTGAGCAGAGGCAACAAATACACAGGGGCCTTCTCCATGCGTGGGATCTGCACTTAAGCAGATATGATAAAGCCTATAGTGCTGGTGGGGAAGGGAGGGGGTACTTGCTTCAATGGGGCTGAACTAACTCACATTTTAAGCCTAGGCACTGCAATTTTCTGCCTCTTTCTCCAGAGGGGACAGACCAGATGTAGAGGGTGCATACCCTCCTGGGCCAACCAGGCATGGAAACAAGTATGTCTCTGCCTCTGCTATGGTGACCATGATGATGCATATGTTTTACACATATGATCTTGGCAAAGCACGAATGACTCCTGACATCAAACAGAGAGCAAGCAATCTGGCTAGGGGCCTTCCGCATTCCCACAAAGGGACAGCACTATCCCTGCTCAGGTTCAGGCTGCCGGCAGTTGCAACAGGCTGTAGTGTGACCTTAGCTTGCATAGAAAGCCAGGCAGCCAGTTCTGCTGTCTATTTGCTATTCACCAGTAATACTGCAGAGCCAAGGGGACCATTTCACTGTTGCTTCTAATACGTGCTGACCTGCAAGTGGCATGGATGGCCCTAGGTTTCCCCATGGGGCACAGCACAGCATGTTCACCAGTGCACGTACTAACGAAGTGAGCCATGAGGCTGCAGGCTTTGTCCCCATGAAGTTGGGCAGCACCTCCCAAGCTCCAAGCCAGTTGGACCAGACAGCTCCCCATCCCAAAGGTCTCATGCTAGCTGCTCATTTCCTTTCTTACAGTCCACACTTCTCTCCTCCAGAGCATGTTTAAACAACCCTCCTGGTCAAGCTCTCACCTCCACACCCTCTAGAGCGTTTGGTCCTCCCAAGCTACTCACCTGGTTGTCACACCCTTAACTTCACTCTGTGACTTCTTCCACATCTCCTAATGGGACAAGTTTCCTAGCCTCTTCCCTTTCCTTCAGGGATTTGCAGGTGAGTCATGGCTGTGGTGGGTAATAGATGCACACACACGGTCACACAGGGCCCTAGCCCTGCCAAGGCCTTTCCTCTGGAAAAGCTTCAGGAGAGGAATATTTCCTTTATTGTGAAGCACTGTATGTGCTCAGTATTCAACACGAAGGACAATGTGTTAGTCTCCTCATGGGAAAAAATGAAATCTGCCCTGAGAAAGGCAGCACTGAGAGTGAAAAAGGAAGAGAAGGGAAACAGCACTGCTACAGAAAGGTAGAGGCAGGCTAAAAAGGGAGATGCTGCCCCTCTGTATATATGGAGGTGGGGTAGAATGGGGCCCTGGTCTCTTCTCTAAGGAGGGCTTTTCCCTCTTGGCTGACCACCATAGTGAGCTGACCCTGCAGTTGAGGCAGCTGGTTTAATCCCTCCCGCATCCATCCCAGGGTCTCTTGGCTGTAATCCTGGCTAGCATCCCTTATCTCACAGATGTGCTGTTGCCTGAATACTCTGCTGTTTCCAAAGGAGGATAAACAGGAAGTTCAAGGCTCTGCATTTGCCTTGCAGCCAGAGCTGCCAGGCCAGGTAGGTCATAGCGTTCTGTCTGGCCTCATTTTTCTGCACAGCTGAGGTCGCTCTGTCACAATCAAGGACTGGAGGCACTTCCAGAGTGGTTGGTGTGGCTCCAACTGCGCCTTCATTGCACTGAGCAATAATGAAGGCTGCTTTCTTGCAGTCCATCTTGAAGTACTGACGTCCAGGGGAGTAGCCTGCAGGCTTACCTATTTGCTTAAGGCCCCTAGAGTGCCATAGAGGAGGTATACTTGGTACCTTTGCCACACTCTTAAACACTGTGTCAAGGCTATAAAAAGATCACACCCCCTCACTAACATAGCTTGCCAGCAAAAACTGATGCATGGATGCAGCTATGCCACAAAGGAGAGCTTCTTCCTTCTAAGCTAATGCCTGATAGGGAGGTGATGTAACTATGCCAGTCATTTCTACAAGGGGGCCTTGCCAACATAGGTATGCCACCATAGCAGTAGTAGAAATACCTCCACCAAGTAGACAAGCCCATGACCAAACATGGCATGTCCTCAAGACACTTGCCATTGATGTGGAAATGACAACCCAGGCTCCCTTCACGACCTGTATGCCACACCCAACACCCTGTATATGACCACATTTTGCTCCAACCCTAGCACCCCATTCAGTGCAAGAGATGCTTATCTGTTACAACGCTTGCTACCTGTCAGTTTCCAGCAACCATACCTGCTTGAAATGAAAGTCACTGCTGCTGCTTTCCTTTGATTTTTGTTAAATATGGAAAAGATTAAACCATCCTATGGCAGGCTACAGGGCAGGGTGGAATGCAGGGCACACTGCTTATGGAACAGTTCATGTCTCAAGCCCAGGCTGGTAGAAATCATTCTTTTCCACACAAACCTCAACAAGTAGGACAGTGGTTTGGCATGGCTATGACTTCGTGACAAAAGCCGTGCCTCTGTGTGTGTTTTTAAAAACCACGTTCACATAATTGGTTCATAGAGACAGAGAACACTTATGAGGAGTCATCCTTTCCACCTCCTTCTGACCAGGACTGGTTCCCTTCAGTCAGAGGTAGGAAAACTGTGCGCAACAAATAATGTATTTCATTCACTGTTTGTTTTTTTGCAAGACATCAAACATTAGAGTGTTAATTATTTTAAAATGTCCAATGAGCCCTGAATGTAAACTTATTGTAGTCAACTGGCTGTTTGGGAACTTGTCGCTACAGCTATTTGCTGATCATTATTCATGGGCTGCGCTAAGTTACATGCCACTGTTTCTATTTGCTGGTTGGACTACTGAAGATGTTATTACCAGGGCGAAACAATTTCAAGATAGCTGCACCGGCTGAGCGGATGTTGAATCTTGACACTGACAAACTCAGGGTGTAACTATTTGAACCTCAGGGTTTAAAATTTTCCATAAGTATCAGCTACTAGTCTGGAAAATAAATTTGTAGACGGCATCAGATTTCTAGCTGCGGAGAATGAATGATCTCACTACTGAACAGGCTATTTCCAGAACTAATTAGTTTGGTGCTAAGCTCTCTGGTGGCACCCCTGGAGGTGTATAACAATACCAGAGGGTTTCCCAGCATACCAGCTGCCCAGCATGATATAGTTAATTTCTTATTCTTCCATATAAAATTCATCTGACTCTGTCGCTCCTGCTTTTCCCATTCCTTTCATCTCCACTTCCCCACCTGGGTCTGGATTTTCCCCTCTTTTTCCAGTGGCTATGCTTTCCACCCATTCATCTGCATCCCAAACAGTATTACTAGTGAATATTTATATTACTGAAGGCCTCAAGACCGCCCGCCCTCCCAATTCAGGATCTGGGCCTTAATTACACTGGGGGCTAGCCAGATCACAGAGGCAATAAAAAAACCATACTGTTTCTTCTGGTCCTTCCAGTTTCATCATTTAGCCTTTCTCTGGTGCCTTTAGTACTTTTTCTCTCCTCCCATCCTTTCCCCTTGCTGCCATAATCTCTCTTCACAATTATTTCTTGCTTTCCATTCCTATTCACCCTTGCTTCTCTCCTATGTTCCCCTCACCTCACTGCTGTATTTTTCTTTTTTCCCCTACTCAAAACTAGTCATTTACTTGAAAAGGGTAGAAGTGGGGAGCTTTCCACTTCTCCAGTGCAGCTGGGACATGTTTCAGAAGGTGAGCAGGTGACAGGAAATTTGAAAGCATCATGCTGTAGTTTGGTGATAGGGTAGCTTGACCTTGCTGGTTTACATGGCTGGGTCCAATTATCCCTAATTTATTCCTTTCATCTAAGCTGGAAGGCCCAGATCCCATTCCCTCAAGTAGACATCTAAGGGCTTTCCTATTTCCATTGAATGGAGCCCCTGAAAAACTACCAGTGCAAAAGGTGCAAAACTCCCCTCCTCTTCCTTGCTGCTTTTGTGAAAACCTTAAAGCTAAAGCTGAAGATATATTATGAAAACAGAGGCACTAGCAATTTTTCAGGGACCCCACCAGGGTGGAATAGGAAAGCACTTAGATGTCTAAATCTACCTGGCAGGAATGGAGAGTCCTGGCATGGAGAAGGACCCTCTGCCCACACCCTGCCTGCCCATGCTCCCAGGCACACTATGAACCCAGAGGTTGCTCAACAAGGCTAGTCTGCTTTCAACCTCCCAGCCTCCTGTAGGCTTGTGGGCAGCCTCTAGGGGTGGCCATGGTGCAGCATGACCGGCACACTCTCAGGTTTGGGGCAGGTTGGTGGGTGCAGGTGAGACATACTCAAGCCCCTCACTGTTTGGACTTACTGTCTCTGCACCACCAACAAGCCTTTATATGTAGAAAAGGCTCTGGCCTTATGCCTTTGGATGAGGAACTCCCTCTCAGTGAATATGCAGTGGCTAGTACAATGCAGCTCTGATCTCAGTTGGCTCGTGGTTGTACTATGGACTACAAATACATAACCATGTATAAACGTTGCTAGGGAGGGAAGAGTCTTTTCCCCTACTCACCGTGACAGAGAATGAGATGATGCAGGGCTTAGGCAGTAGGGGGAAATCCCAGCTGACAAGCCATCCAGACAGCACTATAAATTGCATCAACAGAATATGAGTTGCTATCCCATTGGCAGTTCTGTCATCACTGTTTTGAATGGCTGCAGGAGAAAGGTCAAGGGAAGGTGCAGATAGGTGCTGTGTAACATGCCAGCCGCACAAAGGTTCCTTCCATGTGACCCAGTCATCCCCCACCTTTGTACAGTGCACAGCCTTGTCTCTCCTACACCAGGAGGGACTGTGTCATCTGAAAGGCTTACAAGAGTAACAGCTCAGCGGGAGCATGGGGACTTCTCCAGCAGAGTCACGAGTAACTGGCAAAACAACTGAAGGTGTGATAAAGACAAAGTTCAATGCACTGAACTAGGTCTCCTTATGAGTGTGATCTGAGGGCAAGGGCCCAGGAGGAAGAGGTATCAGGAATTAGCCCCCCGCTCATTCATCCTGCAAAGGCAGTCGGTGTTCCAGCCAGGTTGAAACCATGCTTGCCCCAGCACAACTCAGCACGTTGAGTTGTGACAGCAGCAGTTTCCCACTGGCCAGCAAAATCGTCATGGGACATATCCTCAGTGGATGTGACCTGTCTTGGCTCCACTGACTATGGTTAAGTCCAGCTGTGGAGGTGCCCACACAGTTTTGTTGGGCCACATAAACCTAGCACCAGTTTCTTCTTGTTTCCTGTGAGGCTGGCAAGCCCTTCTGGCTTGACTGTTCTCTTACATCCTCTGATGTAACTTGATTTCACTGGACTCACTCCTGGGTGACCCCAAGGGGAGGTGAGTCAGTGTTGGACTAGATGACCTCTAGAGGTCCCTTCCAGCCCTGCTTCTCTATGGTTATAAGTCAGAAGACAACCAGGCAGACAGCCAAGTTTACCAGGTGAATACAGGTATCTGAGAGGAAGGAAGAGCAGATCCTGGCACCTCCCTGCTCCACCTGCACCTTTTCTTGCTGTGTTGGAGTGAATTTGCTTGTGTGCTCAGCAGAAGCAGGTCACTGCAGTGCCTCACCCTGTCATGCCCTGCCAGTTTAGCCTTGTCTCTGGGAAAGTAGTCAGGGTTTTGCTGCTTCCTCCACACTGACACAGCCTCTGAGCTTAGCTGGTTACTCAACAAGGCGGAAAATGGTCAAAAAGAGAGGTTGCTCTTCAGCATTGGTAGCTTTACTGGCTCTTCTATCCAGTAGGAATCTGAGTTAGTGCCTGGTGATACTACTCTCTAGCTCCTTTGTGGAGACTGAAAGAAGGGGCTGGGCTGATAGCACTAACAAGCAATGGCTTCTTTTCAATCGTGCTGTCCTCCACTGAGCAGCTTGAATGGTATAAATGGGCATAGCCCAACCCAATGGAGCTGCTAACCTACGTGACTTGTGGTTATAACCAGTGGGGACCATCCTTCCAGCCCAAGAAAAGGTTCTTTGGCTCATGTGTTCACTTGGCTTCTCTGCAGAGTGCCAGCCAAGATGCCACCTAGTGAGAAGGGGTGAGGCAGAGCTCTTGTGTGGCAGGCTCCTATCCACCAGGAGCACAACATAGGGCATCAAACAGCCATCAGGTGGAAATTGCACCAGCTTGGGGTCAGCTTGGCCCCAGTGACTAAGACTTCTTTTGCCATTTCCAAACACCTGAGCTACCAGCTCTCATACACATCCCCCAGCCTGGCCACTTGTCTCAACACAATTCTCTGGAAAGGTTGCTTTTTTCAGTTTAATACTGTAAAAAAGGGTATTTAGAGGATAAGTGACTTCACAGGGTGAACCTCCCTGCTGGAGTTCTGTGTCACTTATCCTCTTTGGAAAGAAATCATGACAGGAACCTGCTGCCAATCTTGAGTTCATGATTCTTTCATGTTACTCAGTGGCTTTCACAGATTTGGACTCCAGTTTGGAACAGGCCTAAGGAAAATGAGTGTTTTGGTCTCTCATAAGGAGTGGATATTAGAAAACCCCTGCATGAATCATATATCATGCAGAGTTCAGGAGCTGTATTTAGGAATAAAGAACATCAGCAGAGTTGGCTGTTGGGAGCCCAGGGCTGGGACAAGATGGGGAACTGGGGAGTCAGGCCTGAAGGGCACTGTTTGGCACATCAGGGGAGACAGGTAGTGCTTGCAGACTCCTGCTCTCATTTTCAGTGGAACAAAACCCAAGTCCTGGTTAGATTTTTCTTTCTGCTGTGTCTCCTCTTCCTCTGAGCAGCACAGTTATTGAGAACCCAGGCTGCCCTGCAATTAGCTGCGGGTGTGATAGCACGGGGAATCCCATCCTCCTACTCTGGCAAAGAGCACTGCCTGTTAACCGCAGCCTGCACGCCTTCTCTGTGCTTCCCAGCCAGACTATTTCTGTGCTCATCTCCCTCCAGCTCCCCCATCCCTAGCCAAAGATGCTCACAACAGACTCGTGTCTCTGAGCTGATGGGTTTGGACATGGAGGGCCAAGAGCCAGGGCTCATGACTCCTATACATGACAGCAAGAGAGATGGTAAAGGCAAGAGATGGTAAAGACATGGTTAGGCCTTGTGTTGGGCTGTCCTGCTGTGGAGTGAGCTGAGAGGAAGCATGGCTCTGCTCACTCTTCCCATTTAAAAGGACTGCTTCCCTTAGAACTGAAGTTCAAGTTTCACCCAGTTAATCCTCATGCAAAGTGGATGGGCATTCTGGATCCTGCAGAAATCTGCTTGTCCTCCTCATGCACAGGCTGCTCCTTTGCCTGTGAGGGCTGGACTACAGCATCCTTGGCATTGCCAGCACAAAGCCTGGCAATTGTGCTTCTTTGTGATGGCTCCGGTGGAGACCAGAGTCATGTCCTCTGAGTTTAAAAGCAGGCTTGGAACCCAAGGAGGTTTGGAGCTGGTCATTGCTTCCAGGCAGGTGTTGCAGGATGAAATGACATCAGTGGTGTTCTTCATTTTCAGTTAGTTCCTCGTCAGTACCCCAACACATTGCCAGAGAGCTGACTTCTGCTGGAGAGGCATCATTCCAGCTGAGGTCCAGCACTTAGTCCCCAACTTGTGTGCTTCAGTCAAGTTCCTACGGCAGGTTGTGCAGGATTAGAGGGGTTAATCCTCCCTAAATTCTAACCAGCTCAGCTTCCCTTGCTCTTTCCCCTGAGTAATTCTTCACTGTTTGGCCCTCTGGTGTGCTGTTAAGCAGCTGCCACATTCCAGTCCAGAGCTGGCTGCCTTTCTGTCATGGATGGAAGTGATCTCAGGATGTTGTTTGCAATGTAATGGGGTTGAGGAACTTTTGGATCACAGGAGCCAGTTCTACAAAAGCCCTGTTAAGTCCTGTTAGGACATGGGGATGGACAGTGCAGTTTGTGTGGTATAGTTGGTGTGTAGGTGCCATACAGGCATTTACTGGGAGGCATGTCAGAACTTCTTGTATATTTAATAGTGCTTAATAATTTTGACCCCTTGTGGCTAAAGGTCTAGAAGCAGCAACCTGTTGCAGCAGAGGTGTGACCGCATAGTTCTGTCCCCTGAATGGTGTACAGGGTGGTGGCAGCAGCCAGGCTGCCAGCAGTGGCATGGTGACTGGGAGAGTGGTGGCGGCAGCTGCTACTTCTGTGTCCCCTCTACCAAGTCAGTGCATAGGACTAGTGCCCTGGTTGCCCCCTTCCACCCTCCTTTAGTTGTATAACTGTGCTGCAATGAATGACTGAGAAAAGAACTTCTTTACAAAGCACAAAATACACCAGGCTCCAGTTCTGAGAATAGTTCCCTGAGCATGTTCACACCCAAGGCTTCTCTGCTGTGACCAAACCCCTTCTTCCTGCTGGCAGAGTTTCTCCACCTCAGCTGAATGGAGTAAAGCTTTTGGTATCATTCAGCAGCCAGCCACACTCATAGCTCTGCACCTCCTGCCAAGGTCTCTTTAGCTCTGAGGGCCTTCCCAGCATGTGCCCTGCATTGTGGGGGCACAGCAGCTGAGCAGAGATGCATAGAAGCACCTGGGCGTCTGCATGCTGACAGTGGTTGCTGCTGAGTAAAGATGAAGCCTAAGGGCCAAACCTGCTGCTGTTCTTCCCATGGGGCCAATCCATGCTGTACTCCTCTGCAGATAAAACACACAGCAAAAGAATTAACCTGCTGTATTCATTCAGGGTGCCATTCACCTGGTGAAGGTGGCTCAGAACAGGTCCAGGTGCCACTGTAGTTCCATGCCAGTCCTTTGGACTTGTGCAGGTTATATGCACAAGGGCAGATCTCACCCTTGAGTATTTTAGGATGTGCCTGCTCTGCTGTTGCAGGTGTGATGGTAGCCTGGGTGCTCATAGCTGTGAAGACACAGTGAACAGACTTCAGCTTGGGCCAGCCACCCAAGTGAGTATGTAGGGTCTGAGGCAGACTCAGCCTCAGGTGAAGTCTGTGCTACTATGGCTATGCTGCTATTGGTACCCAGGCTAAGTAGGTTAAACCTTGCCTGGGTGCACCTAGCCTGGCTGCAGTCACACTTTTGATTGCAGTGTAGATATAGACATTGAGTCATTCTGAGCATGAGTGTGATTAGCTAAGTTACTACGTGTCTGTTGTCCAGTGTGTAAAATTACAGGAACTTTCCTCTTACAGACATGTCACCCACAATGTGCAATTACATAGATGATGAAAGGTGACTCATGGATTCAGCTCACCCCACAAGTCTGGGTGCTGCTCCAAATTACTCTGGGGATCTGGGTTGAAAGACCTGAGGTCAGTCTGGGGTAGGGGCTTTTTTTTCCATCTGACTCAGGGAGTGCAATGTATGGATGAATGAAATGATGAGACAGTTCTTTAAAAACTGTACTCAATTTTTTTTAAAGGACAGACAATGTTAGCCTGATATTTGGAGTGAGAAGGCAAGGGGTTGGGTGCAAATTGGGAGACTGGAACTGAAATCTGAGAGAAGATTTTATGAAGGGGAGTGCAGCATTTGTTTCTTTTTTATGCTGACCATAGGATATTACTCAGCACTAGTTAGCGGTGGTAATGTGAAGGTGATGACCCTTGCAGGGCAGAACTATTACCTAAAAACAGGCCAGGCCTGCAGGATAAAACAGAGGGGAGTCTTAGTTCTTTGTGAACTCTTCAAGGGCACTCTGCTACTGCCAGTCTTGGAAACTGCTGAGAAATACTGACATGAATAGAACTAAGTATCAATTGCACGATTCATAGCAGAGAGTCTCCTTTAGGTCACTGGGGGAAGCTTGTGTCCTTGAAATAAAAGGTCATCATTTTTTTCCCCCTCTGAAGCCACAGGTAGGCAGGTAGCTGGTAGCGAAGGCCACAGCTCATTAAAATTCAGGCCAACCCTTGATTAAAATCTCACCAGACTGCTTAGAAATGAGTGGGCACCTGGACCCTACAGTGAGTGGTGCTTCACTGTGGGGCCGATGGCACTAGCCCAGAGGCTTCTGAGCCATCCCAGAGGGCTAACGTGCTGGAAGGCACGCGCTCCTCTTGTGTTTTCTAAGCACAAAGGCGTCAGAGGCAGGTGCAGCCCCCGTGCAGGGAGGGCTGGGGGGACGAGCTGTTGCCATCCTCTGCTTCATTCCCTGCCAGCTGATCTGGCCAGCATGCAGAACCCTCAGCTGACTTTTGCTCAGCTTGCCAGGAAAGCCATCGTGAAAAATAGACGCGTGTCACTCAGCCCTAGCAGTGGTTCACACGCTGCTAACTGCACGTACATGCCCCTCGGCCCAGAAATCCCTGGCAGACGTTTGAGTCAGGACCCTTTCAGCCATTTCCCCGGCTCTTGTTTTCTGGCTTCCAGTTAACGTCCGGTTTTGGGTTTTCTCCCAATTTCACAAGCTGCGCAAGGTAAGAGAAAGAGATGACGTGAGGCACAGAGAGTCGCCCACCCATCTGTCTGGAGAGAGATGTCGTGGTCCTCACGACCCTGGAACTGCCTCCAAGGAGTCGCTTCCTCACTGTCTGGTCCTTTGTTTCATTTTTGTGGAGGGAAAGAGACCGGAATCGACACTCCAGCCAAGTGCCGGGGAGAGCGGCATTAACAGGCTGGCTGAGTGAGAGCTCTCTCCCTGGGTGAAGGCAGCTGTGGTTGCCAGTGCCAGCCTGGGCCACAGCCACCGCCTGCGCTGTAGCCAGGACCCTTCCATAGAGAATAGTTGATCCAGCTTTTAGGTCTATTCTGACAGTGATTATTCCAAGACATGCAAAATACTCCCTTGGTTCCCTTGCTGTAACACTTGATAAGTTACACTTTAGGGCTATCCACAAGTGGAAGACAGTGCAAAATCCTGCAGTCTGCTCATCAAGTAGAGTCCCATGTTGGAAGCACTTTCCTCCTGTGCTGTGGGATTTGCAGAATCCCCCAGGAGCCTTCCAGGTGGAACACAATGGATTGGGTTAACACCGTAAAGCTGCTGGGAGGTTAGAAGCTGGCTACCTGGGAGACTCCCCCTCCCCCTCAGATACTGCCATGGTCCCCCAGATCATTCAAGCTGGAGCCCTCTTGATACAACAAAAGGAGATGACAAGAAAGGTGTTCTCTAAGTATTGTCTGTGGTCTGGAAACCACCTCTGCCTGTGATTTGTCAGAGCCCAGATCTGTGAAGCTGTTGGGCAGCCCTTTTTTTTCTTTTGGGTTAATGAGGTGGGTAGGGGTAGAGGGCCTTTGTGGATATTTATGGGCAGTCCTTTAGTGTATGGTGTATTTTTAATAGATTGGGACAGGATGGCCACCCAGAGAGGAAAAAGTCACATAACAATTTTGTGCTAGTATCTCTTTTAGCGATTCTGGTCCATGTGGACCCCAACAGTATGTGGGGTGTTAATATTTGGCCTGTGTATTTGGATGAATTTGCCTTTGCTTCCTAGCTGTTCTACATTTTGCCATTGCTCCTCCATTTCTGGGGCCAAAACTAAACCTACTGTGTAGTCTCCTCTCTCATAATTCATGGCACAGGGTTTTTCCTGCACTCCCCACCCCAACCTGTGTTCTGTGTGCAAGTCTCACAGAAGCTACCTTGATGATGGCTTGCTTATTTGCAGCCTCTCGCAGTAGAATTGCCATCTTCATTAGAACATGATTTAGGGCATTCTGGTGGATGTTAGTGCTTTCTTCCATCCCATCAGTCACCAGGATCAAAGATACAGAGAGCCCCTGTGAGGCCTATGCATTAAGGCTTGGAGGGGATGTAAATGGTGAATAGGTCTTGTGTTGGCCTTCTGCATCAGGGTGAATTTTGACTGGAAGGGTCAAAATCACCACAGGAGGAAATGGGCAACAAGGTTTTGTCCACTGATACCAGCAGTGAATTTGACTATGGGTTTCTTTCTTTTTTCTCTGAATTTGCTTTCTTGAAAAAACGGTGTTCACTTTCTGCTGGCATCCTGCATACAGGCAGTTCAAATATCTTGTGGTCACTGGTTCCAACTGGTTCCAAGCTTCCTTATCATTCTTATTTCCTCCGTGAGTCCTATCTTACTAATAAGAGGAAGATCCAGGCTCATGAATCCTCCTCTGGACCCTCCAATGACAAGCACTTGTTTCTTTTGAAGAAAATCCATATTTTACAGCCGTTACTCACTGTGGTGAAGGCACACTAACATATGCATTCCTGTTGATTCCAATGAATTTATCTGGTGGGTAAATACTCCCTGACACACACTGGCCAGCACTTTTTCATACCACTAGCCCTAATGTAAGGGGGGAGTGAGGGGCAACAGCAGGGCTGGGGAGCTGTGGCTTGATAGTGAGGGGTCTGGACCCATGTTCTGTGAGATAAGAGAGCAGGGGGTGCTCTGATTTTCCATGATAAAAAAGCAAAAATCAAATACCAACATTTATAGGTATTTAGAATTTATTTTATTTTAATAATTGGCAGGCTTCCAAATTGCTTTAAAATGGTAAATATATCAAGACAACATTATGTTCAGTTGAGACCTATATATATAGTGGTCTTTCAATTTAAGCACAAATTTGGGGGGTTTTATCAGAGAATTTGTGATTTTTAATCAGAGAATTTGAGATTTTATCAGGGAGACCCAGGATCCCTGTTCATCACTCATGAAGGAGATCAGAAGAGAGTCACTTCCAATAAGTGAGACTTCACTCAGGTCCCTAAAATCACATTTGGGTATAGTGAATCTTTCTCCAGAGGTATCATTGTTCCCATATGGTTAACAATCAAAGGGAAATTCCCAGACTTTTTTCAGGATACCTGGGAATCATATGGCAACACTTTTGTCCTAGCAGCCAACAGGTCATGTGTAGTCTTGTTTTCTCTTTTGTTCATGATTACCTCACGTCATGCTCCTCATTTTGGAGCCAACAATACAACTACTTGCCTCTTCTTCTTGGGCAACTCCTCAGGTGTCTTCCTCTTGGTCACTAGTTGGACTGCTTACCCCTCTCCAGAGTATGATCCTTCCATTTTCCATCAGTTTCACATCTCCCACTATTGCCTTTTCCCACCTCTCTCTCTATTGCTTCTATCTGATTTGACTTCCTATAAGTCACAGAGACTTCAGTTGCTAATTCCATCTTTTCTTCTGCTTGCATTTCAAACTCAATACACCAATGAGGATTCCTGCCACAAATACTGCATAGGATCCATTTGGAGATGCCTTCTATTTTTCAGCAGCTGTGTTTAAAAGTAGACATTGCTTGTACATTTAAAGTGCATGGTAACTTACTAGCAGGAACAAGCCATAATGTATCTTCTTTCCTATGTTCTACTCCCAGAGGGTTTAATATTAATTAACTCCCAGTTCTGCCACCTATCTACTTAAGTGGCTTCTCACAACCATTAATTAATTTTCACAACACCCTGGTGAGGTATGGATGCTTTTATTCCTATACTATGGATAAGAAATTGAGACACAGTAACACAAGGTGTGTGTCTCTAGGTCATGCCAGAAGCCTGCAGTAAGATGGGAGCTGAAACCCAGTGTCCAGAGACCTAGTCCTGTGCCTAAACCACTCTCACTGAGGGCTGGAAAAAATGGAGGGGAGCAAGGATTTTGCTGACATACCAAGAGCTGGATAAGATGGTGACAGGAAAGAGCACAAGTGAGTTGCTAGTAGCATTTGTTATGAGAGGGTACCAGCATGCAGCAATGTGGTTTAAAAAATGTGACTCTGGGTGTGTGTGAATATACAAAACTTATATGGAAGGTATGCCTCAGAAACCCAGAGAGATCAGATGGTGCTAGGGAGAGAAGGAATAGGTCGGTGGCAGTTCCTCTCTGCAGAGAGCTACAACATCTGCCCAAAAATAGTCTGCCACCCCCGATGCCAAGAGCAGCAAATCTTTGATAAACAGTTTAAAAATAACCCCAGTGGGAAAGACGTCCCATCTCCCTCCCTGGGAATCTTATTTGTGTTGGAGCCTGTGTTTGTCTTCCAGTACTCCTGCCAGCTTTCCGACCATCACTATTGCTCATGTGACTCTTATTGCCAAGGAGGCTGGTGCCAGAGAGGACATGGGCAGTCCCAAGGGAGGAGAGAGATGCTTGATTATTTTTGCTACTCTGGCAAGGGTTTGAAATGGGCAGGAGCAGGGCTGGGGAGGAAGCCAACCTGGGACGTGCCAGAGGGGATAAAAGATGTGCTTTAGCTCTTAGTGCTAAAACACTAAGCTTCACGCCCTCCTGCTGACACAGGGGAGCAGATTGTGTAAGCGCCACATAAAGAGGAAGGTGCAAACTGGTTTCCTGAAGGAAATAGAAGTTGGACATGCTGAGAGCTGGCATGTTCCAGTAAGCCACAATGTTCCCTCTCTCCAGGGCAGCCAGCTCCTCATGTCAGCTAGTCCTGGGAGGCAGGGTGGGGCAAAGGTCGAGTCAAAGAACATGTTCTTAACTCTGCTCCTGCCTTGCTATGAGTCCCTTCCCGTCCCTTTCCTCATCTGGACAAAGGGATAACAACATCAGTCCCCTTTTGTAAAGTGCTGTGGGATCTCAACACAGGAGCTAAGCCACATTTCCTGCTGGGTGCGTAGGTCTAGCTGGGGACCAAGTCATTCTCTGAGTGGGTTTCCTCCACATGCCTCCATGTTATCATGGGAATGCACTTGTGGAGCTATATAAAGGTACCATGGCTCACTGCCATGGTACACACATGCCCTTTCTGGTTCTTGATATGGGTGCTGTGTTGCTCCCCACTGCAGCCTGCCCTGTCAAGCTACATGACTATCAGCATGTGGGAGGCCACTGTGCTGCACCTTAAGCTGAGAGCTTGGGGGAAGCAGAGGCAATCTGTGTCCTAGAGCAGCTACTCCAACCTGGTGATCCTTGCACTTCTGCTGCCAAGTGCAGGAGCCAGAGAAGGGTAATTAAGGTGGAAGCAAAGAAGGAGCCCTTTTTAATGGCCACCAAAGCAGCCGCTCCGAGGAACTGGCAGGGCTCCGGGCTGCAAGGTTATTAGAGTTCTCATTTGTATTGTCCTTGGAAGAGATTGTTCAGGGCCGCTGGCTCAGAGCACAGAAATGTAAGCGAGATCTTCTTTGATGTGTTTGGGGAGAGCCATTTGGCTGCAGAGGCTGCTAACTTCCCCTGTCCTTCCACTGCTGTTCACTATTTATATTATTTCTGTGTTTTCCCAAAGCAACAGGGAGTAAGACCCCAGAAGCAGGACCCTAGCAGGCTGGGTTGCTTTACGTACCTGGCTTTGGGCCTGAGGAACCAATCTTCCTTCTTAAAACAAGATGCAATGGGTAAGCGCAGCAGATGACACAAGCAAAAGAGCCTCTGAGGTAGATTGTTGATATTGTTCCTGTTTTATCACTGTTGGCAGCCATTGGTCTTAGGAGACCATGGAGATTGTGCTTTTGGTGGGTTACCAGGTACCACCACAGCTTCTTGAGCGGCTGAGGAGTCTGATACATGACAAGCAGACCCTCCAGCAAGTTGCACATATAAAGACACGTGAGCTTGCACTAGCATGCCAAGTACCATTTTGTCTTGCCTGCCTCTGACACCTCTTCTCTAGCTCATCATCGACCCTCTCCATCTTGAAGCACTGCAGGCCTTGCTTCATGGTGGCTTTCCACTTGCAGCAGTCTGAAGTGATTGATTCCCATTTAGATGTGGGGAAACTGAGGCATGTGCAGAAATTAAGCAGCCAGCTCTTGGTCATACAGAGCAAGGGGTGGAACGCAGGATTTCTTCTCCAAGGCCTATGCTTACCAAACAGGCAGTGATGCTTCAGGTACTTCTTTTCTATTTCCATTTACTGCCTGATGAACAGGGATCCTGGTTTTCCCTGATAAAGAAATCACAAATTCTCTGATTGAAAACGGCAAATTCTCTGCTAAAAACGCCAAACTCCATGATTAAAATGAAAGGCTACTATACAGGTATCAGTTGAACATAACATTTACTTGACATATTTACCATTTTAAAGCAATTGGAAGCCTACCAGTACCTTAATCACTGTAATGCAATAAATTCTAAATAGCTAGAAATGTTGGTATTTGATTGTGGGTTTTTTATCATGGAAAATCAGAGCTCCCACTGCCCCCTTCACTCACAGAAAGCAGGTCCAGGCCCCTCACTCCCAAGCCACAGCCCCCACAGCCCTGCTGGTGCCCCTCATTCCCCCTATAGCCCCCTGGCCCTGCGGGAACTCTGCCAGCCTGCGGAAAGCTCTTTGGAAAAGTACAGAATCCACAGGTTTCTCTGTTAAAATGATAAATCTGCATTTTCCTCAGGTAAAGGGGAAAATCCATGTTTTTCTCCATCTTTCCATGGGAAAAAGAAATCCCTGCTGATGAATCACTTCAAATGAAGATGCAATTAGTAGTCACAGGACTACAGACACAGGAGATGGAGATTGTTGTGATCACTATGTTTGTTAAGTGGCCATGTTCGCCAATCAGAAAAAAGTTACACAGAGTTATGTAACAGTTACTAGGCAGACCGGAGTTGTTTTTCTGCCATCAATGTAAGAGATAAGCGGTAGCTAGAACTTTCCACAAGGAGGAGTCCAGCGTCAGTCAGTCAGTGCCATGGGCCTATCGAAGGGTGCCTCACGCAATCACACCACCGCACGTCACCTAAGCTATAAAAGGAGCCTCCACCTGATGGTCAGGGTCCTTTCTGAGTCTAACGGACTCGGAACGATTTACGGCAAATTATTACGGATATGGCTTGGCCTTTGGAGTGGCCAATCAAAGGAGGACGCAGAGACCCGCCTGATCCCAGTGACCTGAAACCCCAGAAACTACTCGCCAGCCAGGTTCATCGGTCTTGTGTACCATTAGGGCGCGTGAGGCGTGGTGAGTTCTAGCCGCTGTGCGGCTAGGTTGATAGTCACTAATAAAAGCTACCAGGCCTGTTCACTGTTCTCCCGCCTATTCGTGATCTGTAGTAAGCCCGACCAGGGAAAGATCCTGCAACACACATGGCGTCACGAACAGGATGGTTGGCTGCAGAACACAATAGGGGCAACCAGTCACGGTGTCAGGTTTGTCCTTGGGCATCTGGCTATCGGATGACCAGAAGCTCTGATGAACTGTGGGGTCATTTACAGTTTCACCAGGCCCCCAGCCACGCGGATAACGACGGCACCCAGCCGTTCTGTGTGTGGCACCAGTCTGACTCCTGGCGCCCCTGGGAAGTTCGCTTAACGGGCCGAGCACTAGGGTGTGTGCTGAGGGACTCGAATGTGTCATTCGCTGTCCCGTCAAACCAAGATGTCCCTGATGATTGTGTAGCGGTAGCCAAAGAGCTTCCCTCGGGTGACCAGCAAGATACTGACCCCTTTCAGGATTGGGATGCTTTCACGAAAAAGATAGTGGCTCTGATAGGCGAGAAGCGCTGTACAGAAGGGGTGAATCTTTCTCAGTTTCTTATCCCCGGCGGCGCAAGTCACCGGAGGTTACAGGGAGTCTTCACCGCTGTTGGGGCAATAAACGATAAGAAAAAGGGGAAGAAAGCGGAGTGGTTGTGTGCGTGTTTAGAGGGTTTTGCGGCCACGCTTGGGTGCCTTAACGATTATGAAGTGGTGCTGATCACCATCAGCCGCGCAGCGGAAAGAAATGACTCTTCCTCTGGCGGCAGCCATGAGCACAACGTCTTTGAGCCATTACCTGCCACCTCAATGGCACCGCCTACTACTCCGCCCCCACCACCTTATCCGGAAGGGAAGGCGCCACCTTCGGTGGTGATGCCGCTTTACCCGCCCCTGCCTGACCCAGGGGGCAGGGCCCAAGCAACGCCTCCTACGGACACCACTCCGCCAATGCCCGGCCCCTTGCCGATCCCTCCGCTCCAAGCCCAGCCTGTCGAGATAGTAAAGACTCGGCAAGACGGAGATGGGAATCTCATTACTGAGTGGACTACCCGAGATCGCAACCGCGGCAAGTTGAACAAGCTTATTAACAGGACGCCAAGACAAGAAGATGAAACCCCAGTGGAGTGGCTCGGACGATTAGTATTGGAATGTGGCCATGAGACACTCAGCCAGTGAGAAGCCATCAGTCTTGTTACGCATGGAAGTTTCAGTTTGGGACTCCTTCCCGGTTCGACTGTCCCGGAAACTGACAACACGCCGTGGCCTATCTCCCTCTCAGCCTTGGTTGCCAGTGCAGTACATGAAAAGCCACACCAAGTCCACAAAGGAGCTCAACCCATTCACGCCCCACATTCGCAGCCATTCGTCAATGCCCTTGCAGGAGCTGTTTACCTCTCCTTACCCAAGTGGCAGATCACAGCTTCACGCGCGCCTCTCACAACACCAGTACGTTCGAGCGGCAGCACCGAGGGTTCCGATGAACTCGCCGATTCGGCAACAGCGCCCACCCATGGTGGGGGGCCGTCCTTTCCTCGGCGACGCCTTAACACATTCACTGGAATCAGCGATGATGGCAGTCCAGAAATTACGCATCCTTCACAGACACCAGTTGTTCATCACGACCCGTGGCCACAGAGACATTGTAAGGATCCCCTTCAACTCGAGATCCCTCTAGCGATCCTTCAAGCTATGATTGATATTTACACTGATAACCTGGAGATGGCGGAGCTCCAAACCAGCTCTCTTCATAATCAACCCCTCTCATCACTGTACCGCTTCCAGCCTCGGCGACGTCAACAGCAACGGCATGGAAAACCAGAACTAGTGTGCATGATAGAAGTCACCCCAGTTGCGACTGCTGCACATCGCAAAGAGCAACGCAAAACACTGAACTCTACGCAAGGGATCCCACGTCGTTACCCTGAGCATACACCTGAGGAGCATGCCTGTTTTGGATTCCTGCTAAATCAAGCAGGCATAAAAAAGGAGGTCCTCAGGAATTTAGATGATGACACCCAGAAGCAACTAGCAACTCAATTGGGATTTCAGTTCCCACGAAAACCAAAAAATGTCCGCCGGCCATGAAAAGGAAGACATCCGCCAATGAACTGAGTTGAGAACCCTATCGTCTTCAGATCAAAATTTTGGTGAAGCTTCTTGCTTACCCATTAGCACTCGACAACTAGATCCCTGCCCCTATGCTACCGTTCCTGTCATCCATCCCACCACGGGAGAACGAACTCCAGTGTGCTTTTTGCTGGACACTGGAGTGGAAATCACTGTAATCGACTCCACCGTCCTGAACCGACCCACAAACCACATCATTTATGTAGCCAGCGTCAACACCACTACCACAGCTCCATTGGTTAAGGTACGTCTCGGAGTCCCACCCATAGTCATTGAGGCTGTCTTAGGCAACCAACGACTCCTAGGAGTGCACAAGATACGTGTCTTAAACCTGAAAAGCAAGGTTTGCAGCCTTCTCCCGGTTCGCACCTCAGCGATGGGACTACCACCCCCATACATACCTCGACTTAAGAACCCTACAGTTGCCCCATGAAAATACGTTCCCATACAGACCAAGCCTCAGCTTATTCCATCACTAATCACCCTCTTAGACTGCCTCACCACCGAAGGGAAAATAGAACCAATACTTCATAGTCACTTCGTGTCCCCCGGCTGGGGAATATCAAAACTGAAGAATCCCACCGAAGCCCGCTTGGTAGTAGATTATCGCCAAGCCAACAGGCGTTCAGACCTTGTTCAACTAGTACCAGTGAAGACACTCCCAGATATCCAAGCCAACATTCTCACAACTATGGCTTGCGGAAGTTGGTCAGCATGTACCATTGATTTGTCCAACGTGTTCTTTAGTCTCCCTATTAATGACGAAGGTGGAATCTTATGTATGGGAGTACAAGGTCGAATTTACCGTTGGAACATTTGCCCTCAAGGGTATTCCAACTCATCCACCTTAGCCACGCAAGCCATGAACAGCTCGTTGCGACGCTTTAAGCACCCCGATGATGAAGGCAGTACCCAGGTATTCAACTATGTTGATGACATCTTAGTGTTGGGAAGTAACCCCGGGGCTGTCAAGCTCACTGCCAATCAACTAGTTGACCATTTACGCCTGGAAGGGTGGGAGGTCAACATTGCAAAGTCAAACCTCGAACCATCTGTCACGTGCACGTTTCTTGGAACGGAACACACACAAGGAGGCCGTGTAACGTCGCCCACTTCTGTCCCAACTCCACCGTGGAATATCAGCTCAGATATGTCCCCTACACCAAAACAAGCTCAACAGTTTTTGGGGCATATCAACTGGTTCCGGCATCACATCGCACCCGAGCGCTTACCTGCCTTAAGCACACTCCAGAGTTGCTTGCGTAAGAAAGCCGCTAAGCACCAGTCGTGGACGCAACGCAACAACCATCACATCCAAGCCCTGATTGATTCTGCTACCACTACCTCGCTAGTACCTTTTGGACCTACGACACCACTTCAACTTACTGTTGGGTGGACACCCACTCACTTGTGGATCACAGCCCACACTGCCGACGGGAAGCCGGCAATTTTCCTCAACCGAGCCCTCCATAAAGAACAACATCGCTACGGTCACCTAGGCAAGCTATTGTTAGCTCTTCGCCTCGCACAGGAACACAACCTACACCATGG
Organism: Crocodylus porosus; assembly: GCF_001723895.1. Classification (NCBI taxonomy): domain Eukaryota; kingdom Metazoa; phylum Chordata; order Crocodylia; family Crocodylidae; genus Crocodylus; species Crocodylus porosus. The sequence goes on from NW_017728943.1 coordinate 81,633,858, forward strand.
GAGTGGAACACTAGCCGCTCCCCGTGTCATGTTGCTCCCCATCATCAATCCCGAGCGGACTCCGAGCGACTTCCACAGAACAGCGGCAACATGGTATACCTTAGCCACAAGTGGTCAGTACGCTTGGGTAAATTGGATGTACTGCGACAGCACAACAGTTACCCCGAACCCCGAGCAGCATCCAGTGTTACACGGTACTTCCCTTCCCGGCAACATCGCTAGCGACGGAACCCCCCAATTTGGAGGGGGGCATGCTTGGAAGTGCACCCTCTGCATTAAGAGCTCCATAATGTGGATTAACCCCCCCAGCCAAGCATTGGCTAATGCGCCAACATCTATGAACGCCCAGGAGATGGAGCTAAGAGGAGCCAAAGCGGCATTGTCACACATCGCCAACGTTCATGACCAGAATCTTACCCCAGTCGTTTTGGTACTCTACTCACAATGGATTTGTAGCATGCTTACGGGCACGGCCGAACCCGAACAATACTCGGATGAATGGGACGATATCTTCACCATCATTGAATGCATGCAATACCCGCCAATGGTTCATCATACCCGGTCTCATCAAAATGATACAGACCCACTCCACACAGCGGTTGATGCAGACCTGTCTCTAGGCCCAATGCTAACAGAGGACTTCACTAGCATTCACACCGCTGAGCGCCAGATCAGTAGCACAGCGGATGCAGGAACATCCAGAAAACCCATAGGCAATAAATATCTCAAGTGGTTACATGACATGTGGGGACACCCAGGAATACGAACCGCCGTAAATCGATACCGCAGTATCAGAGGGTGGAAAAGCTCTGCTCGAAATGGCCTACCAGGCCCTCGAGACTGGGAACACGTCACCAAAGCTTGTCAGCAATGTGCCCAGATTAAACCCCAAAACCACAAGTTTCTCAAAGGAGCTTACAACTCCAACCAGTTCCAATCTGTAGCCTTATGGCAGGCCGATTTTGTAGGACCTCTGCCGGGAGCCCGTCAATACCCTAAGGCACTGGTTGTCGTCGACCTCGGATCCCGTATGATCGGTGTTATTCCAGTGACCAAGACGGATGGACCCCGTTGTGTCCAGGCCTTCTTATAGCAGTTCTCGCGGTGGCAGATACCCGCAGAAGTTCAGACTGATGGAGGACCCCCATTTAACAGTCACTGCATTCAACAGTTCTTTACCACCCACAACGTCCGTCATCATATGCACTTGCCGTATCATCCGCAATCGAACGGCGTTGTAGAGCAAACGATAGGCGAGCTAAAGTGTAAACTCCTCTTAACCCTCCAACGCACCGACTTCAAGGGCTGGGACCACATATTATCTGAAGTCCTAATCAACTTAAATGCCGACAAAACCCCTTGGGCTGCGCGTACCCTCCAAACTCGAAGAGGAAGGCAGCCGAACTTTAAACCCAGAGACCTCGTATGGGTCACCTTTCCCACTCCAATGCCCACCAAATATCCACCCATGTTCCCAGGCGAGATTATTGAAGCTACAGCCCTAGCCCATACTTACAAGCTTTGCCTAGTCAATTCATCCGATGACCGCGAGCACTTAGTTCATCTCAATTGGTTAAAACCGCGTAGTGATTTATTGAACTAACATCTAATTATTTTACAGATCAAGTGACCTTCCAAGATGTTTGATCGACAAGATAAAAGAGCTGACACCGAACCTCTCCTTCCCCAGACCACCATGCCATTGCCACAAG
>NW_017728943.1:81636014-81652356 GCF_001723895.1 Crocodylus porosus
GTGGGAATGGAATGGCACATCCCCAATCAATTGTACTGTTCAAGGTATCCCACAGGATTGTTTCAATTTCACCCACGGGCCACCTTGGGGGGCACCACACTCCATTGCGCCCGACCCCGACAATGTTACTCTCCCCATTCCCCCACTCCCTCAAACCATCTTACGAATGGTGAAAATTAAATTTTCCACTCCGGGCACCCCGTGCCATTGGTCAGGATGTCATACCACTTTGTGCACTTTCAGAACCTCCACGGCGAGGGGGTCTTTTGAGGATGCTGAAGTATTTCGCCTATTCCCTGTAAAAGCATTTATAACGATGGGCAGTCACTTTGGTCCACCCGCTCATCGCGCTGCATTCAAATTCATTACCAGACGCTTTAGCCCACATCTAAAACCGTTATTGGCCCTCTTTAACACTAGACACCCCCCCACCAATAGCACTGATCCCACCTCCCCACGATACTATGTTCTATTGTCAACAAGACGAAAACTCAACCCAAGCCGTTCTGTACAGTCACTTTCCCTATCATTTCAATGTGTGTTGTATTTTGGTCCAAGTCACGGTATGCCCCTATGAGTTTTCCAATGTTACCCATTGGACTGCCCCGCTTACGTTTCCCAACCATGTCCGGAGCACCTGCAATGTGATCCCCAATGAACAAATTACAGGTGTCATGGGGGAGTCGAAATTCTGGTCTAATATGACTGAAACTGAGCGCAGGAAGTTCACCACTGGGTGGACCATGTATGGCATGTTTGTTACTAGAGCCTCCGCCTTGGCATTGGCCATCCAGCAGCTGCAAACTCTGGAATTGCTAGCCAAACTGGCCAATAGTACGGCGGACGCTTTGGAAGTATTCAACCGGCAGTTGCAGGATACTTCTAAGGTTGCCTTCCAAAACCGCCTTGTGCTGGATTTCATGTTGGCCAAAGAAGGTGGGTTCTGCGTAGTGCTTAACCTCACTGCGCCAGATGAGACCTGTTGTCTCGTTATCTATAACGCTTCGGAGCCCCTTTCTAGAGCCATCAATCAAATCCGAAAGGTAGCTGAAGATACGCATACAATTGTCCAGACCCCCTTTAATTGGCTAGCTGAAACATTCCAATCCGTATTTAACCTCCAGCTTTCACCATGGTTGGCAAATCTACTAACTCCCCTATTTACAGTTCTAATTGTTGTATTGATAGCATCCTGTTGTGTTGGTTTGATCATCCATTGCATTCGTCGTCAAATTACCTCGGCTATGCAGGTCACCTACTATGAGTGCCTTCCTCAAACGAGTAACGCTTGCCGCGAGATACAAAGTGTACTGTAATATTGACTGGCAGCCTAATCGAAACTTGGTTTAGTTGATTGAATTTATTCACTTAACTCATTACAGTTGGTATTACGCTGCACCATTCGTTTGTTTGTAACCTCCCTAGCAGAGATCAAACGTGTTAAGTCTGTTTTGGTCTCTGTTGTAAGTTTTTTTTGGCTCACATGGCCAGGGGGGCATGTTGTGATCACTATGTTTGTTAAGTGGCCATGTTCGCCAATCAGAAAAAAGTTACACAGAGTTATGTAACAGTTACTAGGCAGACCGGAGTTGTTTTTCTGCCATCAATGTAAGAGATAAGCGGTAGCTAGAACTTTCCACAAGGAGGAGTCCAGCGTCAGTCAGTCAGTGCCATGGGCCTATCGAAGGGTGCCTCACGCAATCACACCACCGCACCTCACCTTAAGCTTTAAAAGGAGCCTCCACCTGATCGTCAGGGTCCTTTCTGCGTCTAACGGACTCGGAACGATTTACGGCAGATTATTACGGATACGGCTCGGCCTTCGGAGTGGCCAACCGAAGGAGGACGCAGAGACCCGCCTGATCCCGGCGACCTGAAACCCCAGAAACTACTCACCAGCCAGGTTCATCGGTCTTGCGCACCATTAGGGCGCGTGAGGCGTGGTGAGTTCTAGCCGCTGCGCGGCTACGTTGATAGTCACTAATAAAAGCTACCAGGCCTGTTCACTGTTCTCCCGCCTATTCGTGATCTGTAGTAAGCCCGACCAGGGAAAGATCCTGCAACAGAGATGTTCCAGGCCAGAGGAGTGCTGTTCTATCCATACTAGTCTCTTCTTTTCACAATAAAAGCGGGGATCGACGGGAGCCACTTCCATGTAGTGATCCCTGGTAATGTCTCTGACAGCCAAGAGCTCCTGAATCAACAAAAATGCTAAAGTGCACAAAGATAAAGATACAGACACTGCTTTTGTCATACGAAAGAAGAACAGTAAAAGCAGCGGGGTTCCTTCCACTTCTTCCACCATCAGAGAGATTTCACCATCATGGAAGGTTTTGTAATATTCATTCAGCCCATTCTCCTCTTATTGTTTTTACCTCTGACTCCTAGTTCTACTTCTTGGACTGTCTTTGGCAACACCCCTCCCTTTAGGGAAATGACACTTTCCCTGTCTCCCTCTCTCTGTTGCTTCTTCCTTCCCTCTCTTCCTGATTCTCCCTTCCCATCTTGCTCCCAATCAACTCTCCATGCAGCCTTCAGAGCATGAATGACCCTGCAGGCATTTCACCACTGAGTCCTGCAGGGACTGTAGCAGCAGCGATGGTGGCAGAGGGGAGAGGTGGAGGTTACATCATGTATGCAGGCCTGTGGAAGGGGGAGAGGGGCTGATGGAACTCACTGTCCTTAAAGGGTCTGAGGTATATGTGAGTCAAGAGAGAGGCTGCTGATCAGTTTGCAAGCTATTTCTTGGCAAATGAAAGGCAGGAGTATCATCAACGCTTTGACGTCAATCAGTTCAGTCTTTAGCAGTCAAAATTGCCCTGATACCCTACACTGTCAACTGATCCTGCTGCTGGTTCACACCTTTCTCAGTTATGCGCGTCTGTTCATCCATGCTGCCATCTGCAGCATCCCATGATGTACTATGGTAGCAACTGGGAACAGCCTTGCAGTCTCCAGGGAAGACATATCCCAGACAAAGGAGCATTTCCCCTTAGGTCTGCCATCTGAGACAGCATCATCAGCAATCCCTTGCAGCCTAGGTTGACTGTCTTCCATGATGTCCTGGTCTGAAGATGGCTGACAAGGCCAATCTGGGATCTACAGGCTGTCTCTTTCTTCAAGGAGGGAGGGAGGTGCTGCCTGATTCATGACAGTGCTTGGCTCCCAAAGTGCCATGATTAACTCAATGATTATCTATCCAGAAACCATTATGAACACCTGGTGTGTATACTGCTAGAAGGATTTGACAAACAGCTCACCATATCTTGGGAATGCTGACTTTTGAGCAAGTCACTTACTTTGGACAATGAAGGCAGACTTCTTAGTTCCCCCTCTGCGTACCACCCCCTCCCTGAAGCTCCCAGTGGTTCATACTGTAAACACTTGCAGAGGTTAAATGCATGCAAACAGAAACCCAAGCCCTTGACTTTTTTTGTGAAAATATTTCTATTGCTCTTAGATCCTGTAAAAATTTTATTTACAAAACCTACATGTTGACCTTAAAGTACCTGACAACTACTCTGAGCCTTTCCCAGCATCATTAGTGTTTTTGTGCTGCTCCAAACAGGAAAAATGCTCTTGGAAAAGCTCTTAGAAGCTCAGAAATGGGTCACTCAAAAAGTAATCATAACCCAAAACTTAGAACTGTTCATTCCAGCTTTCTTAATCTTCCTTCAGCAAATGATGGACTCTGGGGTCAGGAGGAGAGAATGGATGTCAACACGTGGCAGCAAAAGCCCAGTTGTAGATACTTAAGTACTTCAGGCATGACTGACCTTGTGTCCAAGGCAAAAGACAAGACTGTAAAGTCCTGCCTAATGTGTCACTCAACATACAGAAACCCCAAGAGGAACTGTGAGCTCATGTGAACATGTCAGTGATACGCAGTATTAATACCTTCCACTTACTGCCAGGCAAAGCCCTTTATTTATCAATAATTTCATCTCCATAGATAATATTTATTTCCTGATTTAGTAGCTACAGACATGGCTATGGAAACCAGTATTTGCTACAAAATTGTACTCTAGGATCCAAAGTCTCATTATCCAGAGTTTCAAAATGAAGGATTCAAAGCCAACAATGAAAAAAAAAGGCATTTTGGATATAAACCCTCTTGCTTCAAGGCAGGGAAGAGCTTCAAACTAGGAATGGTTGGAGAAAAGCTTTTGTGATAAGCAGTTCTTTTCAGTCTCCTACTGCTGAATTTATGGACTTCTCTGAAACAACTGGTACTAGCCACTGTTGGAGACAGGATACTGGAATCTAAGGGTTAGATTTGATTCCAAAGTGCAAACCTATTTCACCTTGCTCGAGTCTTTGAAAATTGGTTATTGTGCCTACTTTTGTAAAATGTCTTCATCTTAACTTTCAGATTGAATTATAAAAAGCAGTGAGGAAAAGGGGTTCCCTCCCACCTCTTGCATGAATGCATTTTTCTGGCATTCGAGCTGGACTAGAATCATTTAGCCATCAAGTTTCAATTAGGTGTCTAATAGCTGGAATAGTGCCTGTTTTCTAGTCTGATTAGATATGGTCATTCCTAGCTTCCTCATTTTCAATGTAAAAAACATTTCTAACCCCATGGCGATGATGAAAGCCTTTAGAGTGTGAAACTATTGTAAAAAAGAAACTTCCACATTCCTCTGAGTCTGTAGGAATCCTGAAACAAGACTTGTGAACTGTTTTCATTCACCCTAATAAGATGTTAACTCTAAACATGGTAATGACAATCACAATGATGGCATTATTAAAAATTGCTTTGCTGGTCCTTTGCTGGAGGAGCTGTTGGATTGAAGTGAGCATGACATAAAATGGAGGTGGGGAGGCTTGGGAACAGGGCAGGGAGAATAGTGATTGGGTTTGTATTGCATAGGAGTGGCTATACCCAGATGGGAGTCTTTATAGGAGAAAGAGATATGAGAGTACACATGACTGGGAAGTAAAGTGAAGCTGACTAGCTTGTTGTGGGCGTATACCCACTTCTGGAAAGTCCATGACTCCCAGGCTTCACACTACACTTCCCTGCATCTGTTTGGGGTTGGAACTTACCTTCATGGCTTGGAGTCACCTGGGGCAAGAGCCTCAACCACCTTCAGCCAGAGCAACTATTGACTCAGACCCACAGCAGAAAGCTCAGGGCAGCATCTTGGTAAAAGAGACTGCTGTGCAAATTCCTTTGGTGGTTGCCCTACCAAATCTTTTGTTCAGTTCAGATTGGTACAGAAAAGACTGAAAAAGCTACTGGGAATATCAACAGTTTCCATTCTTCACTCACATAACTTAGAGCTTGAAGGATGATTCATGTTTCTGAGGAGTTGTTGCTGTTTTGTTAATGTGTAGAAATACATTTCAGCAAAATCACTAAACAGTTACTGCTAAAGCAACATGAACCTACTGCCCTCAGCCCCAGTCTTGGGAGAGGCTGCCTTGGACCTGAACATGTTCATACCAATGTTACACTAATGTAAATTATACTGGGATCCAAAGAAAACAGACATGCTGTTACTCCATATTACAGTGCCATACTACCAGGTATTAAAGTGCTTTTCTGGCAGGGGAGCAGGTATTAAATTAATTATTGAGCAACCCCTGATAGCTGTGGACAGATGACACAAACGCTGATGTAATTTATACCAGTGGAATTTTACCCTGATTCTTTTATGGATCATTATACACTGCATTGGTCAGTTTCTTCGCTATCTCTTTACAATTGTGTAAATAACTCATCTATCCAGGCCTTGAAATGAAAGAACCCTCACACCCAGGGTTTGGAGTATCTCTAAGACTGATCCGTGTATGTTAATAACACTATTTGCATTAAAGTGTTGCTTAGGTCAACTGAGATCAGGGCAATGCTATGCTAAGAGCTGTACAAACATAGAGGAAGAGACAGTCTTTGCTCTGAAGAACTTGAAATCTCAACAAACAAAAGTAGGGTGGGAAGTAGAAATTCATGAGTTTGCCCCAGTCACACAGCAGGTAAATGTGAGAAGCAGGGATGATAATGTCTCCTGACTCGAAGCTCAGTGCCCCACCTACTGGACCATAGTACCCCTCATGTAGCTGCAGGGGCCAGGTAGTCAGGGGGTTACTGGACCCATGGAAGTGTAGAGGATTCTCACACAAGGTCTGCAAACCGTGTCCCTCTCAAGCCTCAGAATGACTCCTCCATTTCAAGAGTCTTCCCACTGCATCGAGTATGAAAGAATGCATTAATACTTGAAAAAACCCTTTATAAGTGCTTTGGTTTTAGCAATGATGGACATTATTCATTCATGCAGCCAATGAAAGGAAGCCACCTGGTGACGAATTCGGTTTCTCCATCTTTCTCTTGCTGGGTCATTTCCCCGCCACAACCCTTATCTCCTTGATTTTGCTGAACATGAGACATGCTTGTTCTTCCTCCTTTATTCAGGTCCATAGGCAGCTGTCTGTCTGCTACAAGCAGCAGTTCTCCTGAGGAGGACTTGCCTTAATTGCAGAAGGTGTCCAGCTCTCACAGCTTTCACTGGAGGTCCCAGTGCACCTCTAGTGTGTTGCTACTGAAGCAAATTGACCACATGGTTCTCATATCCTCTTCCTCCATAGGAAGAGGGAAGCAGATGGAGGAGTGAATCCCAGAGGTCAATTAGACAAGGAAAACAGAAATCTTGGGGCTGGGCTGGAAGTGACTGGGGGAGGAGTCTGGAGTTTTTACTGACTTGCCACCAGCCCCAACACTCTCCACACTTCAACAATCAAAGGGAAGCCTGTGTAATTAATACTATTTAGGCCAGGTTAATGACAGGGGGAAATGTCTCTTGTCAGCCCAGCTTTGCCTGTTGGTCCTGATTTAGCAACATGAAAGCATTTTTTCTGATTAGCTGTTCAGTGAAGGAGATTAAAGAGATGGCCATGAAATGTTTTGTTTAATGTGATGAATGTAAAGGGACTGTTAGCACAGGGGAAGGGAAAGAGGAGAGGACACAAAAAGAAAGAGAGGTCTGGAACAGCAGATGGTGCTACGGCATGAGACAGGCACAACTGGGTGTAGGAAACCTGGGACTGGAATAGTTGGGGGACTGCAGGTGAGGAGTGAAGGGTGCTGATCTAGCTGGAGTTGGGACTGGAGGACAGCACTGCAATACTTTTAAGGGAGGTCACAAAACAGTGAGCAAAAGAAAACCAGTGGCTCTAATTTATTTAGATTTTTGAAAGGCTTGTGATAAAATCCCTCACAAAAGGCAACCTGATTACAGAATTTAGCTTTCTCATTTGGTTATCAATTGAAATTTTTTGCGGGGGAGCTAGAACACAAAGAGGTGCAATGAATGGCTGTTTCTGAGCATGGAAGAAGTTTTAATAGCAGGATGCTCCAGGGAACATACCCCTAGCTGTCTAGTATAGTTACTAAAGTGACACTGGTTAAAAGTTAAACGAAAACAAAATGTCTTATTTGTCCCTAAAAGAGATGGTAGTAGACTTCATTAGAATCATTCAACTGCCCTCCAGAATACTGCACATTTAATGATTTATATTGATTGCCCTAATAGAAATTCAAAATCTAATCAGTGAAAATAGGTTAGTGCATTTCAATTTCTGTGTACAGTCAATTTCTGGGAAATTTCACTTTCTGGTTCTCTGGTGTTATCAGGCTGTAGAAATGATTAGGGACCAGGATGAGTTAATAGCAGAATGAAAAATGTTCTTAGTTGGGGGAAGAAGGTGGGCATCCTGGAAATATTCCCCCAATGTTTATAAAACATTGAATTTAAACAAAGAGAAATGTTAGGGTGAAATCAGCCAGTCCTGTCTCTTTAATAATTCTGGGAAGGTGGGGCTGGAGCGGAGGCACATACAAAATTATTTAGAAAGGTAATTGGTTTACAAGGTAGAAGACAAATGTCCTTGTAGATAAGAGCAAAGTGCTGGACATTGAAGGAATAGAGTAAGATTTCTGAACAAACTAAGCATTCTGAATGAGCTGTAGCCTGAAGGTAAACAATCTCATTATCTTCTCCAGCAGTGGATTGCAGTGGACAAGAAATAACACAAACCACAAGGAAGGTTGTTATAGGGGCTTTTCTATAAGCAGATAATGTGTCCTCCTTTGGAACCCTGGTTTTGACTGTGGTCATCTCCTCTCCGAAAGGTTGGCATGGAAATAGAAAAGTTCCCAAGAAAACAATGGAAACACCAATAGGCATGTAAAGCTTCAGTACAGGTGAGAGAAATGCGGACCAATTATGTAGAGAAGAGAAATTATAATGGAATATCAAATAATGACACGCTAAAGGACCTCTTTTATTATGTAACCACAGAAGAGGGCGCACAGTGAAATTTTAAAAGGCAACATATCTGGACTCTATAACCTCGAGAAGAAATTCCTAGCAAAGACCAAGGGCTAGAAACAAAAGTGAGATGAAATCATTTCTGAGAGAAGGCACAATTTTTTAACAGGGAGATTAAACATTGACATAAGCAACTAAGGGAGGCACTTGACTCTTCATCTCCTCTAGTCTTGTATCAAGCAGGAGATATGCTGAAGTTAGACACACATATTGTGCTCAGTGCAGGGGTAACTAAATGAGATTCTATGGTTTATGTTATACAGGAAGTCACAGTAGATGAATCAGTGTACCCAGGTTCAAAAGAAGATTTGGTATTTCTATGAATGAGGACATCATACATTTTTCAGTTAGCTGCAAGTCAGGAAGAAAAGTCTCGTGCCGTGGTACAGGGGCATTTTCACTGACTGGCATTCTTGCATCCTGGCCTCTGGCTTCTATTCTATTCTGTCCCATTTGGGAAGAGCACAGAACAACTGCAGATGCTTCCTCAGCCTGAAGAAAGGTGTTTGTATCCAAAAGCTTGCAAAGAAGATTTTTTTCCAGCTACTTTAGGTGGTCTAATAAAAGATATCGGATTTACCCTAAGAACCTTGTCTGCCTTCTGCCATGGTAAGCAGCCATTGTTAGTTAGGATCATTGTGTTGAGAGTTATCCCTTTTTTGAAGATCCTGCCATTGGCTATTGCTAGATGCAAGAAGCTGGACTAGAAGGAGAGATCCTCTACCCAACAATGCACGGCAGTTATTTATCCGTATTGTGTGTGTGAACGTGCATGTGTGTACACACCTACTGCAGCACTGAGCAAAGTAGTCTGATGGAGGTCTGCTCCATTTTGTGGCTTGAGTTTTAACTGATCAGTACTGTGTGTACCATAAGCCACAGCATAACATTGCAACTAGTTCCAGTTGGGTCATGACAGGGCCTCAAGGTACGGTTCTCCACAAGTCCCACAAGCCAGCTTGTCAAACTTCCCTTGACAATAAGAGAACAAACTCCTGTCAATTAAGGCAAAATCATAGTTTTTCTTCCTCAACTTTTCACCATTGTGCCTAAAAACTTCTCATTTTCTCTTCTGGTCAAACATGTCCCAAACCTGATTCATTTGTACTAAGCATTGCTAATCTAAAAACTGGCATACTTAGTTGGAAACATCTAAATGACATAAATCCCAGCTGTTGTCTCTTGCATGGAGAAGATTCCTAAGAGACCTTCTCAGGCCCTCAGCTCCTGTTCTCAAATTGTTTTCTCGATTTTTATAAAGCACTTTTAGTGACATTTCTTAGTAGCACTTGACTTCATGAGCTGTGACCTATCCCAGTAACCATTGACTTCATGAGCTGTGACCTATCCTGGTAACCACTGGCCAACTGCATACTCTAGAGTTTTGTCAGCTAATCAGCAGCTCCCCCCACCCGCTTTTTGTGTTATGCTTATTTTATGTAAGAAAGAAAACTTGGCATACAGCTATACCTTAAAGTACTACCACACCACTGGCTGAAAGAAATAACGTAAGAGTAGTAGAGTAGGTAAAAAAAAACCTGCAAGTGGTCATTAAGTGGTAACATTTTCACAGAAAGCAGTAAATCTGTCATTCTGGGGTTTATCATTGCAAACAGGCTTTATTTTAAAACAAATAAATAAACCGGTAAAAGTCACCTATTAACAGGTGTTGTCTACAGGCCAAACCTGGAATTAAAGCCCATAATTGACAGTTGCCTATTTATTCTACCTGCTATTTATAGTCAGTCAGATCTCTAAGCATCAACCTTTATTTTCCTGTATCTTTGCCATTAATCCATTTGCTGTCAACATTTTAATAGAAATATGGATCTCAAATATACTCTGTGGTCCTGCAAATTGCTGACATCATCTGTTCCCCAGGGCATAGTGCTAAGGCTTGCCTACATAAGGGAAGATGATGAGAAGGTAAACTGGGAAAGAAAGCAGACTGTAGATGAAACAGAAGAAAGATTCCTCCTTTAATGTTGTGCCAAATCTCCGTATTACTTTTGTGGGAAATACACTTGACCTAGTTTCCCCATTCACTTCTGTATTGTGGCCTGCAGGAGTGAAGGAGTTAATCTTTTTCATGTACCGGAGAATGGGTAGGAGTCATAAAGGCTGTAAACATAGTGGTTGGTAAAAATGAACTATGGAGAAGTGTCAACATACAAATGGATTTGATTCAGAAAGACAATGAAGAGCCAGGGGCTGGACCATTAACTGTGAATGACTGCCAGCAGAGCCAGGCAGAGCATGTGAAAGCAGTGGGACAGGAGCCGGAAACAAAGGGCTGAGGTGGCTCTGCTGCCTGGTGCAGGGACAGGGTGGGAATAGGGGAAATGCCGAAGTGGACTGTTTTTTTCCACCAGCCTAAAAGCCCTAAAGCACTGAGCTCCAGTTGCCTAAGAAGTGCTGTCTTATGTGGGGAAAACTCTCCTGTGACACAACAAGATACCTACATATTAGGACTGTGTGAAGAGGCTAGTGTTTGCTTTGGATTTGGCCACTTTGAGGGACAGTGATTTGATTTGGTGATTTGAATCACTGTCCTGAATCGATTCGGCTGAATCTGATTTGGAGATTTGGCTGGGCAAAGCCCCCCATGCAGCATGGGCAGTTGGGGGCAGCAGGGACCCCCCCGGCAGCACCCGGTGAGTACCGGGGCTTTTTTCTAAAAGGCCGTGAGCTGGGGTGGGCAGGGCACCCGTGGGGGAGGGCTCCCTGCTGCAGCCACCGGGGACTGCCTGAATCATCAAAGCTCCCTGAATCTTTTCTGAAGATTGGGCCAGCTTTGAATTGATTCGGACCTTTTAATTGGTCCCGATTTGATTGTGATTTGGAGATTCTGCCACTGAATTGGGCTGAATCTCCTCTGAATCAAATCACCACCCAAAGCTTCGCACAGCCCTACTACGTATTACATGGCTTCCAGGAAGGTCTGTCATGGAAACTCACATTGTCTTGAACTTGCTGGAAGAGTCTTGAGGTAAGAAAAAATATGCTGAAGCCAGAAAGTGAGAGCTAGCCTCACTTTTAGGGCAGCTGCAGGATTCACCTTTGCAAAAAGTAGAGGCCTGAAGTCTAGCCTTACAGGCGGACACTTTCAGAGGGACTGGATGAAGGTGGGAAGTCTAACATGCCCAGTGGACCTGTAACATAGATATCACCCTTTATGAAAGGTTTTGTTTGTGCTAGGCTGGGAACAAAGTTAAGAAATAGGAGGTTAGGTCCTTTAAGTTGTAAACTGTCAAAACCCTGTGGACATCAGTGGAGCCAGCAACCATCTTACAGCAGCTGAGGCTCTTGTGCTGTGGTTAGATTCAGTTTAAAACATACTAACCCTGGTAGTGCCAACCCCTCTTCCAGTCCCCACCCTCCTGAAACATAGTAAATCAGGAGAAGCCACTCTGTGTTAGAGGACTTGGAGAAGAAGCAATTGGAAAGGCAAAGCGAATAGCTGAAGAACTGGCGACACTGACAGGTTAGCTGGAGCGAGCAGCAGTGGTTTCTGAAGACCCTAACTATGCCAATTTTTTCCTGCAGCTGAGCCAAACCTGATGCGGGCTGGGAACAGAGTCCGCTTGGTTCCATGGGTGCAGAAGGGCAAGAAAGAGGTTTCAGAACTATGTGTAATATACTCTGAAATAGCCAAGGGCACTGCACTTGTTGGCTGGCTGGGAATGTAGCACTTAAGGAGGACACAATTTTTTACAGGTTGTAGCTGGGTGCCCAGCTTCTATTAAAATCCCAAGGGCACCTTTGTGCCTTTGAAAATCTCTTTCTAGTTGCTTAGGGATGCCAATCACTTTCAATAGCCATAAGAGCATTAACCAGCCTGATGTGTTAAACTAGCCTTTACTTTCTACACTTGTGCTTATTTACATATTGGCTGTTTCAGGCATTGTATTGTGCTGTAGGGCAGATACCAGTGATGCCTCACCTTTCAAGTTACCTTTACCTCAGTTCATGGATGGTACACAGGACAGAACTCTGAAGTGCAGAGGAGTTATTAATTCCTAACCACTTCAAACAATTGAATGTAGAAGTTTTAGGAATAAATATTAACTGCAGCACATGACTGTGGTCAGAGCACCAAAGAAAAAAAAGGATAAACAGACATCCAGATTAAAATCAGAGACACATAACAACAGAAGAAGTGACCATCTGGACCTCAGGGAAGCTGAGAACTAAGGCCCAAGCAATACAGAGGAAGGGCTCTCTTGTTCTGCCATTGTACCCTGCCTTCCTGCCCCTCGGTCACTCAGTCCCATATTCTGTTCCCGATGTGTTCAATCAGTCCCTCAAAAGGGAGCATATTCTGGTAGCAAAGGAACATAGAAATGGCTACACTGGCTCAGACCCATGGTCTGTCTAGTTTAGTGCCCTGTCTTTGATAGTGGCCAGCATGAGGTGCCTGAAAGGTATAGGAAGCTTGCAGTAGGCAGCTGAGGGGTCATCTTCCCTTCCCCACCCCCACTGGGCCTTATCCTGATCACTCTGTGTTTGAGACTGGACTAAGCCCTGAAAAGATCTTATATCCCCTCCAAAGCATGCTGTTGAGTTATGATGATTCTGCAGGTTGTTGATATCCATGTATGCATCCAATCCTCTTTTGAATCTTGCTAAATTCATGCACTAAATGATTTTTTGTAGTAATGAACTCCTTCTTTGAGTGGGTGAAAAAGTATTTCCTTTAATTGCTTTTGAACGTCCTATCTTTTAGTACATACTTTTTAATCTTTTACTTCAATTGCCTGTCCCCTTGCTCTGCTTCCAGGAGACAGGCAAGAGAGACACTCTAACTCCATCTTCTCTGCAGCACTCATGGTTTCCTATATGCTTATTGTGTCCCCTGTGATCTGTCTCCAAGGTAAGCAATCCCCAAACCTCTTCAATTGCTCTTCATACAAAAGGATTCCTAAGTCCTGCCGGATTCTCAGGGTCCTCTCCTGAGCCCAGTTTAGTGCTGCAGTGTCCTGATGAACTGCAGCGTCCAGCTCTGCACACAGTATTCTATACGAGGCTGTGCGATTGATTTATAGAAGAGCAGCCTATTATTATTCCAACCTCTTGTTCTTTGCTCATCCCAACATCCTGTTTGCTTTTTTTGATAACAGCTGCCCATTGAGAAGAGGTTTTCATTGAGCTGGCAACAATGACACCTAGGTCCATTTCCTGAGCTGCTACAGTTAATTTAGAACCTTGTAAAGCACATGAGTAATGGATGGCTTTTTGCTCCACTGTGTGTTTGCATTTATCATCATTGAATTTCACCTGCTTTTGTGCTGTCCATTCACCTAGCTCAGTTAGATCCCTCTGAACTTCCTCACAGTCCTATTTGGTCCCGACTAATATAAATAACTTTGTGTCATCTACAGATGTTGTGGCCTCTCTGTGTGCCTCCCTTTCCAGGTCATTAAACAGCATGAAGCCTAGAACAAAACCTTGGAGCACCTGCTGTTAACCTTTAATAGCAGCCAGCAGCAAAGAAGAGCTACCACCTCTATTTTGGCCAGGAGAGGAGGCAGCTGAACAATGAGCAAAAGCAGATAAGTACCAACGGGGTCCTACTGCAGTCTGGAAAAATTTGAGGATGTTGCCTCCACTGAAGGACATCTGGAGTGGCAGAACCCCCAGATATAAGCCAGCCTCCATATGCAATAGTGAAGATTCAGAGCAGGGTTTAAACAATGGAAGATATGGCAGTGAAGACACTAAAGTCTGTCCAGACAGTTGCCACATGGCAACTCTACCTTTTCTTGGTCCTGGATGTATGGTCATCTGCTCCTACTAGGTGTGGAGTGACTGGGTCACCTCTGCATCCTTTCACAGTGACTGGGTGACCTCTGCATCCTTCAGAATGTCAGGTCTACCATGGAAAGGTGTCTAGGAGAGTGCTCTTAGCCTCACAGCATAATACTAAAGGGACATCAGGAGTTAGTGTCTTTATCCATGGTGCAAAAGAAGTGGGCACAGGCATTCCATGAAAAGCCAGTGCATGTATATAGCATTTGGACTCTCTGATCAAACTTCCTGAGGTCATTTTAAATACTCCCTGTAACTTCAGTCAGGCCCATATTGGGCCTTGAATCCTTTGTGGAGGGGTTATTGAAAAACAGTGTTACCGCTGGCAACTGAGTCCACTGAGTCTCCTCTCCTAGACTACCTGGAGTCAAGAGAAAAGTTCTTGCTTGCTTCTGAACCTCAGTCAGCAGAGCTTTATTCTGTGGCTGGCTTATCACTTGACAGTATTTTAAGATGCATTATCAAGATGGGATGGAGGAGCCTCCAAGAAGCTACGTTATTTGCCAGCACATACTAATTTGTGATTCAAATAATAAATTTCATAGATACTAGGGCTGGAATTTAAATTTAAAAAATATGAAAGAAAATTACGGAACAGCCATCAGATTGTGTGGAAACAAAGCTGGTTTTAAGACCCCACTTGAGGAAGTGCCCTTATTCCAGAAGATACTAGTTAAATCTTAAATCCTATTTAAGTGGAGAGAATTTGAGCTCTATTCGCTCAAAATGGAACATCAGTGATTTTTCCAAAGAAAGGTTTAAAAGCAGAATCATGACAGGGTTCTTCACAGGAACTTGATTGTGCAATTTTTTCTCAAGTTAAAATGTACTTCCCCACAGAAATCATCTCACTGAACTCAGTGGGATGAAGCACATGAGCAAGCATTTGTGTACTGAAGCAAAAATTTTACTACCAAGTGCTTTTCAAACACTTGGCCAGATTCTCAGCAGATGTAAATTAGTAGAGTCCCATCACATTTCCAGAAACCAAGCTGAGCTCTGCCAGACCAAGAATCTGGCTTACATCCACGTGAATTTAAGTTCACTTTCATGCAAATCATAAACATGAATTTCTGTATTAGTACTGATCATGTCACAGGTTATGTAGTCAACTTTTCCAAATGTGAAAAGAGAGCTCACGGAGGTAGTTAGGTCAAAGGACGTGGTCATCATGAGTGACCTGAGCTTTCCAGACATCTGCTGGGAAGAGGAGTCGGCCAGGTCTGACCACTCACATAGGTTCCTATCTCAAATCCAGGACCTCCATCTAACCCAGGAGGTGCACAGCCCCACCAGGGCAAATGCCTTGTTGGACCTGGTGCTGGCCACGGGTGACGACCTGGTGAGGGGGCTGCGGGTGCGCGACCACCTGGGCAACAGCGATCATTGCCTGCTGGAATTTACCATCCAGCGCAAGGTGGCAAAGGCATGCAGTAAGGCAGCAGCCCTAGATTTCAAGAGGGTGGACATCAATGAACTAAGGAGAATAGTCGGGAAGGAACTGAGGCCCCGGAGGGGAGGGGAGCCAGGTGTCCAGGAAGAGTGCTTGCTCATCAAGGAGACAATCCTCCAAGCCCAAAGGGAGGTAATCCCAACATGGACCAAAGGGAGCAGAAGGGCACAAAGGCCCCCATGGCTCACCAAAAGCATCTGGGAATGTCTTCTAGCTAAAAGGGAGGCGCACACACAATGGCAGGGAGGGGCCATCACCAGGGAGGACTATACTGCAGCTGCTTGGGGCTGCAGGGGGGTGGTCAGGAAGGCCAAAGCAGAGATGGAACTGGGACTAGCTTCCCAGATCAAGGACAACACAAAGTCATTTTTAAAATACATCTTAAATACACAGGGGGCAAAAAGAAGGTACCAGGTAACATGGGGCCCCTGCAAGACACGCTAGGAAATTTGGTCGTCAGACAAAGCTAACATATTTAATTACTTCTTTGCCTCCATTTTCCTGAGCAGGGACCAGATCAGCCCTCCACTGGGCCCCCCTCAGACCCAGGCGAGGCGCACCTAGGCCAAGTCAGTGAAGAACTAGTCAGAGAACTTCTGGAGGGACTGGATGTATTTAAATCAGCTGGTCTGGATGATCTCCACCCCAGAGTGCTGACGGAATTAGCTGCGGTCATTGCGGGACCGCTGGCACGGCTTTACGAGCACTTGTAGTGCTCTGGTGTGGTGCCAGAGGACTGGAAGAGGGCCAA
>NW_017728943.1:81653213-81721537 GCF_001723895.1 Crocodylus porosus
CTTTAAGAGGAGGCTAGATGAACACCTTGCTGGGGTCGTTTGACCCCAGTTCTCTTTCCTACCATGACAGGGGGTCAGATTGGATGGTCTGCTCAGGTACCTTCCAACCCTACCAACTATGAAACTATGAGATCTAGGACTGACTTTATTCTTGAAAAGTTAAAAAAAAAATCAAGACCATTACAATTGCAGGATTTTGTCAGAAGTGGAAGTTTTGCAAAAAAATCAATGTTTCATTTCAGCCATTTCTTCAACATCACCATTAGAACATGAAACAGTGGCAGTAGTTTTTCCAGTGCAGCAGACTACATAGTTTTGTATTACAAGTCTTTGACTTTATCAGTACCAAATATATTAGTTACACCCTGCATGGTGTCCTCCACCATAATGTGATGAGCCTGGTATGGCAGATGTCCAGGGCATGCAGGAAGAATGGGAAAAGATTATAATTCATTGTTGCTCTTCTGATATATTATGTATATATCAGGGGAAGTGCAGTAGAGGAAGGGAAGTGGGAATTATTTGAGGGCCCCTTGACCTGCTGCTCTGCTTCTAGGTGCTAGCAGGAATGTAGTCAGGGCCATGTGAATGCAGGTACCATGCCATTGACTTTAAGGTCTGATAGGAGTGAGGATAACTGTCATGTGACACAATGTAGGCTGCAGACAGAAAGACTAAGGGGAGCTGGGAGAGATCCATGCTGACTTGAAGGGCTCTTGGATGCTATGGTGATGGACATGGTATAAGAACCTGAATGGAGAGGAAAATAGAAGACAGCCTTAATATTTGAGCTCCTTAGTCCAGCAAATCCCACGAGTATGCAGAGTAAACAGGAACCTAGCATATGCTGCGTGATCTAAACTTGGGATTCCTGCTTTAGCAAGCTCACAGCATTCACTGGCTGTGTAAGCCCTTCAGGGGAACATCGTTTTCAGCATCTTATCTGCTGGTTGCATGTCACTGTGCATAGCACTGCCCTACAGTATCCAGCCAATGCAGATTATAGCAGTGCTGTGCCCTAATATCACAGTGTAGCACTTTTGGAAAGCTGCAAGCCTACATTCTGGACCTGGCACTTGCCCTGAGAGCATAAGGCACTTACACTTGCCCATGCTTCCTAAGGCCATGCACTGCCCATATTGGGATGCCTGGGAAATAAAAGCAGCAGGTGGCAGGGAAGTGCCAAGGGAGCTGAGCATTGAGAAGGATACTATAGAAGCAAGGCCTTTGTATGGGGTGCTTACACACCTTCTTTCTTTGTTAGGGGGTTTCTCACACTTACTGCTCTCCATAGAGGCATTCTGCAATTCTGAATTATACAGTTGGGGATGGCAGAAGACCAGCAGATTGCCAGCCTCTGAATTCCTGCCACTTATACATGGGCGTGAGCCCCCTGCAATTGGTCTCTCACAAGTCAGAGGTAGGAGGCTGAGAATAGAAGAAATCTCTTCCTGGTTCTTACCTGGCTTAGTGTGTGTGTGTTTGTGTTTGCACACAACACAGGCACACACACACACAAATCAGGGTAAATTTATTTTAAGTAGCAGTGGGCTGGGGTTTCATGTATTTTACTATAGCAACCTGATCTTAACTCATGTGATGCCTCTTGTCCTTCCAAACACCCATTCTCTCCGCAGCCTAACCTTACTTTGCGACACATCTGCTTCCAGCCTCAGTGCTTGGTCAAAGGCACAGCTTAGATCTTTTGCTGCCCAGTGTAACCAGAATACACCCAAGGGTGTGCCCTATTCTCAGTAGGATGGGATGGGTAGGCAGGAGGGGTGCTGTGAGAGGGATGCCAGAATTTCTAGCAGATCCCTCTTTCCTCTAGAGTTAGCTCAAGCCCCAAAGTTCTTAACTAGATACAATTTATTGAGTTATAATATACATAAACATAAAACTAAAGATCATATACATATATTTACACTGTGAACATTAACCAATAACCAGTATCAGATCCTAAATAACACTATCTACAACATCACAACACGTTTCAATTACAAAATATAAGGTGCAAACATGAACAATCTTAATAACATCTATTCCTTAATATTGTCCCTAACTTATGGCAAGAGATAGTCCTTCTTCCAATGGGGTCCCTTGGGGGTGGGGATGGGGTGTCTAGGAAGCACCAGGGGCCCCTCCCCTTAGGTCTTGACTGGGGCGGGGGTGGAGGGGCTGCTCACTCAGCCCCTTCTCTGAGTTTGCCCACTCAAATGTCTTTCCCCTGTGGGACCCAAGGGCCCAATGACTCACGCTCCCACAGGTGGTGGAGGTCAGGGCACAGCTCGATTGGGGTCTCCTCTGCTGGAGTGCCTCTTCCATGCCACTGGGCTCCTTCCCACCCTGTGCCCTGCTCTGGGCACTGAGGGCTCAGCTCCTCTCAGCTGCTGCACCACTGCTGCTGGCTTCTGGGTGCTGAGCCTCACGTTGCAGCACTACTATTTCCCTGTGCCCTGGCTTTGCCACCAAGGGCTTTTTTACCACAGGCTGGGCCCTTCAGGCTCCGTCTGTCCATCCTCATGCTGGGTGGCTAACCCAAGCAGCCTCTACTGTTCCCTGGCTCCCAAGGCTTGGGTCTGTGCGCCGCCCTATGCACCGTGGGACCTGGCCACTTGATGGGAGATGGGGCCTGAGCCACCTCACCCAGGGCCCTGTTGGGGTTGCAGGGTTGAGCTGCTGCTTGCGGCTCCCAAAGCCTGGGCTCTGTGCACTGAACCATGAGCCGTGATGGGCCCGAGGAGTTTCACACTGCTCCCAGGACCAGGTCTTCATGCACCGTCCCTGTGTGCTGTCAACAACCCCAGCAGCCTCACATCACTCCCAAGACTGCCCCTCCAGTGGCACCTTCAGGAGCCTTGGGCCTATTGCCCACTGAAGGAGAGCTCCCCAGCTTTTCTTGGCTCCACCTTCTTGAGTCCCTCTCTGCATCTGCCCCTTATGCTAGGCACGCAGCTCCTTTTATATGCTCCAGGGCTCCGCCCCCCGCCCCCCTGAAGTCGGACCTGACAGTTTTCAGTCTTCAGCCAAGTCTGGGGCAGCTCCTCTCCCCCTCCCCTCAGGAAAGGGGCATGACTTTATTTCTCCTCCTGTCTCCTGATTGGTGGATGGGCTCCACCAATCAAAACAGCAGGATCTCAAGCCTGGGACTCAACCCAAGCTCTGCAAGGTGAGCCTGCTACAGTAGATATATAGTTATCTTTGTTTTTTGACCCATCTTACAAAGCACATGCTATTTAGAGGATTAAATAACAAATGCCAGCAAGGAACTTCAGGCTGCAGCACCTATGCATTGCTCCTGAATAGACACTGCAGAACAGAGCAGAGCTCACCACCACATAAAGTGGAAAACTTATCTATGCCTTTAAGACAGAGGTAAATTCAAAAGGCGCCGCAGCTGTTCCCCTGGTTGAGTTCAGTGTTGGGAACATACATTTATATCTTTACTATGGTGATGATGAGAAATGTCCATTTGGAGCAAACTCATGTTTTATGTTTACTTGAGAGATTGGCATCCAGATTTGTAGGAAGCCATTAGTGCTTCCCTTAAAAGCAGGTATGAGAATAAGGCGCTTCCCCCCATTCCACCAAGGTTCTGTTCAATTTACTCTGCATATTGGCTGGTGAAGTAAGAGCTTGGTGAGCAGAGGGGAAAGGTTCACAAGTGTTCAGCAAATGGAGAGGAAGGTTTGTTTTGTGGATCGGGCACTGAATCAGGACTCAGGAGATTTAGGGTCCAAACCCCTGGTTCTGCCAGCCTTGCTGTGGAACCTTTGGCAGGTCACTTAAGGCAAAGCCCTTTAGTTGCCTCTGGCGAAGATGTCAAGATAGCCTCCTGGCCCCAGGAAGGTGATTCAAAGTGTTTATATACCTAGGTTCCCTAGACATTTAATATGGGGGCATAGGCATTTCTGAGCAATAAGTCAAAGGGCTGAGATGCTGAGCAGCGATTTGCCTTGAGCTAGCCAATAAGAAATACTATGCTGAGGTGTGTGTCTAAATTCTTGCTCCTCACCAAAACATAGGTACCTGATCCAGAGCTACACAGTAGACATCTCTATCTACACTGCAGTCAGAGCACTGAGTCCTCTTTTGTGGGTAAACACAAAACTGAACAGGGTGACTGTGGTGCCTACCTTTTATATATTGGCCAAGTGGCTAGAACAGTCACCCAGGTAATGCAAGACCTGGGTTATAGGTCTGTCTCTGCCTGAGGGGATTAGACCTCTGTAACAGGGAACCAGGGACTCCTTGTTACTTTTAGGGGGAAACAGCAGCAGAGAGCAGCCCAGGTAGAGGGCAACTCTGCCCTTGATGAGCTGGATGCAGGGGAATAGGTCACCAGGGGCCACAGGCTATGAGTGCCTATGGCTGAACGAGCTGCCCTGCAATGGTATGAGAGAGCACAGCCTACTTGGGAGCAGGGTGCCTGTTGTATAGCTAGCAGCTCTGCAATAGTACTGTCACTTGGGTGAGAGGGGCACTGCTCCCGTCCTGTAGCAATGTGCATAAGCCATCAGCCTAGAGACTAATCCAGATGGAACATCCTCCATTCTTTGTCCTACAAGCTACTACCTTGGAGACCTGCCTTGGAGTCCAACTCCCTGCCCTGGGCAGGAAAGAGCTCTGGGGTCAGGCGACCCCCGCTAGGTGCTTGTCCAGTCTCCTCTTGAAGATCCCAAGGTAGGGGAGAGCACCACCTCCCTTGGAAGCCCATTCCAGATTCTGGCAACACTTACCGTGAAGAAGTTCTACCAATGTCCAACCTAAATCTGGTCTCCGTCAATTTGTGGCCATTGTTCCTAGTTACTTCAGGGGGTGCCCTAGTAAATAGAGCATCTCCGATTCCCTGCTACCCTTCCCTGATGAATTCATAGGCAGCCACAAGATCACCTCTCAGCCTTCTCTTGTGAAGGCTAAAGAGATCTAGGTCCCTCAGTCTCTCCTTGTAGGGCCTTGCCTGTAGGCCTCTGACCATATAAGTAGCCCTCCTCTGGACCCTCTCAAGATTCTCCACATCCCTCTTGAAGTGCGGTGCCCAAAACTGGATGCAGTACTCCAACTGTGGCCTGACCAGTGCTGCATAGAAGGGAAGCGTTAGGGCTTTGTGAAACTTCAGTCCCTGATTCGATTTGGTGGAGATTCAGCCCAATTCAGTGGCCAAATCTCTGAATCTGAATCAAATCAGAGGTCCCTTTAATATCTCCGAATCGAATTGGAACCCTCATTATCGAGTTGGAGAGATTCAGAAAGATTCAGAGATTCAGACAGAGAGACAGCTTTAAATGTTTTTTCTACATATGTCTACGTAGCAGGGGCTCGTGAGTGCTGCGATGCTGGGGCTCATGAAGTGCCCCACAGGAGTGCGGGGGGCTCCCCAGCATGCTCAGTAGCAGTGCTGGAAGTGAACCAGAAGCACTTCCGGTCCACTTCTGGGTCACTGGGGAGCACATGGGCCCCCCCCCGCCCTCCCAGCTTGGTGACTGGTGCCTCCTGAGTCTGGGGGGTACCCAGGGTTCCCCTGTGGCCATTCGCTGAGCTGGGGAGGTGTGGGGAGGCCCCCCAGCATGCTCTCCAGGAGACCTGGAAGTGGACGGGAAGTACTTCCGGTTCATGTCCAGGTTCACCGCTGAGCACATGGAGGCTTCCCCCACAGTCTTGTGGGATGCTCCATGTGCCCCAGCATTGCAACAATCATGAGCCACACCTGCTACCTCACGGTATGTAGAAAAAACTTTTAAAGCTGTGTCTGTGTCCGAATCACTGATTCTCTGAATCAGCATTGAATCTTCAGATTTGGATTCGGCTAAATCAGATCAGAGACCGTGATCCAAATCAACGAATTGAATCACTGTCCCTGATTTGGATTGAATCCAAATCCAAATTGAATAGGGAAGCATCACCTCCCTAGACCTGTTTGTCATACATCTGCTAAAGCATGATGAAGTGTGGTTAGCCTTGTTGATCTCTTTATCATCGACTTTAGGAATCCTTGACTTTAGGAAAGCTGGCTTTCACAAGTTCATGAAGTTGGTTGTGGACATGAATGACGTATGCCTCCTGAGCCTGGCGGGGCATGGTGACCACCCGCAGGCGGCGGCAGTGGTGTTAGCAGTGGGGGTGTGGTGGTGGTGAGTGGGGACTGCCCACAGGTGGCTGTGGTGACGTTGGCGGTGAGGGCCAAGGGGAGACTGACAGCAGGAGGCAGCGGCTGTGTTGGCAGCAAGAGGGGGAGAGGCTGGGTGGCGAGTGGGGACCACCTGCAGCGGCCATCCACACTGTTGGCAGCAAGGGAGAAGTGGCAACTGCTCACAGAAGCTGGTAGTGGCTTCAGCAGGGGCCAATATCGGGGGGGAAATGTGCCCCCCTGTGCCCATCCTACACATTGCCTATTGTTGTTGAGGCCCTGAGAGAGCATTGTCTGACAGGGAGAGGAATCCATAATGAGTAGTCACTTGTTGAGGATGTGATCTTAAAAGCACAAGGGAAGTCCATTCCAGCTCATAGGAAAGGTAGCAAAAGGGCTGGGGAACCCCCTTGGCTCATGGACCTCCTGAATCTGAAAAGAGAAGCTTATAAGGGATGGAAGTCAGGATTGTGCGGACCTGTAGGGAGCAGACCAGAAAAGCCAAGGCTGAAACTGAACTCAAACTGGCTGCAGGAATCAAGGACAATAAAAGTCCTTTTTCAAATATGTGGGAAGTCAGAAAAAAAACAGGGGCAACATTGGTCCCTTGCTGAACCAAATGGGGCAGCTGACAACCGACATCCAGGAAAAAGCTAATCTCCTCAATCATTACTTTATGTTGTTTTTCCACCAGCCCAAGAGAATCACCCTGCCAGGGTAAAGGCAATCATATGCCTATAATTGGCAAAGATCTTATGAGGGAATAGCTTTAGAGGCTGGACATCCACAAGTCAGCTGGCCCAGATGGAATGCACTCAAGAGTGCTTAAAGAGTTGGTGACATAGCATGACCAATGGCAAGGATTTTTGAGAACTCGTGGTGCTTGGGAGAGATTTCCAAAGATTGGAAGAGGCCCAATGTGGTGCCTATCTTCAAGAAAGGAAGAAACTACAGGCCAATCAATTTGACCTCAAACCCTGGAAAGTTTATGGAAAAAATCATCAAAGAAACCATCAACAACAGGCAACATTCTGAGAGAGAGCCAATATGGCTTTGTTGCAGGTTGGTCTTGCCTGACCAACTTCATTTCCTTCTATGACCAGGTAACACATCACCTGGACAAAGGCGAAGAAGTTGATGTCATATATTTAGATTTCAGAAAAGCTTTTGAATTGGTCTCCTATGATGTCCTCATGGTAAAATTGGGGAACTGCAGCCTCGACAACCTTATGGTCCGATGGCTGGGGAACTGGCTCTGTGGTCGGACCCAGAGAGTGATAGTTGATGGAACTGAGTCAACCTGGTGCATGGTGACCTGTGGTGTCCCCCAGGGCTCAGTACTCAGACCGGTACTCTACAATGTATTCATAAATGATTTGGATTCGGGTGTCAGAAGTGAACTGGCTAAGTTTGCAGACACACCAAATTATGGGGAAGTGTGGTCACACTAGAGAATAGTCTGCCAATTCAGGCCAACCTGGACAGGCTCACAAGGTGAGTGGATCACAGCCTGATGACATTCAACACAGAGAAATGCAAGGTGCTCCACCTCAGGAGAAAAATCTGACATCATATTTCTTAGATTCATAGATGTAGGGTCAGAAGGGAAGTAGAAGGGAAGTAGATCATCAGGTCTGACCCCCTGCCCTGGGCAGGAGAGAATACTGGGCTCATATGACCCCAGCTAGGTAATTGTCAAGCTTCCTCTTAAAGAACCCAAGGTAGGAGCCAGCACCACTTCCCTTGGAAGTTGGTTCCAGATCCTAGCTGCCCTGACTATGAAATAATGTCTTCTAATGTCCAGTGTGGACCTACTCTCTAACAACTTATGGCCATCATTCCTTGTCACTCTGGGAGATGCATGGGTGAACAGGGTCTCTCCCATTCCCCACTGGCCTCCCCGGTAAGTTTGCAGACGGCCACAAGTCCCCTCTCAGCCTTCTCTTATGAAGGCTGAACAGGTTCAGGTCCCGTAGCCTCTCCTCATAGGGTCTGCCCTACTGTCCCCAGATCATGCAAGTGGCCCTCCTTTGGACCCTCTCGATGCTGGCCACATCTCTCCTAAAGTGCGGTACCCAGAACTGGAGGCAGTACTCCAGCTGTGGTCTGACCAGTGTCTCATAGAGGGGGAGGATCACCTCCTTGTCCCTGCTTGTGATGCATCTGTGGATGCATGACAAGGTGCAGTTGACCTTACTGACTGCGTTCTCACATTTCATAGATTTCATAGACATTAGGGCTGGAAGGGACCTCAGAAGTTCATCGAGTTCAGCCCCCTGCCCAAGGGGCAGGAAGTCAGCTGGGGTCATAGGATCCCAGCAAGGTAAGTATCCAAATTCCTCTTGAAGGTGTTCAATGTAGGTGCTTGAACCACCTCCGATGGCAGGCTATTCCAGACCTTGGGGGCTTGGACAGTAAAGAAATTCTTCCTTATGTCCAGCCTGAAACAGTCTTGCTGGAGTTTATAACCATTTGACCTTGTCATCCCTTGGGGTGCTCTGGTGAACAATCTTTCCCCCAGATTCTGGTGAACACCCCTGATAAACTTATAGGTGGCCATCAGATCGCCCCTGAGCCTGTGCTTTTCCAGGCTAAAGAGCCCCATAGCTCTCAGCCTGTCATCATAAGGTCTGTTTTCCTGACCTCTCATCATGTGTGTAGCTCTTCTCTGGACTCTCTCAAGCTTCTCCACATCCTTTTTGAATCGTGGAGCCCAAACTGGATGCAATACTCCAGCTGCAGCCTCCCAGGATTTACTTGAGAAACATCTATGGATGCAAGCCAGCGTTTTGCTTGCTTTACTAGCCGCAGCATCACATTGAAGGCTCATGTTCATCTTGTGGTCAATCATGACCCCCCAAGTCCTTTTCAACTGTAGTGGTAGTCAGTGTAGCACTGCCAAGCCTATAAGGATGCTGCAGGTTTTTCCTCCCAAGGTGGAGAACCTTGCATTTTTTGGTGTTAAAGACCATCAGGTTCTCATCTGCCCATTTCCTGAGCCTGTCAGGTGGCCCGTGTTCATTTTGGAATCAATAATGATGCCAAGATCTCTTTCTGCCACTGTACTTTCAAGAAGGGAGTTCTGCAGCCTGTAGATATGGTGCTGTTTCTTCCCCCCCAAGTGCAGCACTTTGCACTTGTCAGTCTTGAATCCCATCCTGTTCTCATCCGCCCACCCCTGTAACCTGTCCAGGTCCAGCTGTATCCTGTCCATCCCTTGTAGCATGCCCACCTCATCCCAGATCTTGGTGTCGTCAGCAAATTTGAACAGGGTGCTTTTCACCCCCTCTTCCAAGTCGCTAATAAAGAGATTAAACAGTGCAGGCTCAAGGACCAACCCCTGGGGGACCCACTGCCCCCATACCTCCAGATCAAATATGACTCATTCACCACCAGTCTCTGGGTGTGGTCCCTCAGCCAATTTGTGAGCCATCTGACTGTGCAGGCATCAATGCCACAGACGCCTAGCTTTTTAATGAGAATGGGGTGAGTGACAGTGTCAAAGGCCTTCCTGAAGTCCAGAAAGACTACATCCACCGTGACACCTGCATCCAATGATTTTGTGACCTGCTCGTAGAAGGCAATCAGGTTGGTCTGACAGGACCTGCCCCTAATGAACCCATGCTGGTTTCCCCTGGGCATCGTCCCACCTGCTGGTCCTTCCCAGATGTCCTTGTGGATAATCTCAAACAGCTTCCCCAGGATCAAAGTAAGACTATAGTTGCCTGGGTCCTCTCTCCTCCCTTTTTTGAAAATGGGGATCACATTGGCCTTCTTCCAGTTGTCTGGCACCTGGCCAGATCACCATGAGCGCTCATATAGCCATGCCAGGGACCTCTCAATATCCCCTGCCAATTCCCTCAGCACCCTGGGGTGGAGAGCATCTGGACCTGCTGATTTAAACATGTCCAGCCCCTCCTGAAATTCCCTAACTCAGTCCTCCAGGACCCTAGGCCTGTCAGAGTCTCTCCTGAGTCCATCCTGAATCTCAGTGGGGGAGTCGTGGTCCCTGCACAAAAAAATGGGGGCAAAGAAATTGTTAAAAAGGTCTGCCTTTTCCTGTGGTGCAACCACCAGATTGCCTAGCTTGTCCTGCAGGGGCCCCATGTTACCCGGTGCTTTCTTCATACTCCCTATATATTTAAAAAAGGAGTTTTTGTTGTCCTTGATCTTTGATGCTAGCCCTAGTTCTGTATGTGTCTTAGCTTTCCTAACAGCCCCCCTACAAGCCCAAGCGATGGAGGTATTAAGCTCTTTGGTGATAGCCCCTCCCTTCCACTGGGTGTACACCTCTTCTTTGGCTTTCAGGCATTCCTGAATGCCTTTGGTGAGCCAGGGGGGCTTTTGAGCACTCTTGCCCCCTTTGATTCTTGTTGGGACTGTCACCCCTTGGGCGTGAAGGATCGCCTCCTTAAGGAACAACCACTTGTCTTGGACACCTTGTTTCCCAACTCTCCAGGACCCCAGTGCCTCTCCTACCAATCTCCTCAACTCGTTGAAGTTGGCCCTCTTGAAGTCAAGGGCTACTACCTTACTGCAGGCCCTTGACACCTTGCGCTGGATGGTGAATTCCAGCAGGCGATGATCGCTGTCGCCGAGGTGGTCAAGAACCTGCGGTCCCTTCACCAGGTTGTCACCTGTGGCCAGGACCAAGTCCAGGAGGGCATTCCCCCTGGTGGGACTGTGCACCTCCTGGGTTAAGTGGAGGTCCTGTATCTCAGTAAGAAACTTTCGTGAGCGGTCTGACCTGGCTGACTGCTTCTCCCAGCAGATGTCCAGGTAATTTAGGTAACCCTTGCCTTAACTACCTCCACAAGCTGGCCCGAGAATTCACGGTCCAGCTCTTCCCCTTGGTTGGGTGGTCTGTAGTAGACCCCCACCATTAAGTCCCTTTCCCCATGACCCCACTGTATTTTGACCCAGAGCACTTCAGCCTGCCCCTCCTCTGATCCCATCCTGTTAGTTGAGGACATATATTACTCTTTGGTGTAGAGCACCACACCCCCACCTTTCCTCCCCGTTCTATCCCACCTGTATAGTCTGTAGCCCCTAACATTTACCGCCCAGTTGTGGGATGAATCCCACCAGGTTTCTGTGAGCCCTAATATGTCTGGGTTTGTACTAGCTATCTGGAGGGTGAGTTCCTCCTGCTTATTTCCCATGCTATGAGCATTACTGTAGAGGCATTTAAGGCCTTGTATTGGTGCATGTACCACTCCCCAATTCTTAGGACTCTCCGGACCCCCATCACTTACCTGGGTACTCTTTGTGCTCATCACCCGTTTTGGTTGGGAGGTGTCCTCCTTTCCTCCTGTGGCCCTATCCCCCTGTGAAGCTGGTTTAAAGCACGCTGTACGAGATCAGTCAACCTGGAAGAAAAGACATGCTTGCCTTTAGGGGAGAGATGTAGCCCATCTCTCTAAAGCATGTCTCCTGTGCAAAAGTGTGGGTTGTTGTCCAGGAACCCAAAGCCCGCCTGGCCGCACCAGCTCCATAGGCACTGGTTAACCTCGCCGATGCAGGCCTCGTGTTGCTGTCCACATCTACTTACCGGGAGAATAGAGGAGAATACCATCTACACCCCCATCTCCTATTTATAGGCTTGACAGTGTTACACTCAATAGTACCATGACCGAAAGAGAGTTGGGTGTCATGACTGACCACAAGATGAACATGAGCCACCAATGAGGCTGCAGCTGGAGTACTGCATCCAATTTAAGCTTCACACTTTAGAAAGGATGTGGAGAAACTTGAGAGAGTCCGGAGGAGAGCCCTGTGCATGATTAGAGGTCAAGAGAACAGGCCTTATGAAGAGAGGCTGAGAGGCCTGGGACTCTTCAGCCTGGAGAAGCAAAGGCTCGGGGGTGACTTGGTGGCAGACTATGAGTATATAAGGGATGTGCATCAGGAACTGGGAGAACATCTGTTCAGCAAGGCACCCAAGGGAAGACAAGGTCTAATGGTCACAAACTTGTAGACCATTTTAGACCGGACATAAAGAAAAACTTCTTTACTATCCAAGTCTCCGGAGTCTGAAATAGACTCCTCCCAGAAGTGGTGCAAGCATCTACTCTGGATACATTTAAGAAATGCTTGGATGCTTATCTTGCTGGGGTGATCTGATCCCAGCTGACTTCCTGTTTGCCAAATCACTCTAAATAGCAACATTTCTAGAAACAAAATGTAATCGGTTTGAACAAGGAGACAGGTCATTCACAAAGAATAATTCAGGCAGCTTGTTTGTGTCTGCTGGACATGCTAAGCATGTATTTACTTGTATTTCCTGCCCCTGCCTTCTCCAGCCCCATCTCTATCCCCCCTTAGACCTTAAAAAAACTCAGAGATAAAATTAGAGATCTGTTTCATATCAGCCCCTCTAAACTTGGGATCAAGTAACGTACATTCCTCCAGCTGTTGGAGGAATTAATGACTAGAAACCATCTTCTGAAGCTGGCTTTCCAATTCCTTTGGATGCCAAGAGATCAGATCAGCGTCTGGAGAGAAGGTCTGTGTGTCTGGCAAAGGTTGCCAGTTCACAAGACTGATCCAAAGCTAGACAGCACCTGTGACAACTCCAGACTCACTTCTTTCCCTTCATTGTCACCCCCCCACACTTTCTGATGACCACCCTGATGTTCTCCTGCTGCATACCTGAGATTTACTGTCTATCCCTGCCCACAGGTACCCGCTCTCTGCTTTAGCAAGAGTGTATGTGAACAACTTGCCATGGTGGGGAAGCTGGTATTGTTTCATGGAGGCCACCATCCTGTGCTTCAAACCTGAGCATTTATTAAATTCCCCAAACCAACCAGAACTCCACAACAGCTTAAGTCTCTTTCCCTCTTTCACTTCCTATGATAATTTTAAGGATGAGAAGTGATGGGACTGAAATAATAAAATGTGCCTATGCCTGCCAACAGCCTGAAACAAGAACACTATTATGCAAGAAATCTCTCCTTTATTTTAATAGGCAATTTACTCTGAGACAAAGTTGTCATGGGAAGACCAGGGCTATCAGTGTTTTTTTCACCGATGCTCAAAGTATATGAGGAAGAAGAGGGGTGATGTGGCAATCTTTATAGTGTCCCTTTGGGCTGCAGTGCAGGGAATCTGGGGGAGTACTGCTGCTTCCCGCCACATTCAAGTCATGGTTTCAAGACTGCTGCCATGGTCTCTGGACTGAAGTAGCCACATGGTCCTTAATGTGGCAGATGAAAAAGCTGATGGGAGTTGCTGAGTACATAAAACATGTGTTGCCCTCCCTTTTCATGTGCAGGATAGTACTACAGGGGAGTCAGGACTGTCATCCAAAAACCAGCATAAAAGCAGTGGTCTAGAGTTGGCCCAGGGACATCAGCTGTTATTTTGGCAGCTGGCCCAAAGCATTGCCTCCTTTAAGGACTCCCTGTTTAATGGAAGATGGGAGGTAGCTGCAGGACGTTGGGGGTGATCTGCATGTTGGGAACTCCAAAGCACACACTCCTGCTTGTTATTATTTAGCTGTATATCCTACCTTATCCAAAAAAGCTCAGAGCAGCATGCTATCAGAACTTGCTCAGACTGGGCTCCTTCCCTTTCTCATCCATGGAGTAGGGAGGAGGACAGATGGGCAGCACAGTGCTGGCAAATCAGTACCAGCATTGTGAGGATTCACTGTGGTGTGGGAATTAAGGCCCAGTGTCACCCAGCAGCACATGTGCTGTGTACCATGGGGCAGTCTGTAGGTTTCTGAAAATAACTCTCTTGCTCACCATGTCTTAGCCCCTCCTTTCAATTAACCAGGCTTCTTTTACATTCCCAAATCCATGTCAGCCTTTCCTGGCATCACTCCAGTGCTCTGAGCAGGGGCCTTTCTTGTCCTCTAACTCAGCAGAACTTGAAAATAGTTATTGCCTGCTGAAGGGCATGGTGAGCTCTCATTGCATGGGATGTTCTCTACTGACTTCCCCACATTCAGATCTACATATTTTCTTCTCCCCCAAATGCTTCTGACCCCTCTGCCCTTCTACCCACCCCACCAAGGGAATTAACCTCTAATGAAAACCTTTTGCCTTGCATAGTCTTTCTGTTGCTGCTCAGTACTCAGGTCTCCTGGTCTCTACTCTGCTAGCCCAGAGCCACTGCATCTCTTACTAAGCACCCACACAAAGATCCCATATAGTTTGCTTCCCTTTAATTCCAGCTGCCAGAGCTTCCACACACTTTTAAACTTAGCAGATGCTTCTAGGCAGGGTTCAGCTGAAGGGAAAATCCCTCTACACGTACATCAACCACACAATAGGATTCTCACCTCACTTAAGCCAACGGTCATCACCTCTAGCATCCCCCCTTCCTGCAGCTGGTGGATTTGTGAGAAGACTTCCCATTTACAAACTCATTTCCCAGAGGGGAACTCCCCCCACCACGTTATTTCTCCAAATAGACAGCAACTCAAATAGATAATTAGTGCTCACAGTACAACCCCTCTGCTGCCCTTTCATGCCACAGGATCTCAAAGCACAACACATATACTGCACGCTTAGTGGAGCTAGGCTGTTCTCAGTGGTGGCAGATGACAGCACAAGGAGCAATGATCTCAAGTTGCAGCAAGGGGAGTTTAGGTTAGATATTAGGAAAAACTTTCTCACCAGGAGGGTGCTGAAGCACTGGAACAAGTAACACAGAGAAGTGGTGGAATCCCCACCCCTGGAGGTTTTTAAGGCTTGGCTTGACAAAACCCTGGCTGGAATGATCTAGTTGGGGCTGGTCCTGCTTTGAGCAGGGGGTTGGACTAGATGACATCCTGAGGTCCCTTCCAGCCCTAACTTTCTGTGTTTCTAAAGATTTTATGAAATGCA
The DNA here is from genome assembly GCF_001723895.1 of Crocodylus porosus. Taxonomy (NCBI): domain Eukaryota; kingdom Metazoa; phylum Chordata; order Crocodylia; family Crocodylidae; genus Crocodylus; species Crocodylus porosus. Next base: position 81,668,178 of record NW_017728943.1, read on the forward strand.
GCCACCTCTGGAATGGAGGGTAGCAGCCACATACTTTCCTGGTATACAGTGACGCTGAGGCAGAGGATATTTCTGCTCAGGAAACCAGGGTGAAGCACTCCATTTCTGTCATGCCCAGCTAGCTAAACTCAGTACTATTCTATCAGAATAGAAAGGACCTATGGTTGATATTTAAGATGAACGATTGCATGAACTGTGGTGGGGGTGGGGGGAACGTGGACTGAAGACCATGGTGGAGGGCAGAGCGAGGTTCTTCTGTAAGTTGATGTTTGTAATAAGTGAAAATGAGAAAATTAGCCATGTATTACACACTGTGGATAGCTCCATCACAAAACTACTTGAGGCCCTGGCTGGTGTGGGTCAGACCCTAACTGGGGGATGAGTCTGGTAAATGAACCCAAATGATATTACTGTCTCTTCAAGGGGTTTACAGAGGTGCAGCCCTGTGAAGAGGCTTTCTTTTTATGAGAGGTAGCTAAGGAGATCCCAGCATGCCTCCTCCATGACAGTGAGGACCCTCATGTAACAGGCTCACAGAGGAGGCTGCATAAACACATTTCCTGAGAGTAGGGCAATAACTCCAGGGATTATGGCTATCATATGAGATAGCCACTCTTCTTCTACAGTGTGTATGTGTGGGAGGACTGCAGGCAGAGGGTTATGCTAGATATTTGAACTCCCCCAGGAGAGATTGTCAGATGGTGAAAGGCACTTGCCCTTTGGCCTTGTGAACCCACTGTCTCAGTGGACCTGAGGTGCCTGCAGACCTCCCCTCGTAAACTCATGTTGATCATGCAGATACTCTATCCTTGCTGCTCTGAAGTAGATCCTGTGTGAGGAGTGATGCTTATCACTCAAGTGGGGCATTTGATGGCACCAGCTTCCAGTCTGAATGAGTTTCTTCAGGGCTAGTTCCTCAGCTGTGTCCAGAGGGCATTCCCTCAGGACTACAAAGAAGGCTGGAAGAGGGTGGGATGGAGGGGAGTAAGGAAAGTCTGGAAAGATTATTTCCTTATTGCTTGGGAGGCCTCGAGAAAGATTTTCATAGTGGAGGAAAGCTTTACCAAATGGCAGATGCATCAGGGAGACCGTTTTACTGAGTAGATACATTCGAGGAGCCAAGAACTTCTGAGAGCAAATCCAGATTTTGCTCTAATGTCTGGATGTCCTTGACTACATCATTTAGATCTGACTTTCCATGAGCACTGTCTCATTTGAGGTGCTTTAGGGTTTGTGCCCTAACCTGGAAGTGAAGGCATGATTCTAACCACCCCAAGACCCAACAGAGTCCTTGGGAACCACAGCATCCAGCACCACTGAAAATGATGGCATTTCTCCAGCTGTAAATTGAAAATAATGACACTGATGTACCTTATCTGGGCCCCAGGAAGCTTAACTCATTCATGAATTAGTAAATGTGCAACACATGATAGGAGTTGAGCAAATATTTCACAATGTATAATCCATCCAGATTCAGTCTGGTTTTTCTTCTTGAAGAATATGCACAAGTGGGTTGTGATCTCCTTGAATATGTTTGTTGATTTAATTTAGCTGATAAACATCTTTCTGATTTTTTTTTTCACTCACTAGATTGATAGCAAATATTTGAAACTCAATATGTGTTGCTTAGTGGTGAGAGGTCACATCACTCACCTGATATTGTTTCTGTTCCCTGTGTAGGCTGGCTCTTATAATACACCATGCACAGTGCTATATGAATGTTATGTATTTATTAGCAAACCCCATGCCCTTCGGAGTTACTAAGGTGCCAGTAATCCAACAGAGGCTTCCTCCTTACAGCACCTTCTTATGGGACTAATATAGGAACAACACTGCATAACTACTATGTGCTAATACAGCATGGCTCTCTTCCCCTCCTGCAGTAAAGCCATATGTTATTGTGGTGGGATGTCATCACCATTTCCATGGCAACATACCATGAGATCATAAAGAGCAGAGTGTGATGACTTTGTGGCCAGATTAGGCAGAGACACTGCTGGCTTCAATTATAGCAGTGGGGAATACAGTGTGTACACGGACATGGTCAGTTGCTTTCCGTAACCTTGTTCTTTTCTCTCCTGGATGATTGCTCTGAGGTCCTTATTCCAGAGTAGGAGGGAGAAGAAGATCAGAAGCGACTACAGCAAGATGACAGCCCCTTAGTGCTGGAACTGGGAGAGGGGGCAACTGAAGCAAACTCCCAGTGCTGCAACTCCACACAGCCAACTCCCTGCCGGAGGGGAGGAGGAGGCATTGACTAGGTGCTGGTACCAATTAGCAGCCTGAACAGGGGTTATTACAGGACAAGCTCTTTCTGTTTAACTTAACTGCTAACAGACTGGCTCTGTCAGTTGGAAGGAATCGCAGGCAAACAGGCTTAATGGCAGCCTGAGGGAGAGGGGGGAAGGGAGAGCGGTGCCTTCCTTTTCTACAAGCAGTGTATTTTATAAAGTACAAATGTAACCATCCTCAGGAACATACGTAGTAGTGAGAGTCAGGAGACATTAAAACCGGGTGTATTTGATCAACTGAAACTTTATGAAGTGACATGAGCGCCAAAGAATCCAGCCCTTCCACACAAGTGTCTTCTGGGCTCTTTTTTTGTCACCTTAGAACAATAACAAGGCACTAAAGCTGTGCAGCGTGGCTCCAACTGCCTTGCTGTTTAAAGCAGGATGTGTGCTTAACTTGTGTGTGTCAAAAGGATTTGCGCCTTCCCTCTCCAACAGCTATCGAGTGCCTCTGGGGTGTGTCAGCAAACACGGTGCATGAGCTGGGTTTGGCTCTGCCCTGGGTGGTGGCAGCCTTGTGCTGCAGGCTTCCACTGCCATGGCGACTTCATTCTCCTGCTGCACTGCCTACTGGTGCCGTCAGCCAATGACACAAGGCACCGCCTGGACCTACTGGAACTTGGAGCCCTCTTGAAGATACCAAAGTGAACATAAAGATAACAGCTTCCTTGTAGCTGAAGATGTTCCTTGAGGAGTTGCTCAGCACTTGACAACCTCTTGTTCCCTGCAGACAGGAGAGGTAGAGCCAACCTTACTCCATGTTTCCCCTAAATACAGGACTCTGGCTCATTTATTCCAAAACCCACTGATATCAATGGAAAGAGTCCCCATTTTGTTTGCAGGGGTCAGGATAGAACTCTTTAAGTTACGGCTCTTTTTTTGGGAAAAGGAGCCATCTTGAGACCCTCTTGCAGAGGGCATCTTGTTGGTACTATTAGGGATGGTTGGGAAGGCTGTGCAAAACTAAGAAGTGATAACTCTACAGTTTTGTGACGTCACTACATCACAATTACCCTGACCATTGCTTTTTTAGATGAAGGACGAGACCTTGCCTTCCTAACCTCTGCACAATTAAATCTGGAAGACTGAGCAAGAAGCTTTTGACTGACATGAATGGGAGACTTGGCTTCAGGTGCACTTCATCTTTGCTTTTCCTAACCGTATCAACATGCCTCTGTGAAAGTTTGATTGATTTTTGGTCCTGGGTCAGAAGCTTCCACCCAGGCAGAAAGAGCTTCTAAATACATGGCAACTTGCCACAGAATGAGAAATGGGAAAGAATGCCAAATGCACATGTGTGATAAAATGCCAGACACTAATATGCGCTGCTGCTACTGTGATGCATCTTCTAGGCAGATTAAGTAGTATTTAGTAAGTGCCAACAGGGTATCTGTTATTGAAGATAACCAAGAAGACTTGATTGCTGTGCTATATAGACTTGTTATGCCAGGGAAGCTGTTGGATTTGCAGTTGACCGAATTAACAGACCTCAGGAATAAGTAAAGAACTCCAGCCGAGTTGCATATGGAGGACCTAGATTTAAGACAGGAGGGTGGTACAGGTGATACAGGTCAGGAGTAAGGGGCACTGACAGAGCTGTATCTGAGGAGCTCAGGGCTGGGATTGCAGGGAAAGGTCGAAGCAGACTACAGGCCAGGACTGAAGTACATTGGGAGATTAGAGTGTGCAGAGTGGAGGATTATCATAGGGTAGTGGGGGAACTAGGTCAAGGCTGAAGGGCAAGTCTATCTGGCATTGGCCATGTGGAACGATGGCTCTGGCTGATGCATGGAATTTATCAACAAGCAAAACCCAGAGGTGCAATCAATAGTACACACAGCCTCCTAATCACTGAAGTCCTGCTTTGTGGCACTGGCTTCTAAAATCTGTGAAAGAGACATAACAACAAACAGCACGGACACAATGGGAAAAAACAGAACAAAGCATAACAAAAACCACAGGCCAGGGGCAGGCAACTGCTCAGCACGTGTGCCAGAGCATGGCAAGCAAAAGGCATTTTGCCTGGGACACATGCCTTGGGGAAGAGGCCTGGGCTGCACTGCCACAAGAAGGATTGGGCCCCTCATGGCTTCTTGGCTGTCCATCCTTGGCAAGCCAACATCTTACAAGTTGAAGATGTGGTGGTTTTCCGCACTGTCCCCAAAACTGTTGCTGACCCCTGCCATAGATGATGCACAAGTGTTGACAGTGCGGGGGGGCATAACTCCGCATCAGGCCCTGGCTGCTTCTGGGCCCTGGCTCTGGCTGGGTTGCAGCCCTGTACCCTGCTGTTGGCACAGAAATCTGTTTGGGTATGTGCCCTCCCACCCCCCGGTGACCCTCTCCATATGTCACCTAGAACAAAAACCCAAAAAACCCACAGTCCCAAAGAATGTTTGGAAGTGCAGTGGAATTAATTAAAGATCCCAAAAAATCTCCCACAATTGTGTGTGAGGGTTCAACATTTCTAATGTTAATAGCACATAGCACTAAATGGTGGCAAAACTCCAGGTTCCTATCAGTCAGAGGTAATGCTGGGATTAAAAGACATGATGTAACTGATAACACAGTGCTGCTGGGATGCTCAGGCAGAGCTATGACTGCAGCATGTGGCTCTCATGCTAATGGGACTAATTTTGTCTACAAAGGAAAAGAAAAGGAAAAATAAAACCAAACCAAACCAAAGATCACCAGGCCCTGTGGAGATGGTTGAATGCACAGTCATGTGGAAATGGTGGGGTTCAATGGTCTGGAAAATCCCTCCCTCCCCACTGCAGGACTTTGCAAATGGCATTTACCTGGAAAAAATAAATTCTGGAGGGAGAAAGGGCAGCGTCTGTAAGAGCAGGTGAAGAAGGAGACATGTCCCCAAAGGAGCAAATTTCCTATAACATGAAGTGCATGGAGCAGCTGCGTAGGAAGCAGTTTTCATCAAGTTCATTCCATAACCCCCATGCCTTATGCACGCTCCCACCACCTCCCTTCTTCTGGTGAGCGGCTGGGGGTTGTAAGAGATGCCAACTGCAAGGAAATTACATGGGACAGATCCAAATACCTCTATGCAGATATTATCTTTGAACAAACAACTGGTATAACATTGATTTAACAGCCCGATACAGCACAGCCCCTAATGCAAACAGCATGAACTTGCTTTCATTGTGCAACTGCAGTCCTGAGAGCAGAGCCCTCAGAACGGCAGATCCAGGAGAGAAAGAAAAGGGTTAAAAAAAGCCAATCGGGCCTTGACAGCACATCTGCCACCTCATCTCGTGTGACACAAGTCATGCGATGGGGGGGAGGAGGGCAGGGAGCAGTTTTCTTTTTCTCCTGTTTGCTGAACCTCTTATTATCATTTCTGTGAGAGGCAAGGAGGTGGAATTCCATTGTGCATCAGCTGGGAAAGCGTGGTGAATGGGGTTTTTCTTCTTTTCTTAAAGGAGACAGCCTTTCCTAATCCTCTCTTGCGCTGGGGATGGGAGGACTTGCTCTGCTCTGCAAGCCTTCAACAGGAACAGATAGTCTGCTTAATGGATTTAGCCCTGGTGCGGGGTGCTAGGCAAGGGTCTCCTCAGAATCTCCAGTTATAGCCAGAACCACAGGCAGTGGCCAGAGCATCTTACTCACACAGCAAGCTTCAACCCTGACCTACAGATACTGCCTCTACGGGAGAGAGGGGAGTTCAGCGCTGTGACCCATTCACTGCTTGGCCTCTCTTCTGCAGTGGTGAACCGGGAGCCAATTAGTGCCGATTGTGCTTGTGTTCTCTTTTGTGCATGTGTGATGTAGGAGGTTGTCCACTAGGAACAGGTCCAAGTTCCTCACCTCATTTCACACAGGCCGTGAACAGCAATCAGATGGTAATAACTGTGGGTCACTAGAAAGTGACCTAGAGGTGAAAGGCTCCATATCCATTACCAGTTTACTGAGGCATCAACTGGCCTCATCTCTTCAGGGCTTTGAATCAGCAAATGGTATTGCACCCATTTGAGAAAGTCCCCTGCTGGCTGGTGTTTAGCATTGTTTGTTTCTCAGCAGATATGTGGGAACCGTAATTAAAATATTCCACGACTACCAAGTGCTGGGACTTTGCCATTAGTGTTGTGTTTAAACAGGAATTTTTTGATTTCTTTCTTCTGCTGTGCAGGTTTTGTAGTAGATGCCAACTCTGGTTTTTCTCCCACCTCATTATGTGTGTCTAACTTTAAACACTAAACTTTCTTTTTCCTCCTTTTTTCAATATCTGCTGGCAAAAAGGAGGAATGGCTATGTGGAAAGGAGGAAAGCCTATGTGTCTTTTAATGTCTATGGCTACCCCTTTCTTTCCTCTGTCTGTCACATCCAGACAGAGTGCATCCTCAGGATGTGTTTGATTTATTCCACTACAGCTCCATAACACACTCCTGGTCCCTCTCTGGCAGAATCCTCTCCAGATGCTCCTTTATATTTAATATACTCTCTGGATCTAGGAGATTATTTCCCGCTCCCTGGCAAACTGCTCCATCCCTTTTGCCTGGGTTACAGACAGTCTGGCCCCTGTGATGAAGCTGGAGTTATCTTTCTCGTAAGTCACACGTTCTATTCCCACTTTGCTTCCTTCTCTAAACCCTCCCAATCATATCAGCCAAACCTCATCCTAGGCTGGTTCTTCAGGCCATCACGTGAGTGTGCATGTCTCAGGGATGCATGTATGTCAGCATATGTGAGGCACTGCCTTGGAGCAAAGGAGCTAAACCACACTGGGCAGATCCTCAGATGCTCTCAATGTGGAGCTATGCTGAGACAAGTGCCTGGCTTCTGTGGGATGCTTGTCTGCATCTTGGGCATATACATGAACATGTGTGTGAATGCATGCTTGTGTGGCCAGGAAAATCCAGGTTCAGAGTGAAATTGAGAGTGGCTAGCTTGGCTGGTTGATGGGTACACCCCAGGCTTCTGCAATTATATTTCTGCATGGACAGAGGCAGGGAGATCTTTCTTTGAAAGGCTGCGCTCCTTTCTTCCCCTATTATTCTAGCACAAAACCTTCCATCTGATCAGTGTGAAGAGGAGATGAGCATGCTCTCCCTGTCAATTACCTCCCTGTCACATCCCCACATTAAAATCCTTCAGTGCTGCCATGAAAATGACAAGCCTCCTGTCACTGGGCTCATCACAAGCCCCATTAATGTTTCACAAGCCAATAAAATGTGACTTTTGGGAGTAAGGCATGAATTTGACAGAGCTGGGAATGTCATTCCTGATGAACTGTCCCTTGACAGGGACTTGCGCTGCCTGGCTCTAAAATGCAATGGAGAGGCAGGGCCGGACACAAGCATGGGTGAACCAGGCAGCCACTCAGGGCCTGGACAGAAAAGGGGCCCAAAAATGGTAAGTTTTTTTCCATTGTCCAATTATTATTATCATTATCTTTGGTGAAGGGGGACCCAATACTAAAAGTTTGCCTGGGGCCACCAGGAGTCTAGGTACAGTGCTGAGGACAGGAGAGTTGTTGTGCATCAGGGAACAGCAATTCTGGAGCAGATAGATGGTGGCACTGGGCAAAGGGGAATAGCTGATGAAAGGATCTGAGGCTACCAGCATTTAAATGCTGCTGTTCTGAACAGGGTGTTTTGTAGTGGGTGAGCAGCATAGCACAGTGAAGCCCCGACATGCTAAGTGGTGCTGATGCATACTTGATATGTGCACACCAAACAGTGTCACTGTTCCAGAACGCAGCAGTCAAAGAGATTCTTTGCATTTCTCTTTTAGTTTTGACTGGCAAAAGCAGACTTTCATGCCTTTGATTACATAATATGGAGGCTCTCCCAGTTCCCAGGCCTGCAGTATGAAGTCTAACACAGTGGTCTCCAAACTTTTTTGATCACACACCCCTATCAGTAAAAAATTTTTGAGCATGCACCCCCAATATATGTATATTTATATTCACGCACCCCTATCAGTAAAAAATTTTTGAGCACGCACCCCAATATATGGATATTTATATTCACGCACCCCTATCAGTAAAAAATTTTTGAGGCACGCACCCCAATATATGTATATTTATATAAATATAAATATAAATAGAAGTTCTAATATTTTCTTCCCGCACACCCTGGGGTGTGTGCACCCCACTTCGGAGACCACTGGTCTAACAGATCAATCAATGCCAGGGCCTGGAGTCTGGAGGGACACCTTAGTGGGGTGGTATCTGCTGAATCAAGAGGGCAGCCTGGCAGCTGCATTTGCTTGTTTATAGCAGTGGCTTTCCCCCAGTGCTAAGAGCGTCACAGGTTAGTTTAATCAAAGGATAAACAAGGGAACAGGACCTAGCAGCCCAGGAGATTTGCTGTCTGTGTGCCAAGAACTAGCACAGAGTCTGACAGCCCAGGAGGCCTGCATTGCTCAGCCCAAGACTGGTATTACCTCTAGGAGATGCAGGGGGATTGATCTGCAATTTGTATCAGTTGGTAGAGCTCCCAGGGATTAGTGGAGACTAGACTGAATCTAGACTGATTTATGCAAGCTGATGTTCTGACCCTTGGCATACAGGCTGAGGCCCAGAGTGATGCAGAAAGCATGGGGGAATGGTGGGCCCTATGACATATGGAGAGCATGAGGAATGATGGGAAGCTGGCTGTGGGAAGGAAGAGCAGGCAAACTTAATAGAACTGGACACAGCTTCTGCATTGTCTTGACTAAAAGTGGGCATCTGCTTTTGAACAAAGCAAACCTCACTGCCTGCAGGTGGAAACTGGGGCTGGCTCTGAGCTCTAATGCTGGCGACATAGGCAAAAAATGGAACCTAGGGAGGTAGACAATGGCAGGGAATTGGTAAGAGACTTCAAGGCAACAGGAGACCACATTCCCCTAGGGCTGCGGCACATCTGTCATTCTGAGGGAAAGTGGGGACAAAAATGTGCTGTGCTACGGGAATATTCATTGAGGTGCCATGACAAGGGCTAGAGGGGGTGGTTTAACAAGAAAAGCCAAGGCCTTTGTGGCCAGAAGGAAGGAGCTAGGTCTGTGAGCAGCAGGAAAGATGGTGGCAGGGAATGAATGGTACAAGCATGTGGATGCCTGGGCAAGCGAGAACAATTGAAACTAAAGGAAGAGAGAGATGAGTCAGGATACCAGGCAGAGAGATCCACAGCAGAGCAGCTTACATCTGCTTGGAGAAATGGCAAATGTTTGAATTTCTCAGGCAGGGAGAGAACAATGACTGACAGCTGGGTGGACCTTGAAAGGATTTAAGGTTGAGTTCTGACTTGCACACAGAGCTTGTGTTTGGATTTGGCTTTGCCCAGCTGTCATGGGAGTCACTGCATTTTCCACCTTTCTCACATCACAGAGAAATACATGGAAGCGGGGAGGGGATGGGTGTCAGCAGCAGCTTCCATTTGGGGTCTTTGCTCTCTGATGCCTGTCTTCCCCCTTTGGGGGCTCTGCTCCCACCTGGGCACGTTCATTAATACGCTGTAGTTATTGGACTTTTGGTTTAGTACTTTCTTAATGAAGTACTAACTAAATGCACAGAAACTAGATTTACTGTGCAGTAGCACCGGCATGTGGTTTTTCTTGTGATGGTTACCATACAGTAGCCTAATAACACTGCACAGCAGCTTATTAGCATGGTTTTTCATCGGTACACTACTGTGCAGTGTTATTAGGCTACTGCGCAGTAAGCGTCTCATGTAGACATGCCCACTATGTGTGTCTCAAACTTGTTTGCCATCCCTTCCCTCCATTTCTCTAATCCATGCCCAGTGGGGCATGATGGTTGCTCTGACTCTGAAGGGCCTGGCTTTGTATTTTCTCAAGGTCAATGCTATAGAGGAGGCTGCATGAGCCTCAGGGGTTTATTTAGATCCTGGTATTAAAACCCCAGAGGCTTTCCTGCCTTGGTTCATCCAGAGATGTGCATAGGGGTCCATGTGTGTTAGAGAAACAGGCCTGCCTGATTACTTTAGCTTTCACCTTGAACTCTAGTTTTTTCCCTGACTTTCTGAGTCCCTTAAAAAACAATGGACAGTAGATTTACTTTTGCATTGAATGGCATCTTGCTCTATCATCAGTCTTGGAGACATCAGGAACACAATCCTATTTTGATGCTCCCATTCTCTTCTCATGCCAACTGCTTTTTAACACCTTTGTTATTGATAAAAATTGCTTTTAGGGAACGGTCACCATACATACAGTTTACAAACATATGGTCAAGCTCACAGTTGTCATCACAGAGCTCACAGTTGAAGGGCATGACTATCTTCAAGAGTTTTGCATCCACTAAGCTGCAGAAGGTCAACTCCCCAGTTGATGGGCAGCAGTGTGGCATGGCAAGTCGCTCTCAGGAAATCCTCATTTTACACCAGTCTTCTTCACTGCTAATCTCTGGGTTGCTGCAAGATGCCCAGCTTTAGCCAAGAAGGACTAGGTGAAGAAAGACAAGACTTGCCACATTGGGTCAGGCGTGGGGAGGTCATAGGTACGGAGGTTCCTAGAAGAAATGGGGTTTGAGGGAAGACAGGATTTGGTAGACAGGAGGAAGGAAATTGTTCCCTGGACAGGGGTTGTCCAAATGAAGGTGTCGGGGGTTAGGACTGAGGAAGACAAAGGGAAATAATACCTCTTTGTGCCCAGATGGGAAGGAGGCTAAGGGGAGGTAATGGTGATTTAATAGGTTCACAGGGACAGATAGAGGCACTTGAGATATCTGATGCTGGTGTTGCTCCATGGTATGCCAGAGGTAGAGCTAGCCATTGTGGGACTTCCTAATCTGACAGAGGTATGAAGGAGGAGATGAGGCAGGAGTGGAATGAATGAATCTGAGCTTCTCCCAGTAAAATCAGATTCCCATCAGCATCCTTGTCCAGTATTGGCAACTTGTTTTAAAAACCTGAATCTCTTCAGCCTCTGCAAGAGAAGGCTGAGAGGTGATCTTGTGGCCGCCTACAAATTCATTAGGGGGACGCAGCAAGGGACTGGAGATGCTCTTGTTCACCAGGGTGCTTCTTGGAGTAACAAGGAACAATGGTCACAAGCTGACAGAGAGCAGATTTAGGCTTGATATCAGAAAAAGCTTCTTCATGGTAAGGGTGGCTAAAATTTGGAATGGGCTTCCAAGGGAGGCAGTGCTCTCCCCCACCTTGGAGGTCTTTAAGAGAAGGCTGGATAGGCATCTGGCTGGGTCATCTGACCCCAGCACTCTTTCCTGGCTAGGCAGGGGTCGGACTTGATGATCTGTTGAAGCCCCTTTTGACCCAAGCATCTATGAATCTGTGAATCTAGGAGGCAAAGTCTTGTCTGGTGTTAGCAAGAAACTGCACAGAGAAGAGGAAAAGTGGGGAGGGAAGTGAGTTTAAAGTGGGATCGGGAAGTAAAGACAGGGCAGTACGAAATGGATGCATCTAAGTGCTGGTCTACACTGCTGTAACTGCAACTTGTATAGACACACCTGACCTAACCTTATTTTAGCTAGCGCAGGTACCAGTAATAGGCTAGTTGTGGTAGTGTAAAGCTCAATGGGTGCTACAAAACTGCTAGAAATACCTGAGCTCACTTGGTTAAGGTCCCAGCAGAGCGGAGATACCCTAAGAGTGGACCTGGGAGGAGAATGTAAGCTGGTCAGAAAGAAGGAGGGCACAGGCACCTCACGCTGGTCTCTAGTCCAGACTGGCTCTAGACCGGGTTCCAGCTTTCCAGGGGACTATCCCATTTTACCCGACGGATCAGCCTCACCAGGCTTGGCTGTCGTCTTTCACCACAGCTGCCGAAGCCACTGCGACCTGCAGGAGACTCATGTACAAGAGACTGAGCTTTCAGGTGGCCTGTCAGCCAGGGCTCCCTCCCCCCAAGAAGACCATGAACCTGAGCACCCTCAGAGCAAAAGCCAGCCCTTCTATGAGGATGCAGTGAGCCTCTCCCCCATAAAACGTACACACAGAAAACAGTACAATTACATGGAAAACACCCTTCCTCTCCCCCTGATTTCCCCACTGCCACGCAAAGTCTGGGTCTTGCGGACTGGGGTCGGGGCGGGAAGAAATGTACCTCTGTGTCTGCTTTACAGTTTTGTGAGACTAGGTTGCCATGGCAATCTGTGGTCTGTTAAAGAGAAGGGGAGCGAGTGGTAGTGTCAAGATGGGGAGAGCTAGGGGAGATGTTGCAGGAGAGGGATGACAAGGCCGTGGGAGAGGGAGCAATGGTTACAGAAGTGTGTTTGGCAAAGACCAAGTCCAGGGACCAGTCAGCACACAGTATGGGAGCTTGCTTTCCCTCCTCTTCACAGCCTAAGGGACTGCCTCTTCCTTCAGCTCCTTTTTTCCCCCTGAGTGCAATGTGAACTGGCTTGTCCACTGAAACCTGGACTGAGATCCCCAATGCTTTTCAAAGCAGTGAGGAAGGATGGCTCAGTCACTACTGCCTGGGCTGCATTCACACTGGCAATCTAGGAGTATAGGGTCCTGTTCCCCACATTCTCAGCCCCTCAGTTCATTCAGCCTCTACAGATACATGCACTTCTTTGCCGTGCAAAAGAAATCATGTTCCCCACCTAAAACTACCACATGGCATGACTCCCAGGGAGAAGTCATCTGCAAACCCAGTTTTACTGGGTTGAAACTGGCCTTATAGTGAAATACCACAGCTCCCTGAAAATACAGAGAAATGCAGGGACAAGTTTCCTCCATTTTCCTCAGATCATAGATGGGAAAAATGTTCCTTTGGTCTAAGCAAGTGCCTTATTATCTGCCAGGCGGAGGGAGTAAGAGGCCAGAGCAGCAAGTGTATTAAACAGTCGGATGATTGTTCCTCCCTTCCCACAGCAGTGCAAAGCACCAGTGCTGAAGGCAAAGCAGAAGCCACTGCAGAACAAAACGCTGGCTTTTCTTGTGAGCTGCCAGGCTTTGGAATGTGACATGGGATGTGTCCCCTTTGGGTTGTGGCCGGCTCCAGTGCTGGAGCTGACTGGTTTGGCAGCACAAAGGATGCTCGGATGCCAAGCTCTCAGATAGGTTTCTTGCTCAGATGTAATCTCTCCCCTTTGTTAAGTCACTTGTTGAACTGGAATTGTGTGACTATGGAAAGGGGGTTAGTTTGCCACCTCACTGGCATTAGAAATTGGCAGTATTTCTTCACGGACACATATGGGGCCAGGTCTTCAGCTGGAATAAACTAGCACAGTACTGAGACCCACTGACCTCAGTGGCACAGGACTGATTTATACTGGCTGAGGATATGGCCCATCCATAGCAAGGAACATGTGCTGCTTTGCACTGGCTGCAGACCTAGTTTAGGTGCTGTTTCTGCTCTCTGCAATGGGCCCCTCTCTGTTCTAAAGCCCCTTTCTTCCGTTTTTAGGATCTCATAGGGGTCTGTTCTCAGCTCTCCACTGCCTGCTCCCTCACCGTTATTCCTTCCTACCTTTAACCTAAGCCACTGCTTTTACCCTAGCATAAGTCAGCTCTTTCAGTCCCTGTGGTGGCTACTTCATACCCTCTCGCCTTCCTTCCATGTATGATTTCCTCCTAGCCCCTTGCACTTAAGTCTCTTTTAGGTGGAAGTTATTCCCTTATGCAAAAGGAGCATCTGCTTTCTTCAGCTTAGATTTTCAGGTTGCCATTTGCAGCCCTAGCATGATCTTTTAGCCCATGCTCACTGCTCCCTTCCCTCTCTTTAATTGCAAACCTGCTGACTGCCTCTTTGACTGGGCCCTCAGATACTCTGGTGCCACGTGTTGGCACCTTGTTACTTGAGCTCCAACAGTGTTGAAACCTAGGACTGAGTACTGCAGCTCTCCACTCCACAGACTCTCAGGGCTTGTGTGTACACTTGCAGTGATGGGCTGTGGTATAGATGAGGCTGAGCATGTCTTAGCCATGCCCCATCCTTCCCAGTCAGCTGACATGCTCCAGACCTGGAAGTTTGCCAATGGGGCTGCTCTGTGTTTGCCAGCACCAGCTCTCAAACCCTCAGCCTTTGGTGGGCCTGTGAAAAAACTTCTGAGGATGTGCCACAGCAGCAGCATTGGGGAATGACTAGGTCTAGAGTGTTCCTGAGGACTCAGGTGGGCAGGTTGTGTGTGGCCCTGTTTTCACTGCAATGGTATAGCCACTGCTGTAGTAGTACAGCTGGTGAAGTCCCTATTCTTCAGACTGCACCATGGGCTGCAAGATGTGATACACCTGCTGACACTATGGAACCATGCAACTGCATCTTTCCATCCTCGAATGCCTCCCATTGCCTTAAACCCTGCATGGCTGCACTCCAGCTGACCTCACAGAACTGGTCTTTCACTCTCTGCTCCTCCCTCCTTTATCCTGGCTTCTTTTCCTTCCTTCCACACAATCTCACTGCTGTGGGAGTGCAAGTCATCTCCTTTGCCTGTCCTGCCTCCTGGGACAGCCTATTTGCATTTTTCATTTCAGATCTTGGCCAGAGATTTCTCTTTCCTCACTGGCCTCTGCATCCATCATTTCTCCTCCACTCTGCTGCTGTTTAGTAAGTGTTTTGGGGGGGGAAAGTTGTACACAAAATACACTTCAATTAAAGGTTTACCCAAGTGAATAACCCATAGGACTAACAGGGTTAGGTAGGGCACACAGCATTTTCTATAGCTAATGGCACATAAGGGCATGGTTTGACTGGCATCACATCTACCCGCCTCCCGCTCTTAAGCCAGAATAATCAGGTACTCATTTACAACTAGATCAACAGAGGTAAGCCTTCAGCAAAACTCCTGAGCAGGGCTCAGGATCATAACCCTGGATTCATAGCAAGACAGTCTGTTGCCATGTCCCACAATATATACCATACTGCAGAACATGAAGGTGCAGTATGGTATATAAACCTTGGCAGGACACTATGGATCAGACTAACTCAATCCCACAGGATTTTCCAGGTTTCTCCTGCTCAGAGCCTTGGTGTCCTCACAAATCTCCATCAATGCAGTACCATGTGCAAGCTCCATGAGGTACCGAAACAGGGTTGAAGGCATCAAAAGGGTTAAATCTTTGACATCCCAAGGAGTTGCTAATTAAGCTTGACTGGCCTGACTTCTTGTCTCTGTTTTGCCGGCAGGTGGCAGGGCAGCTCTTTGAGTGAGGGTCCCCTACCTTCATGGAGGCCCAGATGGCTTGCCCAGCTGTAACCCTGTAAGGTGACCAAGTGAATGTCCCACTCCAGGATGGGAAAGGAACAGCCTCTACCTGCCCTATGACTCAATACAACAAAGCAAACAGTAACTTCCTCCCCCAGCCTCGTGAATACATTAAAACACCAGTGGTAATTCTTCTTCTTTTTTTTTTCTTTGATGAATCTCTTTTGTTCTCTGGAAGTTTGTGCTAGCATACTTGTGCGCAGAGCAAACATGAAAAAGCACCCGAGTCTGAGAGATGAGAGAGCCCCACCAGACCTACTCTGTGACTCCTGCTCTTCTCACAACAGGGGGCAGAGCACATGGGCCAGACCCTCTTCAGGTGTAAGCTGGCACAGCATCATTGCTGTTAAATCACCAGATCCTCCACAGGGAGAAATAAAGAGAGCGCCACAGAAGTCAGTGAAGCTGTGCTGACTGACACCTGCTGAGCATCTGGTTCTTTGTGCTGTTCATGGAACATGTGATCACCTAATCAGTGGTGATCACAGCCATTGAAAAAAAGGAGGTGACAAGACACCTGTAGATAGAGTTAGGCCTCTTCTGGCTGTCTGCCTTGCCTGGGTGTTAATGGGAAGCAACTCTGTTGAAATCAGTGGAATTATCCCCGAAGTGTTAAGCGAGGGCTTAGTCAGACTCTCTGCCTTCCCCGTAGACTATTCGTCTGGAATGCTCTGCTGCACCCCAGGGCATGGACCTGCCCCTCCATTTTGCCAGAGGACCTTTACTTCTTGCACACAGTGGAGGGGATTATATTTACTGAGACAAAATCCTAGGCCCCATGTGTGTAGTGTGCTTGCTCTTTGCCTGGGGTAAGTGTCATCATGGAGGAGCCAGAGGCCCTCCTGACACCTGTGAATCTCCCATGCTGTACACATTGGGGGCCAGCAATGCGGGACTCAGGGGGCCTTCATGCTGCTGCTCATTCATTCTTACAGTCAAGAGAAGAAATTATCCCTCCAGCAGTTCCTTCTCAAATGACTTTTTATTGTTGCCTTGCCTCTTTCTCATCGTGGTATGGGAGGTGGAGGGGAGAGAGGAAGAAGGAACCATCACTTTTACTCCTGAACAAAGCAAAAACCTTTGATTCACACAGCAGTGCCTCCAGCCTGGGCAGAGCTGACTGAAGCTGCTAAATACATGCAGGTAAGCAGGCACCTGTATGAAAAGTCAGGCCCCTTCTGCTTGTATAATCTAACCATCTTCTCAGTCATGTGGAGCCAAAGTCTTGGAATCCTCCTGGTACCTGTCATCAGCTTTTTGCAGCACGGGGATTCTTTCTTTTTAAAGCAATGACCCTACTTTTTCTGCATAAAATGAAAAGAAAAAATTAACTTACACTAGCTTGAGCCTGCTGGGGTCTACAGCTCTGTATTAAACTCCAGTGTCTCCCTCTATGACAGGGGATTTTATGATCATAGGAATGACCGTACTAGATCACATGCAGGGTCCACCATATCCAATGACCTCTCTTAGACAGTGGCCAGGACCAGATTGCTCAGAGGGAAGGTGCAGCAAACCCCACTGTAGGCAGACACAGAACCATACAAGGGATTTCCTCCCCTTAAGCAGTTGTGTGGTTTGAGCACCTGAAGTGTCACTGGTTTAATTGCATCAGTAGGAACCCTGGAGAAGCAAGGCACAGACAGCTTCTGGTGTTCTCTCGAAAGCTGCCTACTGCACACAGGGTCAAAGCATAAGCAGGTGGCATAGAGCTTTGCAGAAAGTGGACAATGTTAGTATTGACATTGCTTAGCTACACATCTCACTCCACATCCTCATCTCAGTTGCTCCAGTTTTACCCCCAGGAACTTCCACTAGCTTCTGTGGAGCTACTCCTAATTAACCCTGTTATGGGAGTGGAATTGGACCTATTACTTGTAACTGTTGTGGGGGATGGGCAATTTTATTATTGTTAATTGTACTCTATTACACTTACAGGTCTCAGGTGATATTAGGGCCTCACTGTGCAGGGTGCTGTAGAAGCATATTAAGAGACTGAGCATGTGTCCTGAAGAACTCAGCACCCAAGTAGACAGGGGATGATACAGAGACAAGCTGTGCCTTGCTAAATCTCATCCAGTCAACCGGTCACAAAACCAGAAGGAGTACTCCTGAGTCCCAGTCCAGCACCCCTAGCCATTGGACCACAGTACTGTTTTTGTATAGCTGGAATAAACACAAGTTCAATCTGCCACTTTTATGGTTATTCAGCATTTGCAAATTCCAACTGTTTGCCCCCTGGTTAAAAGTAAACCCGTCTCCTCTTTCTCCTGCTGTTTAACAGATATGTTGGGCTGGGATCCCACCCTGACAGGCCCAGCTGGAGCTCTGCTCGGGCAATGATTAATAGGTGGGGCTCCCAATCAGCCTAGAGGCAGCCCCTCTCCTTGTAATACAGGTATCAAATGATGCTTATTCCAAACAACTGACAGAGGCACAGGGGGACAGCCTGTCCCT
Organism: Crocodylus porosus; assembly: GCF_001723895.1. NCBI lineage: Eukaryota > Metazoa > Chordata > Crocodylia > Crocodylidae > Crocodylus > Crocodylus porosus. The sequence goes on from NW_017728943.1 coordinate 81,686,055, forward strand.
TGGACTCACTTTCTCCCCTTCTTCATTCAGTGAGGCTTCCTGATTCAGGAGTGGGGACTCAGATCTGAATGTGGCGAGGACCCTAAAAAATGGGTTGGGGGGGTAGCTTATGAGTGGGACAGAGGGGGCAGGCAAAAATAATTGAACCTTTCAGTTCAGCTCACAAAAACACTTCCAATGGATTAAAGAGAAGGGGAGAGGTGTAGGAAGGGCCCGGCCTGTTTGATTCAGCTGCAGAGTTTGTTAATAAAGTTGCAAGTTCATAGCCTCTCTTTCCTTGCCAACTCTCTCTCTTCAATATAAATACCCTGGAGCAGTTTCTTTTTTTTTTTTTATATGAATGTGATGATCTTTCCGCTCTGCGATTGGCCTGCTGGCTTGTCATCAGGGACACACCTCCTGGACCGAATCCACATCCTCCCCCCACTTGTGAAAGCTTAGCCTTGTAACAAGTGGGCGTAATTACATCAGTTACTCACTAGAGCACAGGCCTGCTTTAAGTTTCTGTGTCTCAGAGCCTGTGAGAACCTGGCAGTGTTATAGGGCTAGAAAATACAGCATTTCAAAGACTAAACACTGTGGGGGATATAACTCAAACTGCCCTCTCCCCTCTGACGGATTAGGCACCCGGTCACATGCAACAACGAAATAGTTTCCATTATAGCTACTTACACAGCTACCTGTTAAAGGAACAGACCTGCTAGGGAAGGAAAACTGCCACTTTACCAAAGCAAGGCGCTTTTGTAGAAAGAAAAAAAAATGCGGCAGGCTCCCCTTTTAACGAACGCTGGCATAAAGTGCGAACAGGGACATGCTTCCAGGAGCACTGGAGAGCAAGAGGGAGCTGCTGATCTCATCAGAGAAGAGATCCAGCGGAACAAAGGCAGCTGTATGCCAAAGCGAAATGCAGCTCATTCAGCTGCAAGGCCTTGCAAGGCAGAGGCAGACGTTTTGGGGAGTGTGGGGGTAGCCCAAAAGAATGGGGTTTGAATGCCAAGAAGGTATCTGTTGGTCAGTTTACTGCACTCAGATGGGTTGGTTCAGTCCTGCCTCTGCTGTGTTGCTGTAGGCTCATTTCAGAAAGAGCTAAGCATTTAGCTAGGACAGTCCTGGCATGCTGCACCTTCAGCTGGTGTAAATCAGCCTGTCTCCACTGAAGACAGCAGAGCCATAGATGCTTGCTGGCTGCATGTTGCTGTTCCCTGAAATGCTGACTAAGGGAAACCTGAAAAGGAAAATTCCCACAAGCTTTCTTCTGTGGAAAAGAGAGTGAAAAAGGTCCTGTGTCCCACAGAGGGTAAACACAGTTCAGCCCTGCTGACTCTACCCTTGCAGGTCTTTGGAGTGGGGAAGATGATCTGCTTAGCTTCGCCATGTTGTAAAAGAGTGGGACCTGGCAGGGGAGGGAGGTGCTCTGGGGAAAGACTAAGCCTCCTTTGGCAACTTCCAAAATTTTGCCTCAGCTACTGGCAATGCAAATGTTTTATTCAAGCTGGTGACAGGAGCTGGGTAGGAAACAGCACCCACTAGCCTGTGAAAATGTTAAAGAGTTAAAAAAAAAAGTCTTTTTGCCTTAGGATGGATCCTTGATTTGTTGACTTTTTTTTAGAGAAATGTCACATGGTGAGAGAACGCCCTACTCCAGAATGGCTGAGAGACAGGTGGTTCAAGCATTTACCCTAGGCTGTGGGAAACAAACTTTGAATTACTGGTATGAATCAGTAAGAACTGGGACTTGAAATGGGGTCTCCTGTATCATAGGTAGGTGTCTTGATCAGCAATGGCAGAGGGAAGGGAGGGGGAAAGAGGGGAAAGAGCTTGTCTCCTTGCCCCCTTTCCCCTCCCCTAAATCCATCCTGGCTATTTTTCTATTGAAAAAAATCACGAGATCAAAGAAACCAGAATGTTTTTGGTATTGAAGAGTTGGCCTTTTTCTGTGAAAACAGCTTCCTCAGAAAAATTCTTGACTGGCGATATTGGCAAATGGCTATATAACCACGTCATCTCACCCAACACTTTCTGGAAAGTGGCTTACAGTATGAGATGCTGAAAGGGCTCATCATCTACTGTCCATATGAGATCACTCATCCAGCCTGACTGTAAGATTTTTAACTAGTATCCTTGAGCCAGGCAGGCACTGTGCAAATAGGAACAAAGATGTTAGATTTATCTTACAAGCCTTCAAAATAAAAAGACTAATACCAAACACCCCTTTCTACCAGAGGGAGTCCCATCTGATCATACCAACTCATGCTCTTGTGGGATCTCTCAGTACAATGACCTTTGGCTTGCTAGGGGGCTGGGGTGCAGGAAGGAGGGCTTGGGATATTGTAGGAGCCAGGAAGGGGCCAAAGGAAGGCAGACAGGAAGTGGCATGAGAACAGACATTAAAACCCAAGCTCTCCCAAACAACGTCACATTTTGGTCACCTTAGTTTGGGTACTCCATGCTTGATGCTTAGGTTGATTTTTAGAGGTGTGGATACACTCACAGCACCATCTCTAGTCAAGAGTTGCCTTGGGTGTGTAGCACACATGGAAATCAGGCCCTTTGTGCCCAGCACCCAAAAAATAGAGCACCGCAAAGAACTGGAAGCTGTTGAAAACCCAAGTCCATGTCTCTGGAGCCATGGAAGATGATGGGAGCAGCTAAGTAGCTAAGTTACAGTAGGGCATGCCTGTTTGAAGGCCAAATGGGCACTTCCTGCTTCCCAAACTATCTGCTCTCCTCTGCTCTAATCTCTATCTCTGAGTAAAATTGCCAGCTGCTTCAGAGGGGCATTTTGTTACAGAAGCTGTTAGGAACCCTGGCCCCAAAACACTTGTTGCCATTTCTAGTGCTTCTAATGGCTCTAAAACCACCTCTACAGAATGCCCTTTTGAGATGAGACAGGGCTCCACTTCTTTTAATGCCTAATGTTCTCTGCACATATATGGCTGGCATGTGATTACATTTCTGTCACTGGAATCAAAATGCAATAAGAATAACAACATAATAATGGTAGTCATAATAATAAATAAAAACCTATTTTCTTCAATCCATGGTTCAAAAAAACCAGCCCAGTCCAAATCCTTATCAGCTCAGTAGATGAAGACTGTGATTTACTCTGTCACCTATAGAGAACAGACCCAGCACAAGTCAGTTATCTCCAGCCCTAAATAAACGGGAGGGATTTGCCTTTTAACTGCCTCCCTTCTCTCCTGTGGAGTGTTGCTTTCTGCCTTAAGTAACCCTCTGGGCAACTCCACTAACCTAGTTTGTTTTAATAAACTTGAACAGTTTGAGCTATGCACCCTGAGTGTCTCAGCCACCTTTGCCACTCCACAGGACTCCCTTTTGTGCCCTGCTTTGCTAGGTTGCATAGTTAATGTCTCGGGGAAAGCTAAACAAACAGCTCCCAAGTTCCAATTCAGGGCAAAAGTGCCACACTTCCATTTTGAATGTCAGCCTTGGAGGGGAGAGGGGAAAGCTGAGTTAATTTGGAAAATGCATAACCTTTCACAAACATCTTCTCTAACTACCTTATCACTCATTTAAGGTCATAAAGATTATGCTTAAAAAAAAACTATTAAGTGGGCCAGTATTGCAAAATATTTTATCAACATTATCCATGAAACATGTCATTCCACTTTTCATTCTTTTGCTTCAAATTTACTTTTATGTTCAGAGATCTGATCTTAATCTTTTCCAATGTACCATTCTGTTTCCTTTCTTCTTTGAGTCAGTCAGACCTGGTTAATGGTTTATTTTAGCCAAAAACCCAGGGTGGGTTGAGAAATGAAGTCTGCACAGGTATTAAAAATGAATTAGAAGGAGGAACATAGAAACTAGGAGCTTAGGTATTGTGTTTTTTTAGGGGGAGGGACTTTCTGGCTGCCTCTCTATAGCAGTTCCTGAGACAGATACTAAACAAATGAATTATAGTGATTGACAGAAGTTATTTTGAATGCATCTTTGTCTGACTGAGTTGATCTGGCCCAGTGTTACACCTTCTCACTGTAAAAACATCCATGGAAACTTGCTGCCAGCAAAAGCCACCAGCAACTTTCTTGGATTGACAACTGGTACCTCAGCTAAAAGGACTACAAATGGGCATTCTCTCTTCACAACCCAGTGCCCTTCAGTAGACATACCTGTAAGATCAGATGGGGACCATACAAGGTAAGTAGGATATCTGAGGTCTCCTTTCTCACATGCTGCTAGGTATTGGCAATGGAGGAGCAGATTTAGTGCCCTATATCTGATATGTGTCCCACAAGTCCTGCACTGGAGAAGAATGCAGAAACAGCTTGTAAGTGTAAGATGCATATTGGATTTAAGACAGAACTGGGAAGAGTTATAGGGCAACTGCAAAACTCTAATGAATACTGAGATAATCCCAGATTTTTGTGCCATAAGCCTCTACTAACCAGGCTGCAGGGGGCATTCAGCACACAAATCAGTTTTAACCAACCTTTTCAGAAACTCCTATTCTTTCCTGTGAAATCCTTCTGATGGGTGCACTTCAGCATAGTTCCACCAAAGTCAATGGGGCTATTAGGATTGACACCAGCTGAGAGTGTGGCCTTTACTCAGTTTTTCATCCTCTTAATTGTATTTCTCTTGCAGACAAGATAGATGGGTATATACAGGAAAAGGTACAAATGGCCAAAGGAGGAGGAGAACTTTGAGCATTGGCCCAGGTTGGCACAAGTCCCTGTTAGCTTGCCACCAGGCACTTACTATAAAGAGGAGCAGAAGCAAGAAGGTGAGAAACACTCAACTGGAATAAAATTGGCCAGCAGACCAGAGGAGTTTTATTCTAGCTTAGTTAACATGGAAAAACTTTTTCTCTAATAAGTGCCAAGTATGAATCACTAGCAGACTGTCCTTATTAAAGATGCCGCAGAAAAAAAGGACAGTGGAAGGCATATTCATACCAGCTGAAAAAGAAACAGAACAATAACTAAGACACTGCTCACACTAGAACAGCACTTCTCAGTTTTGTCCATATTGTGACCTCAGGAGGGCCCCTCATCACATCTTGCCAGGCTGTAGCTGAGACCTCCCCTCTTATTTAGCATCCTGAGATGGGTAAGGTGGCTGGGATATGCAGGTGAGGAATATTTCTGAGCTATTGTTTCCCACTGCTTGTCAATTTGGGCAGGCATTACTTTATTGATTTATAGTATGTACACATTTTGCAGCTCCTCTCTGAAATCATGAACATTTTTTAATGAGGGTTGAGAAACAGAGGTCAAAAGGAATTGTTAAGGCACTCCTGGAGCCTTTTTTTGGTCCAATGGGGTTCATGAACCCTAGGATGAGAACTTGTACATGAGAAAAATAACTTGGGGTCTGGATGCCAACCATGACTCCTCTGGTTTCTCTTCTTCAGGGATGGTTGAAAATAGCTTGCCAATAGTAGTATATGACTGTAGTATATGTAGGACACAGACTATTTACAGCTCCTGTATTAGGAGGCATCCTACAAGAGAAGTCCAGCACATTATCTGCAAACTGGCTTAATTCTGTCTATGCTAGCATTCATATTGTTATTAATCACAGTGGACATGAGTCACAAGGACTACAGGCTGTTTTTCTATTGTAAACAGCACTAAAGTTTGTTCAACAGAGAGACACTTTATATAGCTAATAGAAATGGCGTGGACTCTGTGGACAAAGTCAGTTTCTAAGGAAGTGGGATCTGGCAGCATTTCTTCTAAAACAGAAGAAAGACCACTTTACTAAACAAGACATCCATAGAAACAGGGATATCTCCGGCTGTAGTGTCAAGAGAGGATGAATGTGGAGGACCACACAGAAGTTTTTTCAAATCTACCCTTGGAATGGGTTACCTGTCTGAAATCCAATTGGTGGAGATGTTCCTTGTGGAATAAGCAGAAATTGCTTTGGGGCACAAGTCTCCTTGGAAGAAACAGGTTCCAGTGATATACATTTTAGTCTAAATGGGTAGTATTTCTGTGGATTTCTTGCTTTTCCTTTGGTTCCTCAAAGTCAGTGAACATACTCTCACAAACTTAAACATTTTGGGTGTGTCCCCATGAGTGCACACATGCAGGGGTGCACATTTCCTACAGGACAAAAAACAGCGACACATATTTGTGCCACTGCTGTTTGTCCCCAGGCATGCCCCTACATGTGTGCTCTAGTGTGCAGCAAAGGGACACGAATGGGGTGGGGAAGGCTGGGGCCAGCACCTGTGCTGGCTCCAACAGCCTTACCTGGCATCCTGGGGGCCTCCAAGGGCAGCAGTGTCACCGACATAGCTGCTTAGAGCCTGACCGGCAGCCAGAGCAAGGCTCTGGCTGGCCAGGGTCCAGTTTCTGGAGGTACACACAGATGTCATGTGCAGCACGCCCCTTTTTTTAATGGCCCTTTTTGACACCGGGATCTCCTCTGTGTAAAGAAACCCACCATGCTAAAAATTAGCAGCGTGGTGCATGGCTGCACATATGCCATGTGTGGTTTACACAGCCTCGAATAGCTTTGAGGTGCCACAAACCACACATGTGTGCTCATGGGATGTGGCTTTTATGTTCTATTGCAATGGAACTGAATGACTTCTGCAGCAAGGTGCAGAGACCTCTCAGTATCATTGGAAAGAACAGGGCAAAAATGTAAATGTTCTCTATCCCTGGTGAAAATCATTGTGTTGCTTGTGCATGAAAGATATTTTAATAAGCATGGCACTTTGTCTTTATGGAAAATGAAAGACTGGATAGAAAAATGGGCTGTAGGCTAAAAGTTACCTCTCAGGAGGCTAGGTCCCAATTTAGCAAGGAACTTAAATGAGGGCCATGCTTCATGTTTGACACATTCAGTACACTAGACAGCGAAGCCAATAACTATTCAGAACAGCCTTAATTGTTACAAATCTGAAGACTTTCAAAAACTCAAAGGGAAACTACTAAGACCTGTAAAGGAGACTCCATTCTTAAGTTGGACTTTCTACTAAAGAGGAGAGGCAAGGCTATAAGAGGAGACCTTGAACAGAGGGCATTATCCAGTAGTGTATCCTTGGGTAGTATCCTAGTTACTGTCAAAAAGCCTGACACTGAAGGTAAAACCTTGATTTACATCTTGGTATCATTTCCTAAAGATGGTTGCCCCCCTGGATTCACCTGGAACCTTAAGGAAAGGATGTGGGGCAGATCTGAAGGCCACCTTCTGACACAAAGTTGTTGCCTGTACAGTAAACTGACAGCAAAAAAATACCACAACAGGGGCTTCAGTGTAGACTGTACTGCACTCACCCATTTGGGGTCTTGGATATGTACTCAGTAGCTGAAACCCATGCTGCTGTGACTTCATTTTTACTGGTACTTAAATTCTCTGGATTAAAGCTAGCCCTAGTATGTGTTTACATGCTGCAGTCTCACCTCTGCGGTGTAGACTGTGAGGGTTGAGTAGTCTCCAGATGCTGTAATAAGAAAATGAGAACAGATGAGTGCCTGGATTTTAACCTTAGTAACCTTCAACTTCTTTGCTTAGAAAGCTGGACTTTCATGTGTGAGCAAATCGGGCATGAAGGTCAGATGAAGCACTGGTCTTCCAGGACGGCTGACTTGCTGGAGAGGGCTGTGTGTCAGGGGATGGGTGTGCAGATGGGAATGCAAGTTGGGGGAGAGCCAAGCAGGAAGGACATAGAGAAGGCAGTCAGCGAGGTGCTGAGAGGCTGGAATAATGTTGGAACAGCGAGGAACTGGGTGTTACCAGTGAGGGACATAAGTGACTATACACAAATGGTAGGAGTATGGGGAATAAGCAGGTGGAACTGGCATTCCTGCTAGCAAATAGGGAATATGATTGTGTCAGAATAACAGAGACCTGGTGGGATGCCATGCATGACTGGGTCTGCCATAACGCTCTTATAAAAAAAACTGGGGGATTGTGGGCTGGCAGGTCCATGGTCAGGTGGGTTGGGAACTGGCTGAGGGGTTAAACCTAGAGACTGTTAGTGGACAGGTCTATATTGTCTTGTCGGGAGGTGGCCAGTGGTGTCCTGCAAGGTTTGTTTCTTGGTCCCTTGCTTTTCAACATCTTTATTAACAGTTTAGATGAGGATGTGGAAAGCATGCTGGTCCAGTTTGAGGACAATACTAAGTTATGTGGAAAAGCGGTCAAGCTAGGGGATAGGATGTGGATCCAAGCAGACCTGGACAAGCTGGAAAGGTGGGCAGAGTGGAACTGGATGTAGTTCAGTAAGGATAAATGCAGAGTGCTTCATCTGGGGAGAAGTAACCAGTGACATGAATATAGGTTAGGAGGAGATGTCCTGGCCAGCACAATGGCTGAAAGGGACCTTGAGGTTATGGTTGATCACAGGATGAACATGAGCCACCAGTGCATCACTGCAGTCAACAGAGTGAACAGCATACTGGGATGCATTAGCCAAGGTATTGCAAGCAGGGCTAAGGAGGTGATACTTCCGTACTACTCAACACTGATGAGATACCAACTGGAGTACTGTGTCCAGTTCTGGGTGCCGCACTTAAAAAAGATGTGGAGAATCCTGAAACGGTCCAGAGAAGGGCCATAAGAATGATTAAGGACCCAAAGGACAAACCTTATGAGGAATAACTAAGGGATCTGGGACTGTTCAGCCTGGGGAAGAGAAGACTGAGGGGGGACTTGCTGGCCATCTATAAGTATGCAAGGGGTGAATATTGGGAGCTGGGAGAAAAACTGCTCACTAGGGTACCCCAGGAGAGGACAAAGAGCAATGATCATAAACATTTAGAGGATGGTTTCAGGTTGGCTCTAAGGAAGAACTTCTTTATGGTAGAACTCTATTCCCAGAATCTGGAACAGATGTCCCAAGGAGGTGGTGTAGTCCCCAACCTTGGAAGTCTTCAAGAGGAGACTGAACAGAAACCTTGCTGGGATCATTTGATTTCAGCAGTATTCCTGCCTAGAGCAGGGGGGTTGGACTTGATCTTTTGAAGTCCCCTCCAGCCTTAATTTCTATGATTCTATGATCCTTAAGTCAGAAAAATGGGAACTCAAATCAATAGCAACTTTCTTCCTTTGGACAGTTCAATTAGATCTCTGAACCTTTCCAGTACCATAAAGATGATGATTGAGTTCTTACACTGAGCTAATTTTACTTTCCTATTAAGTAGAGATTATGTACAGGGGCTCCAGCAAGAACTAGTGACTGACTAGTTAAAAGAACGGGGATTTTGTTGTAGCAAAAGCTGGGGTACTGAACAATTGCTGGGGATAGAAAGAGAGGGATGAAGGGTGGAAGACCATTTCTGTGCACCAGAAGTTGGAGTAATGAGGGAAGTCAGCCTATTCCTCAGGGAGGTTTGAAAATCTGGAAGCTCAAGTTTTTTCTCTGCCTATAAAGGAATGAATTCATCTATCCTAGGGTTTTATACTGCTACCCATCATTGTAGCATCCAGCATTTTCAATGTGTAGCAGGGCACTGAGGTGCCTGCTGCTTGTGGAGCAGTAAGTGAGGAGCCCAGCTGCGGGTTGCCAGGGTAACCGGTGGGAGTCAGCTGACAGGAAGGGGCAGGGCCTGGCTCCCATATAAGTCCCAGGCTGAAGCCAGGCAGGCAGTTGCCTGCCAGCAGCCATAGGGGTAGGAGCTTTGCTGGAGGGAGAAAAAGGAAGAGGCTAGAATGCACAGGCAGTTGTTCGGGTGAGAGATGGAGAAACCCGGTGACAGGCTTGAAGGTGATTATGGCCAGATGGCTTAGGTTTATGTTATAGGCAAATGGCTTGAATTTGCGTTGACGGTCTACGACCAGAGGACCAGGTGAGGCTATAAGGGGATGGAGGAGGCCTCATAGGGGAGCCACAGCTGTGTGGAGACCCCAGAGAAGCCCCGGAGAGGGGGCCGCGAGAAGTCCCAGAAAGGGGGCTGCAGAAAGCCAGAGCGCCTGTGGGGCATGATTGCGAGACAAGGCTGTGGAAAGCCAGAGCGCCTGTGGGGCGCGATTGCGGGACAAGGGCTGCAGAGAGCCCGAGCGCCAGAGGACACGGAGAGTAACAAGGGCTGCGGCTAAGACCGAACAACATCTGGTAGATCTGCGAGGCTTGGGGTGTGGTACAGGGGTGGTTGGAGCCACATGTAGCCCATAAGGCTGGGGTGTTCAGAACCCCATTGTATAAACAAGGATTGGGGTAGCAGGAACCATGACCAGGAGAACGAGAGGCAACCTCCCTGTAACTTTTATAAGATCAAGATGTGGTGGGTGAGAACAAGGGTGCGTTAACGGAAACTTGGCACAGTAGGGGGCACTAGGGGAGAGCACGGCAACCCTAGGACGTTTTCCCCCGCCTAGTATACAATGTAGTAGGAACAGCAAATTCCCTGATAGTTTCACGAAGCTTCTGGCCCTTCTCTCCTTTGGAGTTAAAACGTTAATCTGTTTGGATTTTTGTTTTTTATTTTTTCTTTAGACAGTATTTATTTAGATTTTCAGGGTTTTTTCTCTTCAGGATGTTTTATTGGTAGGAGAACAATAGTTAGGAGGGTATATCAGTATTGTGAAAAGCATTCTGATGGTGGTGAAGCCTTTTTGAGGAAGAAGGATTAGCATAATTTCCTGAAGACAGTCAGACTCCTGGATTCACTTGTTCTTTGCTAGTATTCATTTTTCTCTTTAATAATTAAACTATTAAATTTTATATTATGACAACAGATATCAGTGCCTAAATTTACTATAATCTCTAAATGTCATTTAAATTAAATAAATATCCAAGCAGTATATATTTGCTGCCAGGCTCTAAAGAAAAATAAAACCAATTGAATTAAACTGCTGTTTCTACAGATACAGAGAACACATTCTTTCTTTCAGTTTATTCAGTTCTCTATATATTTCATTCAGATCTGATAAATTGAACTAGTGTTGAAAAGGTAGGGGAACTTACCATATATTCTAGTACATAATTCAAACCTTTCCCCAGAAAACAGCTGCTAGAAATTGGGGTGTGCAGTATAAGCCAGGAAATAAAGTAACAGCAGTTTCTACTGTGTAAACTTTTGTTGGGCACAAGTGACATACGTCTGCAAGTGATCCACAAGGACCAGAAGAATGAGCAGATTTGGCTCCCTGCTACTCAGTTAATTATTACATAATCATTGTCCCTTTCAATGACAAGGTGTGTATTGTATTCTGGGGCATGTTGTATGCAAACAATAAGGTATTTCCGTATTCTAATATATGAATAATAATGAAGTATGAGTGGATGAGAGCTACAGTTCTAAAATTTGAAGGACATGGTGATTAGAAACAATCCATTTTATCCAGGATCAACAGATAAAACTTCCTATGCTAGATAAGTACATTTAAGTTAAAACAATTGTTTTAATTAATTTTTCTTATATATCCCACACATTTAAGGTTTAACAAAATAAATTTTAAAATACCATGGTAGTTGACTTTCCATCCATGTACGGCATAACAAAAAATCGGAATAAAATAAAGAATGATTTAAAAAAATCATGCCTCATTCATCATGACATTTACAAAGATAAACTTTAAGATTGAAATAATATATGCTCATTTATACAGTGACTTAAATAAATAGCTACAGTTCATCCCCCTGATTAACAAAAGAACCAAATTTAGTGTAAGGGCTAATTTTAGCTGAAAATCAACCATGTTTTAATGGTTAGCAACAGCAAGAATCAATATTTCTTTAGGAAAATAAATACAAACAGATATGCAGAAAAGATAAAGATTGATTATTTAAATCAAGGTTTCCGGTTTGCTGATTTAAATTGGCAGTTTACATCTCTTTGATTTAAATCAGTGCACAATGGGATAGAACCCCTGGCAGATTCTAATCAGACCTTCCTCTAATTACATAGTGGAAGGTCTGTTACAACTCTGAAGCTTCAGCCTCAAGTTCTTCTACTGTTATAGTGACGGCCTTTCAAGCCTGCTGTATTGGGACCAGGGTGGCCTCCTCCTGGTGCTTTCTGTGCTTCCCAACACTGCGGGTGGGAGCCACTGGAAAGAGAGGACTCAAAATGCATGCCTTAGCCAGAAGTAGGCCTGGTATGCTTGCTTGCAAGTGGGGGTGAATGGCCTAGGTGCTAAATCTCTCCTCTGCAGATGACAGTGGGAGGAATGGCCACCAGGCTAGAACCTCACTGTTTGAACTAGGCCCTTAGTGGTGGCAGCCTAATGGTAGTTAAGAAAAGAAGCCAGTTCCTGCCACTTTCCACCCTAGATGGGTGCCTATAATTGGGTGGCCTAGAAAACTGGTCTTAGGTATGCTTGCATGGTTGTGGGGGAGAAGGGACTCTATTTCTCATCCAGCCCAATGGCTGGCCAGGAATGGAGTAGTGGCCTCCATGGCATGGGGGGTGGGAGAGGAAAAGTTTGAACTTAGGTCTTCACCTTGACAGACAGGCAGGTATCTAAGTTGGGAAGGTCTGAAGGCCTTCAGGCTGGAGATAATGCCTCCTATTTTTAATTCCAAGAGGGCAAGAAGAAAGAAAAGGCAGCAAACCAGGAGGAAAGGCACCACAAGCACAGAAGCTAGTCTTGAATTCAGGGCTTCATCGGCCAGTACTCTAGCCACTGGGCAGCAGCCAGCCTCCAGCCTCCAATAATTTGGTCTGCCTCAGATATCACTCTGGATTGTGGCACCTGAGCATCCTGGATGCTACCTTGGCTTCCAGCCCCCCCCATGCCTGTGCCTTCTGTGCCTCGGGAGGCCCATTGTTCCCCACATCTTAGTTCAAGGAAGGGGCAAGGTACTGTACTCAAGAGGCACTTTTTGCACAAGTCCTGCTAGAGACAGAGCCTCTTGAGCCTGCTGTGCTGAGGCTGGCTGGCCTTATCCTGGAGCCATGTCTTTACTGCTAAAGCTGCAATTCAAACCCTATTGAAATAAATACCACTTTTTCCATTGACTTGACGAGGCTTTAGAACAAGACTGTAGTGATCAGAATTCATTACTGTTCAATGGCCAATGAATAGTGACTGATTGGATTGTCTTAGTCCAGTTCCTAATGAGGATCTTTCCCCTCTTCACAAAATCTACTATCACAAATAGCACTAATTAGCACTCTTGTAGGTGACCTTACTCAGAAAATGATACACACTAATGGCAATGTGGGCCAGAAGCCGGCATTGTGCTTGCTTGTGCTGTGCCTTTTTTCATGCTTTATGGCAATCAATCAGCGCTTCCATAGTGTGAAATTCACTCTATACAGAGCAAAGCCACAATGATTAGGAAGGTTCGGAGCAGGGAGGATAACAGCAATAAACAGGAGGAAAGTAAAAGAAATCACAGTTTGAAGACTAAGCAGGGGAAACCATTGTGAGGGTGAGATCTTGGAGGTAAGTGGTAGAAACAAAATCTCCGGAGAGAAGTGGTAGAAATAGGCAAAACAAAATTCTGAATTTTGTATTGTAAGTGGCCACTCTTGTATCATTTAGATGGGGAATGTACTAGGACTTTTCTCCTTCTATTTTCTGTTCTATTCTGTTATTATTATACTGTTTATTACCTGTATTACTGTAGAACCTATGAGTCCAGGCATGATATAGGACCCTGTTGTGCCAGCTGTTGTCCAAACAATAGAGACAGTCCTTGCTCCAAACAGCTTATAATCTCCAAGTATCAGACGAGCCAACTGGTGGATACAGATGGACTAACGGGGGAAATACAAGTATTCAATTAGTGAACATGAGTTGGCCTGATAAATGGTGGTCTGCTCGTTGCATTACCTTACTTTATATTCTTAGATCCTTTCATAATCTATAAATATACATAAATGAATCAGCTGTCTGATCAGTGAAATGCAGTTGCCTCTGGAGTGGCATGTAACAACTATCTAGCAGAGTTATTTCAAATGTGCACGCACTGTTTGTTTGAATGGTGATTGTAATGGTCATAAATACCCCTGCTTTCAAGCCCCACACAGAGAAAGCAGGGAAAGTACAAATGCACAAACAGCGATTGCTAGCTAGTGCACCCTCTTCTTGTCATCTCTGAATCTGTTCCTAATCTTCTACTTGCCAACCCTGTACGACAGTTTGTTTTCTGCTCTCAGTTTCCTTTCTCTGGGACCATAGATGCTATCTGGCTTCTTTCCTATCAGCGTTACTGAAATTCATGGCATGCCCTTTGATTCCCTCTGTCCTGGTGCCAGACTCCAGCAGGGCTCTTTTATCGGATAGCAGGGCTACCTATTGTAACTTGAAGTGCATGCACAAATTTACCCAGCGGAGCACGCTGGCATATTCACCTGATAGGTTCTCCATTCTGCAGAAGCAAGTGCATCTCTCAGCCTCTTAAGGCCGCCAGAGCTGCTCTTTACATAAAGAAAATATGTTGGCAAGAAAGGCAGACAATTACACATGCTTTTGCTATTTTCCCTCTCTGAGAGCAAACACCCATTCATATCACATGATGTAATCTGGTGGCATATAGTGTCACTGCACATTGCGTTGAGTTTGGCCAAGATGCCATGCTGCTATCTGTGAAGTAGGTACTTGCATGGCCCCTTTCACGACTTCAAATGAGTCTCACAAACATTAAAGAATTTATCCTCACCATACCCCAACAATGAGGGGAGCTATCATAATATCCTTCCATTACAGAAGAGGAACTAGAGCACGGAATAGGCGCAACCTGCTTACCAAACAAGTCTTTGGAAGAGCCAAGAGATGACATCAGACCTCCTGAATCCCAGTTCAATATCTCACCCACAACACCATCCTTCCACATTGGTTTCACTGCTTGTTGCAGGGTGTACTTTGTCACCTGGTGCAGTGGTAATGAAGTAGGGTTGCATACACAGACATCCAAAGGTTATCCAAAAGGTTTAAACCTTCCACAGTTATCCAAAAGGTTTAAACCTAGCATTACAAAGCATGGCTTGCCACTGCTCAAGCTACAGTATAAATCCAAATGCTGTGAAGCAGTAATAGGCTATACAATCACTGGGGAGATAGTATAGGCTGCTTTATTGCTGGGGCTAACTATTAGTATGAGTCAGGCTCACTTGCACTAAGCTCATACATTCCGCACCTTTCTTGTTTTTGTTGCCTGTGGCACAGATGTTTGTGTCATCTCCAGTGCTATTCCTTTGCATTCCACTATGGATGTAGCCAGACAAAAATAAATATTGCTGTAACAAATAGGAGACACCTAGGTACTCAGGTACCAATCATGGCTTAAATACCTAAATGGATAGTCCCTAGGCACTTTCCCACCTTAATAAGAAAAAAAAATCTTATCTATGACTAAAATTTAAAAAAATGTCCTTTTTCTGTCCCATTTCAGTACATTTTGATCCAACAAAATGCATTTCTATTTTCTTGGTGATTCTCATGAGATAACCAAATTCTCGATCGTGAGGTTTCTCATGCTGAATACTTACTGTGTTGAGAAACAGATCTTTATTCATTGCTACCCAGTGTGTCCTGACATAATGTCCTAGATACATTATGGTAGCATAAGAGTAGTGATGTTGTAGCGTGATTGTCCAGAAACTATGCAAGAGGCAAGGATTTCTTAGGGTGATATATTTTACTGGATGAACCATGTAGTTGTGATAAAATTAGACAATCTTTTGAATGCAAGACATTCTTCCTCAGGCCTCTGATCAACAGAGATACATTATGAAAGAGCTACCAAGATACAAGGGGCAAGATACCAAGAACTTCCTGACCTTAGCCTTTGTGTGTAGTTTCAGGTCATTTCTACACATGTAAGATCATTAAGATACCGTCAGAGGTAGTTCTACACTTCAAAATGGAGGCAGGTTAAACCAAGCATAATTTACTGACTACACAACAGATGGTCCTGCCAACCCACAGGCTGCTACTAGCCCCATTCAGGTAGGAACAAATAGTGAAGGCTGGGAAAGAAACAACTGCATGGGACACAGGGGCATAAAATAGGGGGTTATGCTTCAAGACAGTGCAAGAAGGATGAGCATGAGGCATCAACCATTCTCCCCACTGTTGTGCATATTCCATGCACATTGATGCCATGTGCTAGTTAAGCAATAAAGTACAAATGCAGGGAATGACTCAGATCTTCTGTCTGTTGAGGAGCCTCCTCTCCAAATGGTTACACATTTAACATACCATGATAGAATCATGGTAGTTAGGTGAGTCCCTCTAGTAAATTCTTCCACCCCTGTAATAATCTTGTAAATTATCTGCTGCCCATGCCCAAAACTCCATAACCCATCCCAGCCCAAATGCCTGGGGGAAAAGGCGGATTTTGCAGAATAACTGGGATTTTAGCAAAGCCAAGCCTTGGAGGGTTGACGGGGAAGCAAGTTCTGATGCCCTTTAGCCAACCCTTTACAATTTAAATTGGGAGGGAGCTTGACCCTCCAAATGAAGCTGTGTAGTATGATATGGTGAGAGAGAGACAGTCTCTTTCCTACTCAGATCTGAAGCCACTTAGGTCTTTATAGGTTAAAATTAAAATCTGGGACCTAAGAGGCTACTGATACGCAGGGTTCAAATTACACTTTGACTCTTGGGGGGGTCTGCAAAAAAATTGGACTGCTCATCATGATACCCTAATAAAATCGGAGACCTCCCCAGGTTATGATTTTCAAATCTTACAGGGGGGCTCTCATTTCTTATGTTGGGGGGGGGTTCTCTGCTCCCCCAAGCTCCTCCATAATTCAAACCCTGCTGATGCAGATTCCTTAGCACTGATGTTACGTGCTCTGTGTTGCAATAGGCGGGCAGCTACATTGTACACTAGCTTCTCTTTCTGCATGGTCTCCAGAGAGAGTCCCAAGAAAAGTACATTAAACAATGTTCAACAGGAGCACCACAGGCAATGAGGTCTTGTTACATCCTTGCCTCCTGTTCTCATGCCAGTTGTGTGTGCTGTTCTCACACGCAGCTCCATGCCCCATGGTTATATATTAGCAATGACACATTCTTTAGCTCGAGCCTGGGTTGGACGTAGATTGAATACTAATAATACAAAGTACAGCAGGGGAAAAATGCTCAGGGGTCAAGTATTTCTGGTCTTTGCTAACCAGAAAGAACATGTAATAAAACATTTCCAAGTAGGTGGTGTAGGACCCATTAATTACTGTTATTGATTACAGTTCCTTGGTGCTTTCAGGTGTATTTTAACAACCACTTCCTTTCCTTTCAGTAGGAAGACACAGACAGTGCCCCTGTCCCCTTGCTTCACCTGTGGCAGATTACGGTGTTCATAGAATCATAGAAGTAGGGTCGGATGGGACCTTGTAGATCTTCAAGTCCGACCCCCCGCCTGGGGTGTTCTTTCTGTTTTGAACACCCACGGGGTGTTCTTTGTATTTTGGGGCAATGGACTTGGTGGTCATGCGACAGTGTAGTTTTAAGAACAGGTATGACAAATATTTGTATAGGATGGTTTATATAGGAGTGATTTCTAATAAAATTAGACAATCTTTTGAATGCAAGACATTCTTCCTCAGGTCTCTGATCAACAGAGATACATTATGAAAGAGCTACCAAGATACAAGGAGCAAGATACCAAGAACTTCCTGACCTTAGCCTTTGTGTGTAGTTTCAGGTCATTTCTACACATGTAAGATCATTGAGACACCATCAGAGGTAGTTTTACACTTCAAAATGGAGGCAGGTTAAACCAAGCATAATTTACTGACTACACAACAGATGGTCCTGCCAGCCCACAGGCTGCTACTAGCCCCATTCAGGTAGGAACAAATAGTGAAGGTTGGGAAAGAAACAACTTCATGGGACACAGGGGCATAAAATAGGGCATAAAATAGGGGGTTATGCTTCCAAGACAGTGCAAGAAAGATGAGCATGAGGCACCAACCATTCTCCCCACTGGTGTGCATATATTCCAGCTTCATTGTTGTGCATGTTCCAGAGAAGGGTGATTTCTTCTTGAGGGGGTTGAACTAGACCTCCTGAGGTCCTGAGCTGCCCTATTTGTCTACGATTTTGTGATTATTTCTTGTTGAGCATCAGTACCGAGCAAGGAAGAGACACCATTCTACCTCTATAGGCCTTTTGGATTAAAATAACTAACAGGCAAGCAAATGAAAGCTCATAGTACATGGGGTGCTCAAATTTTGGAATTACTGTAGTGAGCAGCAATTCTGGATAGGCACTGGGGGGACAGCATGCCTTTGCTGAAAGGCTTAGAATGGAAGACATGTTTTGAGAAGAGGGTGGTATAACTGGTGCCAGAGGCTCCTATTACTTTAAGCAGATGCCTTAGCAAAACAAGCTTGCTGTCTAGGCTTGGGAGCTGGGCAGGAAGCCAAAAGGCCAGAAGCCATGGTGGTAGGGGCTATCCCTGAGGAGTGATGATCCTGGGAGCTAGCCACCCTGAGGCCTTATCATGCTACAAGTGGAAACTCAGCAGATCAGGCAAGGAGTCCCAGGCACAGAGGATCACAAGGCAGAAGGTGCTGAGATGGAGGAAACAGAACTGAAATAGGTGGAATTGACCTAGCAGAGGTGATGACAGGGGATGGAATGAATGAGGGTCTCTAAGCCCATTGTGTATGCTACCCTTTGCTGCATACCCTCTGTCACTACTGACCATGCATTAGAAAAGCAAAGATGGTGCATAAAGGCAACACATTAGAGCTGAGGCAAAAAGCCAATGGATGTAACATGCATGATTTGGGATAGTGTAGTTGGGACCTTGCCCATGATAACCCCAGTTGCTCATACCAGCCATTCCAGTCTCAAATTAATAGTACCAGAGTTATGCATTTGTGAACTGGTCTTTTGTCTGTGCCCCTATCTCTTTACATATGTAATCTGTCTGCTTGGAACACATTGTGAAGTATCATTGCTGCCCTGAGCCCTGAGAGAGACCTTGAGCGCATGCAGCCTTTGGACAGCTTCCATAGCAGTTGTGCCATCTTTCTTGCTCAGGATCTAACTATCACTTTAATCTCTATAAAAGTCACACATTTAGGTCAGCTGGGAATGTTTTTAATAAGATTGCTCTGACCAAACAAAGAAATGATTCCTTCCCCCTCCCCACTCCCACCCAACAGTCATTTCTCTGGGAAAAGCATTAATAACAATATTGATGCAATTGAATCCCTAAATAAATACAAGTCATAGCCCAGGAAATCTTTACTTTTAACCGATTAAAGTTAAATAAGAGAAGCAGCCATAGATGAAGGAAATGAAGTCAAAACATTGCTCAGAGGAGAAATTCTAACTACCTTCCATATGCTTTTATCAAGCACCATAGTCCTAGGCTGGAGATCAAGGTGCCACTCTTGCTGTGTCTGCTGGGCAACAGTGATTTTTCAGCCACGTGGTACTGCAGAGTGTGGGGTGATATTAACTATCTGTGGCTACTGCTCCTTCTTCCTCTGCACTTCCTCATGGTGTATGTTATAGGCATTCAATGATTCTGAGTCCTGATTCTTCCTCTAATAAGTTGGGCAACTCTCAGGGAAAATGACTTCTAAGTAGACATTAGGCATAGGATGCAGGTGAGGGAGAAAGCTGCTCTGGGCAATACCAGAGGGTGCTGGTGACGAACCTGTTCAGGCTCTTTTTGTTTTTTACCTTTTATCTTCCGCTTGGCTTCATGTTTCACAAAAGCTGGATAATATTTCCAACATTTTGATGTGGACATAAGAGAGGGTGAAAGACAGGGCAGGGTTATGTGGAAAAAAAGAAAATTGGAAATGTTTTCAACCCTAGAATGAAGGTGGGATATCCTTCAGCCCATGTTCATTCATGTATTTCATACTGAGGGGATTGGGTGCACCTCACTGAACTGTTCTATTTAGGTTTGGGGGTCTTTGGAGGTAATTAGTCCTATGTTAGAGAGGCATCCATCTAGGATGTACATGATTCGTGCTTACCCTAGCTATCCAGCCAGACTATTTCAAACAATGCAGCTGAATGCTGTTTTAGGGAGGGGTAGCTCAGGTCAGGACCTCAATTGCAGAAGCTAATCAGTGTTCTTTGATGCTAGAATTTCATTTTCAAACCAGAGGCCAACCACCAGCTGTGAATTATTGACATGAGCAGAAAATTATTTAACCTGCTCTTGGGGAGGTGTGTCTGCTTCCTACAAAATCCACTCAGACTGTTTTATGTGAATTGTAGCTTCTGGGAAAGGCTTCCTATTCATCAATATCTCCTGCTGCCTATCTAGGTATTTATTCAGCCTCTATCACTGATGTGCCTGAGAACCTAATAAAGGTTAGTGAATTTATCTTCACAGCACTCTGGTGTGATAAGAAAGTGACATATTCAAAGTTCATCATAGAGAGAAATGAGTTTGGTCAAAGTCACATGAGAAATCAGTGAGAAGAATAGGATTTAAACCCTAAATTCTAATCGTGCTCCTTAACCACAAAGCCATCCTCCTCCTGATGTGAGTGACATGTTAGGATTAGGCAGTAATATGTTTAAACTAGTAGATAGTAGGTTTAAAACCAAGAAAACAAAGTTCTTTTTCATATTGTGTATAATTAAAGTGTTGATCTCATTGTCACAAGATGTTGTGGAGGCTGACAGTTTAACCAGATTCAAAAAGGGATTGAGCAAATTCTTGGAGAAAAGATGCATCAGCAACTATTGGCTTAGGGATCCAGACTGAGTTGAAACTTAAATGCTGGAGGCTGCAAGTGGAAAGGAAAAGAGGTAAAACCCTGGTCATACCCTCTTCACTTTCCTTTTCAGCATTCACTCTTCACCACTGTGTAACACAGGATACTGAGCAAGATGGACCTATGTTCTGACCCCGTAAATGGCAATTCATACGTTCTGATGTATGTTTGTATTACAGTCTCGCAGTTCCTTGTAGTTTGAAGGGCATACAGAACTGTGAAGGAAGCTCAAGGCTTTGCTTCCGCTATGACTGATGGCTAAAGAATATTCAGAATTGAGTAGTTGCCTGGCCAACGATGGCAAGCTAAAACAAGAAGTAGCCACTGTCTTGCTTCCTAAAACAGGAACTGACTCACTGGGCCAGTTCTGTCTGTCCTAACTCATTCATTCAAGTCACCTAACTAAAGTCAGGCAAGTCTCTGCCAAATCTTGTCTTCTCCATTTGGCATGTTGGCTAGGGTCCCCCTTACAACATGCCATGTGCAGGAGGTGGTTCACACTTTGATATCTCTAAATCACCCTGGTTTTTCTGGAGTCCAGCTCTCCCACCCCTTTCATGCTTGTACTGAAGTTTGTACAGGGAGTGAAGTTATTCAGCTGCAGCAGCATGCTGACCTGGGCTATTTTCATGATGAAGAAAGAGTGGATTTTCCAGTGCTGCTGTGGAAATGCTTCTATTTTGCTGTTATTCCAATGTGAGGTACACATTTAGGAATGTTAACAGAATTAAAAAAAACCCTCCCTGGTATCTGCATTTGTTGTGTGTCTTTTTCCCCTGCAAATTTCTTCAGTGACCTTTGATAAGAAAATTGGCCTCCTGGAATTACACTACACTGCTAGAGGCTCTTGTGAGACAACCCTTATCAAAGCTTGAGCACAAGTTCCCACCCAGTCTGGAGTGCCAATCCAAATTTACCTAGGCTGGTATGTTGGCATAGATCTCCAGCCTCTTGGCTTCATAGTCTTTATCTTCCTCTACAATATGAGGCCATTATTTGAGCTGCTCACTGTCGTCACTAGCCTGTTTGACATAGCAGAAATATGTCCAAATGAAAACATGTGCCCCCCTCCCGAAAAAACAAAGAAAGAAATGTTTGAAATATGTATTTCCCAAGTGCACTTCTGTTTACTTGATGCTGATTGTTCAAGGAGGTGTTTTTGGCCTCTTCCATTTTTAGGTTCATGACCTAACAAGGACCGTATTCTTGTTGCAGTGTTTACTGGGCAATGAAAGAATAGCAATGGTGGCCTCTTAATGCCAGCTGGCAATGCGCCATGTGACTGTTGTCAAATGGTTAGTCTGGGATGTAATACTAATATATCTGACTTAATTTAAATCATTCCCAAGATGCTCATTTTGGGGGTGTATGACTGAATATATGTTTTAAGCTGTCACTGCAGCTGGGTCTCTTCATCCTTCTAATATTGCCTGTGGCATTCCAGGTGCATCTGGAAAATGTGTTTGTCCTATGAGGCCAAGTTCCTCCTGATGGCACATCCATCTTCAGGGAACAGCTGCTGACATGCCCCCACTGGACCAGCAGCAGTGGTTGAGTTTTCAGCAGTGGTGGTTGCTGCCACTGTAGCCTTGTACTTCTGTAGGATTGTAGAACTTAATATGCTGCCGGCAGATTTTCATACAGTTGGATACCTGGACTGTTTTATGTGAATTTGATTGCTGGGGTGACAGCTCTAGAGGCTGATAATATCAACACACAGGGCAAGAGCAGTCACACAGCAAGCTGCCTTCCACCCCATCCTGTAGACACTGCCTGCAAGTGACCTCTTTTAAGGACTTTCAGTGTTTAGCCTCTCCACTGAGGCTGTCAAGAAGCAGACACAAACAACCTGCTTTGACTCTGAGTAAAATCTCTGGTCTCCTCCAGTCAGTGGGAGTTTGTCATTAGCTTCAGCATGGCCTGGCTTTCACACAGTGCATGTACTGCATGTGATGGCTGCCATATGTCCCAGTGCAGGTACCTGCACAAGAATTACGCCTCATTTTGGATCCCCTTCTGCTGGCTCTTTGTGCAGTAATGAATTTCACCTGATAAAAGCTGGAATAAGAGCCCATCTTTTCCCAACCTATTTCATTACATGGCTCTCAAGAGGGAAATGCTTCTGGGCTCTAGGAACTGGGGCTGGATTTAAGCCAGTTCCCCTAGGGGTAAGAAAGAGAGGCCCTCTTGTCCTGTATATAACAACCTGAATCACCAGGCCTTGTGAATACTTGCTCAGAAGCCTGCTTCATGCACATTTTTGTATCCATGTAACTATAATAGGTCAGAAACTGACAAAGTTAAATCAGTGCTACCCCACACCTACCCAGTATGGACACTGCTAGGTCAATATAGCAGTGCTTAGAGCATTGGTAGAACTTACTTGCACATGGAGAACATGCTTATTTAAAACAGTAACATTTCCATTATCTGCAATATTGTGCAAGCTTCATGCTCATCTCCAACCCTCCCATCACTCTTGAAAAACTCAACACTGTTTCTCCACCAACCCTAGCCAGCAGCCCCTTGCATCCTATACACGGTAAGCCTGATTGATCTCATATTAAGATCTAACATCTACATTTCTAAAGCAAAAAAAATGCTGCTTTAAATGATTACAAAATGTATTCAAATTAAACAGGAAAAAAATAGAAGAAAGAAAAAAAGTGAAATTTTTGTGCCAAGGGACTTATCCCTGAGCACATGATGGGTTTGCAGAACAATGCAGAGAGGGAGTATATGAAAAGGGTTTATGACAGCCAGGGATTTAGGATGTGAAACTGCTTTGCAGGAGTTAATCCCAGGTCCAAGGAGCAGTTTAAAGTGACACATTAGGAGTGTGGTTAAATTTAGGTGCAGCGGCAGGTGAGGAACAATAGCCTAACAATGATAAACAGAGCAAGGAGCTTCCATTTGTCATGAAATGTTAGGGCTAAAAAGTCCATTACATGTATTTAGCAAATCAGTGAAGTGCATGAGACATACATGGCTCTTTGCTAGAGCTCTACAAAACTGCCAGGATTTGCTTAATGAGCAATCACATATGAAAGTGTAATTTTTTTTGGCAGGTGCTGAGATTTTTTTTTCTTTCCACTGAGGTATCCCACATTCTGCAGGAGATGGGGAAAAGTGTACTGTGCTGAGCTGAGATAGCCTGCCAGGTGCACCAATATGGTTTATCATTCACAGAAGGGTATGACGACTAAAGGGTCCAGCCTGCAGCACTTTTATCTTGATTCAAGTGGTCAAGTCCCCTCTGCAATGCCTATTGGAAACAAGGTGGAGTATAGAATCATAGCACCATAGAAAATGAGGGTTGGAAGGGACCTCAGGAGGACATCTAGTCCAACCCCCTGCTCAAACAGGACCATCCCCATCTAGATCATCCCAGCCAAGACTATGTTGAGCTGGACCTTAAAAACTTCCAAAGATGGGGATTCCACCACCTCTCTCAGTGACCTGTTCCAATGCTTTACCATCCTCCTAGTGAGAGTTTTCCTCATATCCAACCTACACTTCCCATGTTGCACCCTGAGACCATTGCTCCTTGTTAGGTGCAGAATCTGCCACCACTGAAAATAGTTTAGCTCCATCCTCTTTGGAACCCCCTTCAGGTAGTTAAAGTCTACTATTAAATCTCCCCTCAGTCTTTTCTTCTGCAGACTAAATAAACCCAGTACCCTCAGCCTCTTCTTATTAGTCATGTGCCCTGTGGCACATGCTGGTATCACACGCTGGGACTAGTAGTCTGCAACAGATAATTGGTTATATTAAAGTAAGGGTAGCAGCTACCTGTTCTGTTGTATGAAAATTAGGTGCAAGGGCCTGTCAAGTTTTAACATGGTCCTGGGTTGGACAAAGAGGCTATGATGCACCAGTGATACAAAGACAAGCAATGATGTTCTAACACAGTAGTTTTCAATCTTTTTTTCATTTGTGGACCCCTAAAAAAATTGAATAAGGGTGCAGATGCCTTTGAATTGTAAATTTGGATATTCACGTACTTTAGATCGATCATAGTCATGTTTTGCAGACCCCTTAGACATAGTATCTGGGCCCCAAGGGACCAGGGACCACAGGTTGAAAACCACTGTTCTAACACATGGACTAGAAGGGAGAAAAAAGTAGTGGCTGCCATGTTACTGGGAACTTCTTCTCTAGCACCTATACTAGTGCTAAGGGCTAAGGAATAAGTGTTTCAAGGCAGGCACATTTCAAAATAGAGGTACCACATTTGTAACACGAGGATATGGATTCAAAAGTGCTCAGCAACAACTGTTCACTCCAGGCTGTTAGGGAGCGATCAGCACTCAGCAGCTCCCACTGAGAGCAACTGGACTTGGCCATTCATTTAGGGACCTTAGACAAAGCATTCGTCTGCTGGGGAGTTTTGAAAATGTGATTCTGTATCTTTAAACCGTGAAGTACAGCAGCAAATGAATTTCTTAAGGATGACTAATAATGTGTCAGCTACAGTCAGAAGTGCTGAACTGCAAGAGTAAATTCTGGGCTGACAAACTCAATTTTACCCTGCTTTTCTTTGGTAATTTGGTACTAGTGAAAAGTGCTCTGGAGCATGAGGCACTCTCCATATTTGTAGAAAATGTATTGCACAGGAAGCAGATTAACAATGCAATCTGCCCCACTGATACGTCTCAACCTGTGCCCCTTTCAGTTGCTGGCATTTCTTTCAACACAGCAACAGAAGCATGCCAACCGCTCTCATGCAGACTCCTGTTCGTTATAAGAGACCTGCAGCCCCACTGAGCTCCTGTCAGATGAGAACAGACCTTCAGATCACTTGTTTACATACTGACTTTGGCAATGGTTTGTGTGATGACCAGAACTGAAGAGAAAGGGTCAAGTTCCAGGAGGGACTTGGTGAAGGACCAGATGCGCAGGAATATAGGGCCCATGCTGGCTGCTGGCAGACAAACTGTCAAGTCCCCTTGTCTATCAAGAGGTATTTTTCACAGCTGTCATCCTGCCTGATGCATAACGTATTACTCTGAGATAGTCTGGGATCCTTTTAGTTCTGCCTTTGCCCCAGGCATTTGTACCGAGATAAAAATAATCCACCTAAGTGTCACAGTTCACCACAACCCACAATTCATTTTGTGTTATTCTCAATCTCTGTGCAACCTGAAGTGTTCAGTTCTTCACTGGAACAAAGCTGTGGTCTCCAAACTTAAGTGCAAAACACCAAAAACCAAGTGATGACAACCTTAAAAACACAATTTAAATGCTAATCTAATTAAACTGGTTCAATGTACTTTCCTCAAACTTTTAATAAGGTAACACATGCCTGGATAACTAGATTTCCTCCCCATTGTTCATGCACTTGCTGTGGATGATGATTGGAGAACTATGATAACATAATCTTATTTGGATGTCCCAGGTGCCTGCACCACCTGCCAGCTATTGATATCAAGTTAGGAAAATGAAGATGGATGGCTTGGGCAGAAATATTCAATTACTTTGTTTCCTTTCCAAAGGTAATAACCTGAAGAGTAACCAAGTTATTTTCCCTTTTGTTGTCACCATTTCCATTTCCTGAGATTTTTATTTGGTTATTTTTATTTTTCTACTCACCGCCGCTCTGAGATGGATGCGCATTTCTTCTGGTTCTGAAGGCCACTGACTCTGAGTCTAAATCAGCAGCTCAACTGGCATATACTTATAAAACTCAGCTCAAACCTTGCAAACTGAAGTGTCTCGGTAAAAATTTCCCAAAGGTGGGGCATTGAGATCCAAGATTTTACCTTTCTTTCTATCCAGTTGGGTACAGCTCTGATGTTTAGACCTGGGAGGGATGAACAATCTTCTCTCACTAAGAACTGTTAAAGTATTTTGTGGACCTTACCCCTTATAGCTCAGTGAAATACCTGAGGACCTCCACAGCTGAATAGGATATTCACAACAGGACGACTCCTTGGAGCTCTGGGGGGGGGAAATCCATGACTTTTCTCCACTTACTGGAAGGTTTGAAAGATCTTTGGAGACTCAGAGTTGTTGGCCTGAAGAAGGGTGTCTGCACCCAAAAGCTTGCAAAGAACAGTTTCCCCAACTATCTAGTTGGTCTAATAAAAGAGATCACATTTACCCAAAAACCTTGTCTGTCTTCGGAGACTCAGGAATTCATAAAGTTGATTGTTATGCAACTTACTGGGTTGCAAAGATGCACCAAGGGATGATGCAAGATGATGTTCACACTCTTTATATTTTCCCTTTTGCTTGCCTCTCTAACTACTGGCTGTGGCTTCTCTCTTATTTTTTTTAGTTTGCTTTTACACCTCTTTCTTTTAGTGTGCCCCTGGACTTTTTCATCAGGCTCTGATGCTTCTCTCACAGATCTTTTTCTCTTTTCATTCCTGCACTACAGTATCTCCCTCATTGTGCTCTCAGGTTTTGCCATCTTGCTGTTGGCCAGGGCCAGTGGCAGACCGACGGGGGGGTGGGGGTGGAGGGTGGCGCCAGCCAGGCCCTTCAGAGTTCTTATCATGCGACATGACTTTAAGTATTGCTATGAGAAGCATAGACGGATGAGGGTGCACAAATGCAAGCGTTGGCCCCAGGTACCGGAGACTCGTGGTACATCACTGGCCAGGGCTCTACAGTTCTGGATAGTGAGCCTAGCTAGAATACAGGCAGTGCCTAAGCCTGGTGGAGATTGCCTTCACCCCAAATGCAGAAAAATTTGCAACTTAGGTCCAAATCAAGGGGCGACTTGACTTTAACCTCTATTCAACTTCTTAAACGCTTTTCCTTTTGCTTTCTTTGATCTGCAACTCTCTGTCCACTGATACCCTAAGGAGAAACCCAAGGCTCATGCATGCCTTGGGTATGGGTGGCAGTTTGTTAAGCAGGAGAGCTTAACAAACCCACTTCTGGGAACAGGGACCCTGAGAATTCTGTTCTCATGCCAAGTGCAAGATATCTTCATGGTGCTTTAAATTTCAGTAGCTATTTCAGACAAAGAGAATATATCCTCTCAACATTTTCTTCCTTGTTATCAAGGTTTTGTTATCAAGTGGTGAGTCTATGCCAAGATTCCCACAGCACCTCACTTCACCTGAATAACTTCCTACACCTTTCCTGAATTGCTTCTCCAGACATATTTGATGACACATGACTCACAGCCTAACAACCATGATTTGACATTCAGAAATCTCTGCTTCTGTGAAAGTGCCTATGATTTGGCCTTTCATTAGCATTAGATAGAGAGCGATTTCAACCATGGAATTTCCTTCCTTTAGTTGCTGTCTCATGTCTTTTTGCTGCATTTGGGTGTGTTTTTTCTTTCTTTCTTGGACTTATCTGAGACAGTGTACATTTTCTCTGTCCTGAACCATGTAGCTAAGAGGAGTGCAATCTGTCTGGCCAAATTCCAGGTGACCAGGCCCTGAGGAGCTATGGGAACTGGTTTGAAGGAGCTGCTTCCAATAACACCCTCCGCCTCTTTCAGTTCCTAGTCTGCATGTCCCTCTTTCTTGAGCTTGGGTACTTCACTCTGCAATAAACCATAGACAAATTTGTACCATAATGGGGCATCAAGGAGGCAATCTGTACAGTGGAAGATGGCCAGCTAGTCCTAAAAATGTAACTGCATGATGGGCATATGGGGAATGGGAAGGGGGTTTCAGTCTCTAGTGCTGATGGTAGTTTTGATTGAGAAATGTTTTTGTGCCCAGCCCTTGTGGGGTTATGTCCTTTCATCTTTTTAACATAAAGGCCTAAAAAGTTGGTCTTTCTTTCTTTTTTGATTTGTATGAGTGTCACTGTCCTAGCAAACTGCAACATGGATTTAAAATCTATTCTCTGCATTGTCCAGTAATTGTTGGACAGCATCTTGAACTGAAGATAAGACAGATCACTTGAAACCTAAAATTAGCCTGAGCCTACCGAAACTCATAGAAAAAACTCCCAATGATTTAATCAGGCTAAGACTGAGCCTCCTTGTAATGAAATCAAAATAATCCAAAACCAAATAAAAAGGGGGATTTAAAATAGCTAAGCAAATGAAACAGGAAAGATTCAGAGTTGTGTCAAGCAGAGTCTGTGGGGGCTGTTAGGAACAAGATATGGAAGAGTAAAGGGTGAAGAAGAGGAAGAATGAAAATGGCACTAATTGAGGTGAATGCTTGACTGCTTGGGTCATTTAATATTGGATGCTGGAAAATGCTTGGGGAAAATTCTGCCTTTTTTCCACAGGATGGGCTAGATGTGGTATCTGCTAGACCTATGGTAGGTCGTTGCCGGTTCCATTTCATGTGATTCTCAATAAAGGCCATTTTTCCATGGAGGGGAATGCAAATAGCTAAGCAGTCATCAATAGAATCTCTTAGGCACCACTGAGTTCTCTTTTAGGGCATCAAACTATGGTTCCTAAATCAGGATCTAATTGGCGGACACCAGTGTATTATTTAGAAGTGTCCAGTGATCTTAGTCTAGTGAAGAGCAAGGTCTCATTGTGCTAGGTGCTGTGTAAACACATCGTGAGAGAGACAGTCCCTGCACTGAAGAGGTTACAGTCTCTACACACAAGCAAAAGGGGCAATACCAGAAATATTATTCTCCCAGTTTTTATAGAAGTGGAGGTACAGAGAATAGCCGGCACAAGGTGACACTGAGAATTTATGGCATGGCTGGAAAATGAATCCTTGTCTTTTGAGTCCCAGATCAGTGAGCTAGACTAGGGACAGAAGTTACACATAAACCTGTTTAAATGATCAGGAACTGGTTTAAACCTGTAACAGAACAGAAGCTCTGTGCACATAAACCAGTTTCACAATGGCTGAAACTGGTGGTTTAAGATAAACCTGGTTGAATGTAGTATCAGACTTAACTGATTTGGGTCAAACCAGTTTATGAAACTTCTGCCCCAGACCCCTTCCTAGTTCAAGTTAAATCACAATCCCCCAGCATGCTTTCTAACCCTGTGCTGGGCTGTGCTGTCTGCTCCAGAGAGCAGGGCTGGCCCCGTCCCTCTGCTTCCTAAATGGGACAGTGAGGGCTGACTGATGGGGTGGGAGGGGCAAGCCCAGCTGGGGATGCAGCCCAGTCTGTGGGGGGGGGTGCCCCCCCAGGCAAACCCTGGCTGTGTTCTGGGGCCAGGGAGTGGGATTCAACACCACTTCCCCTGCTCAAACTTACTGCTGGCTACAACTGTGGACTAAAAATCCAAGAGGCACCTGGAAGCAGGAAGAGGAAGTGATGAGCAAGCCTGCAGAGTCCTGCTGCTGTAATTCTGGATTGCAAATCCCAGAGACCTCTGGGACAGCAGGAACAGGAAGTGAACACACAGCCAGAGAGTCATGCTCTAGCATCCCCTGGCTTCTGGCCTAAGTCACTGTAGGCATGTGGCTGCATTTCCCAAATCAAAGGTAAATGTCTGTTCACTTCTGTTTCAATTTAATCTGTGCAGTTTAGGCCACCCTGCAAAGACTGAATTGATTTAACCTCAGGCTTTTTGACTATCTATACCTAGCCCTAATGTTAATACCTTCCTGCCTTCTTGGGAGTTCCCAATCTGGAAAGATCTCTTCAGTGGAGGCCCCTGGGGCATACTGAAAATGTGGTGATAACTGCTATTCTTACACTTGCTATTAGCTTTTAATTTCATCTTCCACAATGTGCAGAATGAGATGTGAGTCACCCTCCCAAGAGATCCGCAATATCAGCTCTTCTGTCTCACCCTACATATAGACTTCCAGAGCAGATACAACATACTGAATAAGATCAAAGTCATTCCCTATGGGGAAAAGAGGATTTAGTCCCATTCTCAGGCTTATGGCATTCCCAAGATGCCAAGTGCACTGTCACTTACAGAGAAGAAACATCAGCATTTCAGTCCTGGAGGGTATGCAGAAAAAGCAGCCTGACCAACCAAGGTATCCCCCAAGCACACCCTGCCCACCTGCTCCCTCTTACACACCTCAAACCCACAAACACGGCATGTAGGCTGCTTCTAGGTGTCCCTCTGCAGCTGCACTGGAGACCTTGCTCTCCAGCACAACTGAGAGAAGCCACTGGAGATAACTACAAAGCAGCCTCACCCATGCATTTCAGGCTTTGCAGTATGTGAGCAAAGCATGTAGGTGGGGAATATCTGTGCTAGGACAGGCTGACACCAGCATATAGAAATACCTAAAGGGGCCATATCCTCTACTTTCCTTGCACTTGGCCATGAGAAGTTCCATGTTGAGTCTCATTTCGGACCCCTTGTCAAACACTAACTGAGATTCCTATAGTGCGCAAACACATCTAGACTGAACTGGTCCTAAGAATTATCTGTGGATTTTTATGGAAGTAAATTTTAATAAGCAGAGATGGATAGCTTATCAATTCATAGATTTTCAGAAAGACTGTTCTGATCATGCAATCTCCTGCAAAACCCAATTTCTAAAATTCTAATCACTAATCCTGCAGTAGATAGAACTGGTCTTCCCTACTAATCAAACTCAAAAAATTGTGGTTAGCTAGGCAATATATTTTAGGAAATCATCCAGCCTTGGATTGAAAGAGTTCAAGGGAGGATAAGTTTGCCACTTTCATCAGGAAGCCATTCTAGTGAGTAATTTTCTTACATACAGGGCTGGACACAGCCATGGGTGAACCAGACAGCTGCCCAGGGCCGGGACGGAAAAAGGGTCCAAAAATGGTAATTTTTTTACTACTACTACTATTATTATTATTATCTCTGATGAAGGCGGCCCTGATACCAAAAGTTTGCCCAGGGCTACCAGGAGTCTAGGTACGATGCTGCTTACCTATTAAATAGCTGCAGCTTATTTCCAATTTAAAGTTGATTAGTGTCATTGTCCAAACTTTGGATTCCAGTAGGCTCTTGCTGTAAAGCCTTGTACTATCAGCTATGTTTTTCCATTGTAGATACTTAAAGTCTTCCCTTCAATAAACTATTTAGGCTGATTTCCTTAAATATCTCATTTTATGGCATGATTTCCAGAGCTCAAAATCTCTTTCTTTTCTGAATATTTTTCCACCTTCCTATTTGTTTTACATCCTTCTTAAAGTAGGAGCACTAGAATCAGACACACAATTCCAGTAGCAGCCTTCTTTATATTCTGTATTTTCCTACTTAAACACCTGAGAAATGTATTAGCCTTATTTGCCAGACTGGAAGGTAATGTTCAGTTAGTTATATACCATATCTGTAAGTCATTTTTGGAATAATTTCTTTGCAAAATAGAGCCTCTCAGATCATAAATATGGCCTACATTCATCCCTCCTCTATATGTGACCTTTCAAGTGACAGTGTAAAACCACTTATTGTTTGATTGGTTCAGATTATCAAATTACCCCAATAGCCCTGGATTCATCATTTTTCTTCACTGGTATCTACCACCTCCCCAGTGTATGTGTTCCTGGCAAATTCAGTTGGGAACAATTTCATATTTCATCCAGAAAGAATATTGAATAATCAAAAAACCCATAATCGTGGGACGCCACTGAAAAAAAAAATCTCCCTATTAACAATTACTGTTTGATAAGTATAGGAAAACCACTTTTAAATATCACTTTTTGATTTTGCAAAGTGGTTCTACTTTGATCAGCATGCTATAAATCAGGGTTATCCAATGGGCAGCCCTCAGGCCACATCTACCCCATGAAGGGTTAACCTGTGGCCCAGGGGCTCCTACCTTGCCACCATTCTCCCCATTGCTCCTGCTGTTGTTGTGGTGGCTTGGGGTCTCTGAGGCAGGGAAGTGTGATGGGGTGAGGGGGCTGGTTAGCTTGCTGCCTCCATGGTGGTGCAGGCAGGACTGGGAGGCAGGGTTAGCATAGGGGTGTGTGTGTGTGTGTGTGTGTGCGGGGGGGCTAACATTGCTTGAGGTCAGGGGTCTTGCCCATATAGCAGCAGCAGGGGAGAGATGAGGGTGGTGCACCAGGTGGCTGGTGTTGCTTGTAGAGGAGTGGTGGGAGGGGCTGGGGACTCTCCCAATAATGGGAAAACTGATAGAAGATCACTTCAGACTGGATGTCAGGAAAAACTTCTTTACAAGTTCAATGCCGAGGGTTTGGAACAGGCTCCCTACAGAGGTGGTACAGTCACTCAGCCTGATGATCTTCAAAAAGCATCTTGACGCCCACTTTGCTGGGGTCATCTGATCCCAGCAGTCTTTCCTGTCCAAGTGCAGGAGGGCCTGATGAGCTGTAAGGTCCCTTGCAGCCCCTAACAACTATGCAACTATGTGGTGGTGGTGGCAGCAGCAGCAGCAGAAGTCTTACACGGTGGGTGCAGGCCCATGCTAACCATGCAGCAGGGAGCCCGGAAGCCCAGTGTGCAGCCCTGACAGCAGGTGACCTGCTTGGTGTGAAGCCTAGTACCCATTATTGATGCAACCCCCAGATGCTGTGAAGTTGGACAGCCCTGCTATAGGTTCTAAGTGAAAGAATCCAATCATCCAGTCATCCAATCATCCAATCTTGCATTACTTATTTTACCATAGCATGTCGATTGTAGAACTGCAATCAGTGACATTTTTCCTGACATATGCAGAAAGACTGCCTCTGGCCCTAGAAGGTTATATTCTAAATACTCAAGGTAGAAAAAGGGTTGGAGAAAGGACTTGGTGATACTCTCATTTACAGAAGAGGAACTGAGGCACTAGAGAGGTTAAATGACATGGACAAGCTTTTTTCAGTGACCCTCAACTTACCCATCAATAGCCAAACATTGTTTATACCTTGGTATCAGGAAGAGGACAAGACTGTAAGTGGGTTGGCATGCCTGCTTCCATGCAGGCAGGCTTTGTTCTCTTAGGGACCCCTCATTCAGTCCAAACAACCCACAACACAAAGTGGGTTCTGATCCAAACAAATGAGCAAAACAAATCTTTTCTCCAGGTGGCAGGAGGGCCCTTTTAGCTCTGGTCCTTTCTAGAAGTGAGCTCCTTTGGATTTCAGCCTGTGTCCTGGCTACAGCTGCTCTTTCCCCAGCTTAGGCTTTTAACTGCCAGCTAATCACTCACAGCTGGGGTCCTATCCCAGGCTGGATGCTCCACTTAAAGGGCTGAACTGCCTTGCCACAAAGACTTTTAATTTACTGTTGGTTCATCGGTACTTTTCTGCTTTACCCCCATTCCTTCTCTGCTTCTCCACCTGCAGATCTAGGTATCTCTTTATCTCACTGACCAGACTGCTTGCCTTGCTTTACCTTCAGAACTTGGTTAGCTCCCACTCTCTTTGGAAGATGTAATTCTGCTTAAGTCCCCACTTCTTTCCTTCCTTCCTTTCACAGTATTAAAATAATTTCCCTACCACTGGGAGGGACTGGTCCTCTCTTTTGGCCCTGTAGTTCTCTTTCAGCACTGTGCAAACCTCTGTGATCACACCTCTAATCTCCTCTCTTCTGAGTCTTGGCCCAACCTCCAAAACTTACCCCAGAACATGGATCTTTCACACCTGGAAAACCATTCTATTTGGTACCCTGCTGCATATCTGCTCAGCATAATTAAAGAAAAAATTACTCCCACAGACAGACTGGGGGCATGATCACAACTACTGTTCCCCCTCTGCTTACCCACCTGTCTCCTTTAAATGCTATCAGACTTGACCCCCTTTTCCACAGCTGGCAGGCAGATGGGAGGAGGTGAGAACAGACAGGCTGCTGTTCAGAGTTTGTGGCAGAGTAGTAGGATTGCTGTAAGCTCCTCTAACACATTATGTAGAATCCTAAATCTTTAGCTGAATGAGGGCTGAAATCCTCTTATGCTTCTTTTCTAAAATTCCATGAGTTCCACGCATGCACACACACACGTGCGTGCATGCACACACACACAAACACACACACAGACACACACACAGACACGCACATATGGCAGTCTTTAGGAGCAGCTTACTGCTAGCACTGTGACAAATGGCACCAGGTCAGCTTGTGCGGAAAAATCCCCAAACCATCAGTGGGCAGAAGCAAGAGAGGCCGGGGACAGCTCCTGACTTCCCTCAAATGTGTCAGCATGTTCTGATTGCCTTTGCTTTCTTTATGGGTAATGAAATCACTTGTTAAGTTTGGCTTGTTTCTTCATGCTAGGTTTTTTTTCCTTTGTTTGTTTGGTCTCTGTTTCCAGTATATTCATGACAAATCTTTACCTCTTTTGACCTCTGCAACACACCAGTTCAAGGTCTGGGCTGACTGACCGTGGAATCTAATCACTGTGGGTGAAATTCATTCATGTGCAGAAGGCTGGTACAAGGTCTGTTCACTTAGGTTAAGTGGGACATAATTGCCAATTATGATGGAGTTTATACATGTGATATGGACACCAGCCCAGGGGGAAATGTGCTG
This sequence comes from Crocodylus porosus, assembly GCF_001723895.1. NCBI lineage: Eukaryota > Metazoa > Chordata > Crocodylia > Crocodylidae > Crocodylus > Crocodylus porosus. The sequence continues at coordinate 81,720,936 of NW_017728943.1, forward strand.
AAACCACAGTCTTGCTTCTTTGTTGACATGAAAAAATATTGCCTGTGCCTAGTCCACCATCACATGTCATGCAGTTTGTGGGATACTGGAATGTGGATGTGCATAAAAAAAACTGTCAGCAGTTTCCTCCTCCATCACTCCTAATCAGCACAAGACTCTAAAATTATCAGTATTATTAGTATTTGTCTGGGTCAGGATTTTAAAAAATAACCTGTGATTCTGGGTGCCCAATGAGAGGTATCTTTATAGTTTCATAGTTTCTAGGGTCGGAAGGGACCTGAGCAGATCATCAAGTCTGACCCCCTGCCATAGCAGGAAAGAGTACTGGGGTCAAACGACCCCAGCAGGTGATTGTCCAGCTTTGTCTTAAAGACCCCCAGGGCAGGAGCCAGCACCACTTCGCTTGGAAGTTGGTTCCAGATCCTAGCTGCCCTGACTGTGAAGTAGTGCCTCCTGATGTCTAGTCTGAATGTACCCTCTGCCAGCTTGTGACCATTATTCCTGGTCACTCCTGGTAGTGCTCAGGGGAACAGGGACTCCCCCAGTGCCTGCTGGTCCCCTCTGACTAGTTTGTAACAGGCCACTAGATCCCCCCTCAGCCT
>NW_017728943.1:81721762-81724968 GCF_001723895.1 Crocodylus porosus
CCCACCCCTGTAACCTGTCTAGGTCTGATTGTAGCCTATTCCTTCCTTCTAGAGTGCCCACATCCCGCCACATCTTAGTGTCATCAGCGAATTTGAACAGGGTGCTTTTTACCCCCTCGTCCAAGTCACTGATGAAGATGTTGAACAGTGTGGGCCCGAGGACCAAGCCCTGGGGGACCCCACTGCCCGCATCCCTCCAGGTCGAAAATGACCCATCCACCACCACTCTCTGGATGCGGCCCTCCAGCCAGTTGGCCACCCATTTGACTGTGTAGGTGTCAACTCCACAGTCCCCCAGTATTTTAATGAGAACGGGGTGAGACACAGTGTCGAAGGCCTTCTGGAAGTCCAGAAAGACTATGTCCACTGCTACCCCTGCATCTAGGGATTTGGTGACCTGGTCGTACAAGGCCACCAGATTGGTCTGTCAGGACCTGCCTCTAATGAATCCGTGTTGGTTGCCCCTAAGCATAACCTCCCCTGCTGGCCCCTTGTAGACATGTGCCAGAATAATTCTCTCAAAAAGCTTACATAGGATCGAGGTAAGACTAACTGGCCTATAGTTCCCCGGGTCTTCCTTCCTCCCTTTTTTGAAGATGGTAACCATGTTGGCCCTCTTCCGGTCCTCTGGCACCACACCAGAGCACCACAAGTGCTCATACAGCCGTGCCAGGGTCCCGCAATGACCGCAGCTAATTCCCTCAGCACTCTGGGGTGGAGATCGTCCAGACCAGCTGATTTAAGGAGTGGGTTTTCATAAAGTACTCAAACAAATCAATATTTTTTTCAAGTATCTTATTTGGGAAGGTAAAAATTGCTGCACAAAATCACTAGTCATTTGAGAATTCTGTACCTAAAAGTGTTTTACTTGCTTTAAAACTTGTTCGTGATAGTAGATCCCTTCCCCAGACAACTCACAATCTTCAGCCCCAATCCTGGAATGACACACATGTGCATTTACATCATTGCAGGAGACAGGAATACATATGAAGTTTGAGGAAGTGATGTAGATGCACATGTGAATGATTGTGGGCCAAATCTTGTAGGGTCTATAATTACTGTGGATTACCTTGTGACATTTTTGTATTTAATTAACTTGTCTTCTCTCATCTGGTGTCTCTCCACTTCCCTGCCTCTTCCTATCACTACCTTCTTCCAGTGTTCTCACCTATATAGGTATGATGAATAGTGGTCTACTGAACTTGAGGAAATGGCAAGCCAATTTTGCAGGCAGATTCTGGGGCCAAGCACCATTTTTGTGGGCTAAGCACAGCAGCTGCGCCTTCCCCCCCCGACACAAACACACACGCACTTCTGACTGGCCAAGGGGTCCTGGCAGTCCTGCCCCTCCTGGCAGATTGCCAGATGGCCCTGCAGTTTAATTGCTTAACAGTGTTTCCCTTAATGGCTTACGCGGGCTTAATCAGGGGATTAAGGCCACGGAAGTCATTAATTGATGCATTATTGAGCAATCTAAGCACTTGATTAAACTCTAAACTGAAGTATCTTATTAAAATAAAGCTATATACAATATGAATTGTAACTAATACCAACTATATACACTTGCCTGATGTAGGTATATATGACTGATGTACATTTACAAAAACAGCTGCTAAAGTCCCAACTCAGCCAAGGACATGTGGGGGCCAGAGAAAATGCTTCAAGGACACCCTCAAGTTGAACATTGAGAAGTGTGGCATTGACATCACAAATTGGAAAAAACTAGCCCACGACAGGGTTACATGGCAAGGCCATGTTAGAGAAGGTACCATTTTACTTTAAGGAAAACTGTCTTGCTTTGGAGGCAAAAAACCAACAGGAACAGAAGGATAGGAAACAAGACCAAGAAATCTGTGGTTCAACCCTTCCTTTAACCACCACCTGTGGCATCTGCCAGACAACCTGTGGCTACAACCCTTTACTTGACCTGTGGGAGTGATAGTCCTTGACTGTGAGGGATCACTGCTGCTGCTGAAACTTTATTAACTAATACCAACTATATACACTTTCTTAAACGACATCATAAAAAGGAGTTTACTGAAACCAAATGCTAACCTTGAGACAGACAATTCATGCTAGCTATTATTTGCTAGCATGCTGCCTCCATCTATGTTTGCTGCAGACATTCTCTGTCTGTGGGGTGAATTCTTGTCCATATACTGAAATGGCCCACGGAGTTCGCTGTAAGGTTGAAGCAGGATTTTGCTAGGGTGTAGAGATGTGGAAACCAGTTACAGACAGCAGACAGAGTCCCAGAGCACAGGCACAAGCACAGGCATCTGGCACTCTTTGACGAAGGTCATGTAAGCAGCATGTTTGTTGTCACGCTCTTTCTGCCATCTAGGGATTGCTTTCAGTAGCTGAGGGTCACAAGTCAGAACAGGCACCTTGTTGGGGTCCAAAATCTGAACACTTCTAAGGAAGGAGGCAGCCGGTTGTCTGAACTGTGGTGGCAGTGACAGGTCCTACCTGTAGCACTGGTTCAGTTTCACAGCTAGTGCCTGGAACAGTTCCTGTCTCTACTGGAGGACTGCTTGACAGTTCTTGTGATGCCCTGTCTTCAACTCAGTTTAACAAATGTATCAGCCTGTGTGCATGATGGATCACAGTCTGCCAGCCTTCAAACCACATTAAAAGTTGCATGAAATGGGTGGCATTTTCAGCCACAAATGTCACTGGATCTTGAATATCGTCTTGCATTAAGAGATTGGAAGGCTTAAGCTTGCAGTGTGTGCTGGGTGTAATTTCCATGTCCTCACTCGCAATCTGCTGTTAGTACTGCATATGCTTGGCAATTAGGGCTGTGCAAAACACCATTATTTCGTTTTGACATACATTTTGCCATTTCAAAGGGGCAGTGTTTCATTTCATCGTTTCATTTTGAAACACTGTTCTGCTCTTTGAGAAAATTATCCAGGTGCACATCTTCAAGGGACCAGCAGGGGAGATTATGCTTAGGGGCAACCAACATGGGTTCATTAGAGGCAGGTCCTGTCAGGTGGACACAGGTGTTGCAGTGGACATAGTCTTTCTGGACGTTAGGAAGCCCTTCGACATTGTCACTCACCCCATTCTCATTAAAAAAATAGGCGACTGTGGTGTTGATGCCTACATGGTCAAATGGGTTGCCAAGTGGCTGGAGGGCCGCTCCGAGAGAGTGGTGGTGGGTGGGTCATTTTTGACCTGGAGGGATGTGGGCAGTGGGG
>NW_017728943.1:81725434-81726727 GCF_001723895.1 Crocodylus porosus
GCAGGGCCTATGAGGACAGGCTACGGGACCTGAACCTGTTCAGCCTCCACAAGAGAAGGCTGAGGGGGGATCTGGTGGCCATCTATAAACTGGCCAAGGGGGACCAGCAGGCAATGGGGGAGTGTCTGTTCCCCTGAGCACTACTGGGGGTAACAAGGAATAACTTCCATAAGTTGATGGAGAGTAGATTCAGGCTAGACATCAGGAGGTGCTACTTCACTGTCAGGGCAGCTAGGATCTGGAACCAACTTCCAAGGGAAGTAGTGCTCACTCCTACCATGGGGGTCTTCAAAAGGAGGCTAGATAATCTCCTAGCCAAGGTCATTTGACCCCAGCATACTTTCCTGCCCATGGCAGGGGTTGGACTTGATGATCTGCTCAGATCCCTTCTGACCTCACCAACTATGAAACTATGACATTATTAATATAAAAACTGCTTATATTTATACAATTAAAGAGAAAAGGAAATAAAACTACATTATCAGCCTCTTTTTTTTGCCCTGTAGCAAGGCATGTTGTTTATTTATTTGTTGCTTCCATAATTTTACAGACATACATAAGCAAAGTACAAAGCAAATGACAATAATTTGAATTAATGATACAATGGTCGGTGGATCAGTAATAATGTAAATAAGTCTTTGGTTAAAGTTTCTATGGTTCAGTCTATCCCACCAGTTTTCTGTGGTAGTTTCTAGGGCTGTGTGAAACAGCACTCTTTTATTTCAACTTCTTCTTGCTGTTTTGAAGGGACAGTGTTTCATTTTGCTGTTTTGAAGCACTTCATTTCATTTCACCAAAACGGTTTCATTTTTTTGGCGTGTTTTGATGTTTTGCCAATGGGTTATAATAGGGAATCACAAAAATGCCTATAACTTTGTCATTTCATTCCTACTTTGGATGAAAATTTCAGGGATGGTAGCCCATTCTGAGATCATGAAGTTTGCTAAGTTTCAAGGAGATAGGTGCAGGGGTTGTTGTGAAACTGCACCTCAAACTGTTCAAAGCAAAACTAGAATCACTTGCTGGCAGCATACTGTCATCCCACATGCAGATCCCAGGCTCTGCTCCACCTTGGAGGAGTCTGGCACAGCCCCACAGCCCCAGATCTGCATGCAGGATGACAGCAGGCTGCTGCTGCTGGCTGGGGCCAGCGCCAGCACTGGGTTCTTTCTGGTACTTGACATGGGCTGTGCCGGGCAGACTTGGGTGCTGATGCTGGCCCCAGCTGGCAGCAGCAGCATACCGTCAACCACATGCTCCACAGCCAGTGAGTGAGCAGCTTAAAAAAAAAAA
>NW_017728943.1:81726927-81768307 GCF_001723895.1 Crocodylus porosus
GGTTTGATTCCCCAGGTCTCTGATCATTCCCCCAGATCTGCACATGAGGTTTCAGCAGGCTGCTGCTGCTGGCTGGGAAAATGACCCAGAGCCACTACCATCCCCAGCTAGCAGCAGCAGCCTGCTGTCATCCTGCATTATCCACGCACCCTAGGAAGAGCAGGGGGAAGCGATCAGAGAGCTGAGGGAAAGATTTGGAGCTGGGGAATTGAAGCAGGAACTGGGGGGAGTGTTCAGGGACCTGGTTTGATTCCCCGCCCCCTGGGTCAGTTCCCCAGCTCCCACTTTGATTCCCCCAGCTATCTGATTGCTTCCCCCAGCTCTTCCTGGGGGACACAGATCTGCATGCCAGGTTTCAACAGGCTGCCACTTCAGGTTGGAGGCAGCTGCAGCACTTCAGTCTTCCTAGCTCTCAGCCCGGGCAGCACTGACTGGCTGCTGCTGGCCCCAACCTGCAGTGGCAGCCTACTGAAATCCCGCACACTGATTGGGGGCCCATGCCCCGCAGGAAGAGCTGGGAAAATGATCAGGGTGCTGGGGAATCAAACCGGGAGCTAAATGTCACTATCAGAGCAGTCCTTCCCCATTTTTCCCCACTCTCTCCTTAGTTTTGAGCTACAAGCAAACCCGGTTTTAAAAATTGAAACGTTCTGAAACTTTTGAAACATTGTGAGTGCCCTTGTTTCACTTCAAAGCTGTTTTGAAGCCTTCTGTTTTGTTTCAATTTTTCTGTTTCGAGCTCAAAATGCATTGAAACAGCTTCAAAACAAACACCCATTGAAATTTCGCAGAGCCCTACCAGTTTCTACCTTTAGCTGCTTGTTTTTTTGATCCATGAGCATATCCACAAATTTTTCTTTTTCATTATAACCACAGTCTTCATTTCAGGTATCTGATGAATTACTGCTTGGGCCATGCTTCCTGGTTTGTGTGGAGGGCTGAAACACCTGAAACACAGTTGATAATGGGGTTTTTACTAGGGGTGTATGAAGCAGGCTGTATTACATTCAGATTCAGCCCAAATCAGGAATAGTTATTCGATTAATTGATTCAGATTACTGTCCCTGATTTGATTTGGCTGAATCTGAAGAGTCAATGCTGATTTGGGGAATCAGCAATTCAGACACAGGCATTGACCTTTAAAAGTTTTTTCTACGTACCTCGAGGTACCAGTGTGGCTTGTGAATGCTGTGATGCTGGGGTACATGGAGCATCCCACAGGAGTGTGGGGGGCCCTCCACATGCTTGGTGAAATCGGAATTGGACTGGAAGTACTTCTGGGTCCTCCCTGGCTCAGCAATCAGCCACGGAGGGACCCTGGGTGCCCCCCCCAACCCAGGAGGCACCAGTCACCGAGCCGGAGGGGTGTGTGTGTGTGTGTGTGTGTGGCGGGGGCAGCGCGCTCCCTGGTGGACCGGGAAGTGAACCAGAAGTGCTTCTGGTCCACTTCTGGATCTGCTGCCAAGCACGCTGGGGAGCCCTCCACACTTCTGTGAGACGTTCCATGCGCCCCAGCATCACAGCATTCATGAATCACCTCCTACCTAGAGGTATATAGAAAAAACATTTAAGGCTATGTGTATGTCCGAATCTCCAAATCTTTCCAAATCTCTCCGGGTTGATTTGGAGGGTCTGATTTGATTCAGAGATATTAAAGAGCCCTCTGATTCAATTCGGATTCGGAGATTCGGCCACTGAATCAGGCTGAATCTCTGCTGAATTGAATCAAGGACTGAAGCTTCACACAGCCCTAGTTTTTACCCCTCATTAATTTCCTGTGTGGGCCTTTAGATACAAGGAGTAGACAATTCCTCTACCTCCCTCACCTGTTCAGGGCCCATTTGCAGAACATTACATTTTTAACAACTTGTACAGCAGGGCAGCTTTTTTGCATATCCCTTGATAAAAATCTCTTGAGAACCCTGTCCATCTTACAAAGGACTTTAAAGTCTTACTGTCTGTGGGAGCAATTTGCTGATAAGATCTGTCCTCTGCTGGTTTCTGCTGGTTGGGACTTCTTCCCCTTTGTTCACAATAATTTTTAAGAAAGGTTTAAACTACAATCGATAATTTTTAAGAAAGATTTAATCTACAATCTCATTTACTCTTAGTAAAGACATTTTTCACTTTTTTTTAATCTATGCATCTTTTCTGGCAACAGTGTTTGGATGTGGGAGGGGTTTACAGAGAAGATTTTGCCTCCAATTACTACAGCCTCTTCACCATTGTTGATAACAACATGTTTTAATTTATAAACACGTTAGCATAATTAATCAAAGCTCCCAACTTTCTTAGGGTTTGTGACCCTAAAAATTTTTCAACTGTCAGCTAACACGATTTTTCCACACTTATTTGAACAATCAGTAGTACCTAGTAAACTGTTTAATTCCTGGGTAATGTGGACTTGGGATAGTTTACCATTAAATTCTTCTAAAGTCAAAAGGTCTGTGTTTTTACAATTTTTATTTTTCCTTTTCAAACTATTTTACTTGCAAGAAGGTTACTACTGATTCTTTTTCATTAAACCTTTTTATATTTTTGTCCTCTGCTGGTTTTCAGCTGAAGGATTACTTATCTGCATCAGAGGTACATGCATCAATTAACATCATTTGCCTTGTTGCTCCCCCAAATTTGTTTTTTTTATGCTTTGCCAACCTTCTCAACAATTCACCAGTTATGGCTTTTCACTTTTATACTGCAGTATTTTACGCTACATTTTTACTCTGAGGGGATTAACCAGCGTTTCCTTTTCTTTCCCCTTCTGGTTACCCTGTAAAGTCTGCTGTTCAATCTTTAGTGCCTTCCATAACATCCCAGAGTGGGAGTTCTGATGCTCTTCCTTTTAAACACATTTGCACGTCCGCCAAGAAACCCTGCACTGATGAAGTTCCAGCACTGCTGTCTGCAAAATTTTAACTAATGTCACAGACTTACTCTTTCCATCTGGGGGAAGGGCTGTGAAACCCTTTGAATTTACACATTCCTGACACAGATCTTGACTTGACACCACTCCCATCCCCTGGGCGGTTATGAACAACTCTAAAACAAAAAACTTATTAGACTGTGGATGAGCTGAAGCATGTAACAAGGCGTGTAAAGGAGTTATTTAAATATTGAGCCCCATCATCCTCATGATTATAATCATGATGATGCATATCAGAGGCATCATTATCATCATTCACATTTACATGCTGCCTTATTTTTCAATTACGATTATCTCCTCTGGGCTCTGATTCTGGCTCTTTCTGCCCTCTGGACACTGCCGGTGGCCACTCTGGGCTCTGGCCCTCTTGGCCCCCTTGACCACCAATGGTGTCCCCTCTGGGCTGCAGCTCTGGACCTCTTGGATCCGCGGCTGCTGACAGTGCCCCCTCTGGGTTCTGGCTCTGGCCCTCTTGGTCCCCTGGCCACCAATGGTGCCCACTTATTTCCACCTTGGATAGCAGCTACAATTTTTTTAAAGGCCCAGCTTTTTGTTCTAACACTTTGATCTTCCACGTACAAGCACTCTTATCTTCTGGCTTGTCTGTCTGTGCATCCTGGATAACATGAATCCTTTGACAAATATTCCTTGGAACCATCTGTGCTTTTAAATTTTCTCTCTCTTGAGCCTGTCGTCATTCTCCAAAGACTGCCTCTTTTTTTCTCCAAAGCTAATCCTCTGGTTACTATAGACAGCAAACCTTGAAGTGCTACCCACTTTTTGCCTTTTTTATCTAAACATGTCTTCCTTATTCAAGCCACCCAAGAGGACCAACAGCACAGATGCATCTGGTTCACAGAACACATTGTCATTCCAAAACCCTGGAGTGGGTTTTGCCTACTAGTTACTTCTCTAGCATTGACAGCTCCCTGAGCCTGTCATTTATGCTAACAGCTTCTAAGTCTGCCATATCAAGCTAATTCAGAAAGTGGGGAAGGCTCCTGAATTCCAACTTAAATGGAGCTCCCTTCCTTGCAAAAGTTTAAGTGAATAAGTGTCCTAGCCCTTGGAACTGATTTCACAATTTTCAACAGCCTTCAGTCCAAGAGGCTTCCAATTTTTAAGTTTAGTGTTCAACAACATTTTTAAGTTCTGTACACAGTAGAGTTTCTCAGTCCAAGCAAATTTGGTAGGCCCACCCAGGGACACCAAATTCTGTTACCAGACTTTAATATTAGACTTTAGGCAGTAGCACATAAATGAGCAGTTTATTTTATGAAGAAAGGGTTTATTGAGCACAGTAATTTGCAATTTTAAGTATGGAACAAAGAACAATAGAAAGAATTTGCCTAAGCTAAGACACCGCAAAATAAGATGCAGCTACAGTGCACAATGTAGACACAACAGAAACTTTGCATAAGTCTTACATAGTCCTGAAGACAAAGTCCATAGCCAGGTGTTCAGAAATTTCTCTAGGGGACTGCAGATCAAGTCTTCTTAGCTGACGAGGGCAGCCCCACAGGCCTCATCTTTGCCTGGGTTTTTATAGGGATCTGACACCCCTTTTCTCCTTTGGGTCTATCATGTATCCCATATCTCTCATGATTCTCACATAGTCAGCATCACAGTCTCTTGCCTCTTCTCAAGTATTCCAGTTCCTCACTCCTTACGGGTTCTACTTTGAAATGTAAATGTAGCTCCCTGCTTTCTTATGTCACATCGGAGTGTTTAAGAAATCTGGCCCCTTCCTTGCTACCTCAGGTCATGCATGCATGTAGTTTCAGAATCAGTTAAAGGGCCAGAGACTGTTATGACTGTTTAAGGTCTGTGCCAACACTCTCATATTTTTTCTTAGTCTGTAGAGGGGCATATCTACCTTATCCCTTTAAAGACAGAGGTTTGCATACTCTCTGCAATATTTTTGCTGGCTTTTGAATTGTGGGTTCATTGTTTGCTGTTGCAGAGGTGAGACCTACAGCACTACCTGGACCTAGGTGCAGCAAATATAGATGCCATGCAGTTATTCATACAGCTCTGCCTTACACTGTCCTGTGCCATCCCAGTCCCATCATCCTCCCACACAGTTCTGCTGCTAATAATCATGAGTGGTCAACTGACAGTCCACAGACCCATACAGATTCCTCTCCCACTGCTGCTGGAGGGTCGCAGGAGAGGGGGCCATAACAGTGCTGCCTGCACAATGAGGGAAAGTTGTGTGCTGCCTGCACAGTGGAGGGAGGATCTCGGGAGGTCACCTAGTGAGGGAGTGGAGGCAGCAGATCACACAGGGCCATATGGTGGGAGGGGAACCCAAGGGCCTACACTTGCAGCATATGACTCATGCAGTGTGCAGCTTGGGGGTGGCATGCCAGAACCATTTGTAGCCCCTAGCTGCCCTCAAGTTGAACAGCCCTGTGTTGGAGCATTTTCACTGATATTTTACTCCTGGGCCCCACATAGCTCTCCCAGTGCGCTTCATTATTGGCCCCCAGAAGCCATCTTTGTTAATCCTGGGATCCTCCACATCCAGTTTTGCCAGCACCCCTCAGCTATGACCCTCAGTTATGACCCGCTGTACTGTCTACAATTCCAGTTCTGGACCTAGCATTTCCTGGACATAAATTGACTGCCAGTCTAATGATTTTGATTGCTAAATGAAGTCCCAAGAGAGATAGGGTTGGGACCAGCAAACTTATTTCAGCATGGACTCATGTTAAATGCACTTTTGTGCACTGAGGCTAGTCCATTAATGCCTCAGTCATTTTAACATAATATCACATGTAAAGAGGTGTACTACTTTCAACTACAGCTTGAGCTAATGTCTCATTTGCTTTTTCTTGATCTTCTTTTGTCATTTTGTCCCAAAAACTTGATAAAAAGCTTGACTGTTTTGAACAGTTACTCACAGTGGATCGCATATCTGGTGACAATGACCTTGAAAATGAGGATCCTTCTGCTTGTTCCCCCAGACCTGGCAGCTCAACATTTTCATTTTCCGTTTTTTGCAAATCTGCTATTTCACTTGAGCTACCAAGTTCCTGCAACAAAAGGGGGGAAAGATTGTTATTTTAGCTTATTCTAGTGTGGCCTCATACATCAGAAGGAGAAGTGGCTCTTCCCTGCCAGAAAGAACACTCTTCTGCTGAACTTGCTGCTCTGTTGCCCTGGGACTGCACAGCCAAAGAGAAGTATAGTCTGGCCTCTGCCGTCGGCCAGAGGACTAAGCTTGCTCTGCTGAGTTGAAATAGTTAACTATTTATCTATTATGCAATGTTTTTATAAAATAGTGTTAAGCCTAAGCCACTTTGGGTGCTTAGTGCAAGCAGAAAAGCAGGATACAAATATTTCAAATAAATACATAAATAATAGTCCAGAGTTGCATTAACAACTTTTAAAATTAAAAATGCTTTAAAACAATATAGATGTTAGTCTATACTGTGTTGTTTAACATGTTAATTTGTTTACTTACATAGGGTTTCCAAAATAGTCTTTTCTCAGATGATGTTGTTCCACCACTTCATTGTATTAGCTTTCTCTATATCGCTTGTACTTTTTCAGGACAGTTTCTACATGTTATTAAATGTTTCTTCATTCTTGTTGCATTGTTAGCATAGTTCTGCCTGCAATATTTACATCTACCCACTTTCTTCCTTCCTTCAGTGGTTTGTACTTCACTACAATGATGCCACACACTAGTTTTTTCTGATTAGGCATTATTATGACTACTTCAAAGCAAAAGCACTAAAAAACTAACAGATATTATGCAAACATTTCCAAGTTCCTAACTCAAGAAAAGAAATGAGACACTGCTCTGTGCGTTTGCTGAACTGAAAGTGAAACAAAAATTAATTACAGTTTTAGTTTTGGTTTTGCTTTCACTTGCAGCCTGAGATTAAATAAGAATTTTAGCTGTGGAGCCATTTGACCTGCAGAGCCAATTAGGTGAATTCATAACTTGATTTTTGGTTTGGCTTATTATGTGAGTGTATTTACCCTCCTGTTTACAAATTAATAAAACACTCTCTCACACACTTCCTAGGAATAATCACCTGAAAAACATTAATTACAACTTTGAAACTGCCACGCTGCCTAATAGTGTATTGGCATCCATTCATTGTTACTAATGAATTTTATGAAACAATGAATTTTTAGAAATGAAAAATTTCCCACGTAAAAATAAAGCAATGGCCCACATCTCTGGCTGGTATTAAGGACGCCAAAGAGCAACTAGGAGAAGTGGCAGCATGTGATTACTCGAAGGAGGGCCCCCAGAAATGAATAACAGAAGACTGAAGTCAGCAACCACTTTCAATCACCGTATGGTAAAATTTTTGAGGAAAAGGCAGAGAGAACATCTGCAGACATGAAACAGAGGAGGCAGCAACTTAGAGAGCAGAAAGTGCAAGGCCACAAGAACAGGGGCTTCAGGACCACTGTACCAAAAAGGAAGAGAAGAGTGGTGGTGGTTGGTGACTTCCTTCTGGAGGGGACAGAGGCACCAATTTGTTGTTCAGATTTGGGGGCCTGAGAGGTGTGCTGCCTGCCTGGAGCCCAAACTCAGAACATCACAGATAGTCTGTGTAACTTCCTGTGGCATTTGCTAGTATGTTTGGTGTCATGGGGTGGGGCCCCTGGAGCAGCCGTGATTCCTCCTGGCACCCCTACCGTGCCAAGTTACTTGTGTAGCACCCTCAATCTAGCCCGCAACGTCTTGCTGTTATATAGTATATTAAGGGAGGCTGCCTTGCACTCTTAGACATGGTGCTATGTTTGTACTGGCCCCTATTCTATAAGGAGTGACCTGGTGCCCCCAGCCTTATGGGCTACGCGTGCCTCCAACCTCCCCTTTAGCACGCCCCAAGCCTCGCAGATGTGCTGGACGTTCTCATGTCTCTACTTGTTTTAGTGACCCCTTCCGGGTCATCTCGCTCTAATGCTCACCCCCCACTTCGGGGCTTCTCAATATGGAGCTCGCCCTCTCCGGGGCTCCTCAATAAGCTCGCCCCTTTCTGGGGCTTCTCATGTAGAGGCAGCGCCCCCACTGGGCCTGTCTCCCTGCACTCACGCGCTCTCACCCACACTGGGGTTTCATCGCCCACACTTCCCGTGATAGGTTACCCCACTGGGGTTTCATCGCCCGCACTTCCCGCAGTTGGGGCTCAGGTGGCCTGTAGCTGTGCCTGGCCCCCTGACCCGTCTTCTGGGTCATATGTCCTGCTTGGGCTCTACCCCCCCGATACTGCCCCACTGGGCTGGGGTCAGGACACCCCGCTAGCTCTGCCCGATGTCGCCCCACTGGGCTAGGGTCAGGACACCTTGCTAGCTCTGCCTGATGTCGCCCCACTGGGCTGGGGTCGGGACACCCCACAACACCACGCCACCCTACAGCGCACCACTTGCTGTGCCCTCCTTGGCACCAGATTGCTGTGCCCTCCAAGGGCACCAGGAACCCCCCATGCTACTGGGGCGCTCCCCTGAGGCCTCCTCCTTCCCCTACAGCCTCGCCCGGTCCTCCAGTATAACAATAACAAACCAGGGAACATAAAGCCATAAGCCAACCAGCTATAACTCAAAATAAGCCTCCTGGCTATAATATAAACTGCGAGCCACCCTGGCTATTCTTTGCGCTTCCCAGTCAGAGTTCTCTCCCCCCTTTCCCTCATACAGACACTCAGGTGGTAAGGATGCTCAGCTCTGCTCTGCTCTGCTTTGTTCTGCAGCAGAGTTCCTGCTCGGCTCGGCTCGGCTCGGCTCGGCTCGGCTCTGTAGCAGAGCTCCTACTCCTCAGGCAGTCAGATGGAACTGACCTCTGGCCTCAGCCTGGCTGCTTATGAAGACCAGGCCCTGCCCCCTAGTGGTCAGCTGACCCAATCAGTTGCCCTAGCAACTTCCACCTGCGCTGCCCTGCAGATTGGCAGCTGGGTCCTTGTTACCTTTGCTAGTAGCGAGCACCCTAGTGCTCTGCTACATTTGGCTCTTATGGACCTTTTGGATCTTACCGTCTCTTTGAGAAATGGATAGCTTGATGTTAGCTTATTAGTCTAGGAAGGCCTTCAGGGGTTCTCTCCTGCTCCTGCCACGTCTTCGTTGGAATATAGTTTTGTTATTGGGAGTAAAACGTTATGTCTCACCTTTCCTGTCACCCTCCTCAACTTTGTTTGTCCAGTTTCCAGATTCGGGGCTCCACCTGCTCTACACCCTGCTGTATGCTAGCCTTAAGCTGTTATCTTCTGCCCACCACTAGGGTGAGCCATGGTGGTAATTTTGTCTTGGCCTTTTAACTTCAGAACAATAGGACTTGGATCTTACTTGGGCTCATCTCCAGGCTGTAGTGAAATTGACCTACAGTCCTTCCTGTTCCCAGGTTACCTTGTTTCCTGATAGTTCTTTACTTTCCCTAGCTGTGTATCTGCTGTGGGCTGGACTCCCGGCTCTCTTTCCCTCTGCAGGATCCCTGGCGGTCCAACCAGGTCTGGAATTGTCCAGGATCCACGGCTTTGCTTCTGGTAAGTAACTTAGCCCTTGTGGGCTTGTCTTATATCCAGGTGCCCCTTTCTGGGGCAGCCATCACTGCTTCTCACTGGAGCCATTTCTTCCTTGTGGCTGTTCTGGCCCCACTGGAAGCCTCACTGCTGGACCTGCCTGCTCAGATTCTGCTGGAGCTTTTATTCTGTCCTTAAGGGACCGGGTGGTGAATCAGTGCCACCACGCTGCCATAACATGGATCCATGCTGAGGCTAGAGCCAAACCCAGTTCTTCCTAGGCTTGTCATTCTTTTTTTTCACCTTTCGTTGCCATGGCGTTTTCCCCTGCTTCAGCTTCACTCCCACCAGACTTCCAGTTCTTGGCAGCATGCCACTGGCTCGGCAGTTCTCTCCTCTGTGGTATGTTTTCTCTCAGGGCATTGCCTCTACCACATTCTGCCAAATTCCACTCATTCTTTGCATTAGTACCCCTTCCTGCTCGTCTGTGTAGGCACCAAAAATACTTACAGGAATGACACTGAGCAGATCAGAGATGACAATGAGGCTCTTTGAAGGAGGAGCTTGGAACACAAGTGGTGTTCTCACTGATTTTTCCCAGACAGAGACCGTTGTAATCCAGAAGTGGCTGAGATGGTGGTGTCCATGTGAAGGCTTTGGCTTCTTTGACAACAGGCAGATATTCTTGGAAGGAAGACTGCTATCTAGAGATGGGATCCATCTGATGAGAATGGGGAAGAGCATCTTTGTGTGGTGGGAGGGAGGTTTAAGGAGGACTAGGTTCCAAGGGGAAAGTGATTAAACCCTCCATCAATAGTACACAGTCCAGAGGGGAAAGGACTTGAAGAAGCAATTCAACTCTGGGAAAAGGTCAGAGAGCTACAGGACTGCAACAAGTTGCACAAGAGGGAAGTGAGGAGGGCAAAATGCAAAAAAACAAACAAACAAAAAAATCCAATGCATGTATACAAATGTAAGAAGTATGGGAAATAAACAAGATTAGCTGGAAGCTGCAGCCTATAAAAAGAACTGTGATATGATTGGCATCACTGAGATCTGGTGGAACAGTTCTTGTGGCTGGAATGTCAACATGAAGGGTTACACTCTGTTTCAGAAGAAAAGGATTTGGAGAAAAGGTGGTGGTGTGTCCTTGTATGTTAAAAACACATACACTTTGTGGAGGAGTGAGCGCAGCTGCGACAGGAGAGAATGGAGAGTGCCGCTTCTGGAGCCACTGCCTTATAAGGATAGAGGCTCCAAGAGGGGAGCAGAGCAGTGGGACGTGAGGTATGACAGTGGGGAAGGATGAAAAAAGAGAAAAATGGGGAACGAAGGAGGGTTCCCCAGAGGATCTGTAGAAGAACTGATTATGCCCCAGTTGTGCCTGGAGAAGAGAAACTGATTGTGCTCCCAGTTGTGCCAGGAGGGAACGGAGCAAGGGGCAGATCCCTGAAGAAACTCAGAGAGGCGTGGGACATACATCTGTAATTGTAAGAAAACAAAAGAGGATTTTTATTAAAAATCTCTCTTTCTATGTTAGAGACTGTTTTGGTTGATTCTCCAAGAGGATTCAGGACTATAAGCTAAAGATAAGGATGACTGTGGACTACAGTACTACTAAAGATAAATAATTTCATGTAGTGGGATCTGAAGATATAAGATGTCTCTTAACATGGGAAGAAATCAACAAAATAAAGGAAAGGAGAGAAGATTTGTAGGTAGAGTCTGTTCATGAACAAATGAAACTGTGGCCTGACCAGTGTCACATAGAGGGGGAGGATCACCTCCTTGGCCCTGCTTGTGATGCATCTGTGGATGCATGACGAGGTGCAGTTGGCCGTACTCATTGCATCCTCACATTGGCGGCCCATGTTCATTTTGGAATCGATAATGACTCCAAGATCTCTTTCTGCCACTGTGCTTTCGAGAAGGGAGTTCCCCAGCCTGTATGTATGCTGCTGGTTCTTACTGCCCAAGTATAGTACCCTGCACTTGTCAGTATTGATTCCCCTCCTATTCTCATTCACCCATCCCTGTAACCTGTCTAGGTCCAGCTGTATCCTGTCCCTCCCTTCCAGCATGCCCACTTCTCCCCAGATCTTGATGTTGTCGGCAAATTTGAACGGGGTGCTTTTCACCCCCTTGTCTAAGTCACTAATAAAGAGATTAAACAGTGCGGGCCCAAGGACTGAGCCCTGGGGGACCCCACTGCCCACACCCATCCAGGTCAAATATGACCTGTTCACCACCACACTTTGGGTGCAGTCCCTCAGCCAATTTGCGACCCATCTGACTGTGTAGGCGTAAATGCCACAGTTGTGCATGAGAAGAGTTAAAAAGTTAATATTGTAAGTGATATTAGAAAAAGAGACAATGAACATCTGTCTGACAGTGTGTGAAACTTGTATGAATTTGTAAAACAAAAAATAAAGAAAAGTGAACGATCTTAACCAGACTATGGCCGAATATCTAATTTCGAGGTCAGGCGTATATACAGATGAGCGGATTGGATGATATATGCATATTGTGTGTGAGCCACATAAAAAGGGTATAATAGGAATGAACTAACAGAGAATAACCCTCCTCAGTAATAATATCTAAAATTAATATTAATAATAATAACAACATCAAAGATGTGGCAGGTGGGAAAGTTGGGCATATCGATGGTTCATAGAACAGCGGCAAGTGCAGACAAGGATACCATAAGCCCAACCACAACACACCTGTTCCCTGGTTCAAGATGAAAAAGAGAGCAAAGCAGTATGCATTTAGATGAATATGAAAGGGGAAAGATGCGGCACTGATATAATGGTGGAGATTTATTATAGGCCATCTAATCAGGAAGAAGATATGGAGGAGGCATTCTTCAAGCAGATGATAAATCTATCCAAAAACCATTGGATGGTACTGATTGGAGACTTCAGTTTTACGGCATCTGCCGGAAGAACAACGTATCCAAACATACAATGTAAAGCTAGTTTCTAATTTGTGTGGAGGACAATTTTCCATTCCAGAAAGTGGAAGATACAACTAGGGGATTATCTGTCTTGAATTTTGTCCTTACCAACAGGTAAGAATTGGTGGAAGATGGGAAGGTGGTGAGTATCTTGGGAGTTAGCCATCATGGTATGATAAAATTTCACGTCCTGAGACAGTGCATAAGGTCAGTAAAGCTAGGATACTAGAAGAGGTTCTATAAGTATGTTGGCCACAAAGTAAGGACCAAGGAAGCTGTACGTCCTCTGTTAAAAAGCCAGGGGGAATTCCTACCTAAAAATGCAAAGAAGATGGAGCTACTCTACAGCTACTTTGCCTTGGTCCTCACACAACCCCCCCCCACATAAGCTGCAGACAGACACCTAATACGGATTATCTGCATAAGGAAGGGGGAAAGCTGAGGGTGAAGATAACAAAAGATATAGCCAGAGAGCTTATGCTGGGTCTGAATGAGTTCAAGTTAGCAGGGCTGGATGAACTTTATCCCAGAGTGCTGAAGAAACTGGCAGAAGAGATCTTAGAGCCCTTGGCAATGGTCCTCATGAAATCATGGGAGATGGGCCGTGTACCACAGGAATGGAAAAGGGCCAACATAGTGCCTCTCTTTAAAAATGTTAAGGAAGAATATTCAGAGAAGTACAGACCAGTTACTGAAGCATCTCCTAAGGAAGGCCATTTGTAAGCATGTGGAGGAGGAAAGGCTGATCACAAGGAGCCAGCACAGATTTATGAAAAACATTGTGTCAAACAAACCTGAATTCTGTCTTTGGCAAAGTAATTACTTGGGTGGATGAAGGGAATGCTGTGGATGTGGTGTATCTGGACTTCAGCAAGGCTTCTGACAAGGTTCTGCACATCCCTCTCATAAACAAATTGGGGAAATTTGAGCTGGATAACACTACTATAAGGTAACTAGCTTAATAGTCACAAGCAAAGTGTAATGGTTCATGGGTCCATATCAAAATAGTAGGTTTTGATTGGAGTCCTACAGGTGTCTTTCTTGGGCCAAGTGCTGTTCAACATATTTATTAATGATTTGGAGGCTGTCATAGAAAGCTTCTTGAGCAAGTCTGCAGATGACATAAAACTGGGAAGGACTCTGAACAGTTGGAGGATTCAAGCACAATTCAGAAGGAGCTCAACAGATTGGAAAGTTGGGCTAGAGCTACAGGATGAAGTTCAATGCAGACAAATGCAAGGTGCTACACCTTGGGAGGAATAATCAAAAACACAAATATAAAATGGGTGACACTTGGATGGATAGCAGGTCTATGGAAAAGAACCTAGGAGTCTTAGTAGATGACAAAGTCAATATGAGTCTGATGCAGCTACACAAAAAGAGAATGCAGTTTTGGGTTGCATCAGTTGAAGCATTAGATGCAAAATATGGGAGGTGATAGTGCCTTTCTACTTAGCACTAGTTAGTTCTCATATGGAGTACTGTGTGCAGTTCTGGGCTCCACATTTTAAAAAGGAAGTGGAGAAGTTAGAGAGGAGCCAGAGATAGGCAACAAAGATGATCAAGGGCTTGGAAGGCAAGTCATATGAGGAGAGGCGGAAGGAGCTAGGCATGTTTAACTTGCAGAAAAGTGCTTAAGAGATGACATGATAGCAGTCTTCAAATACTTGAAGGGCTGCCATAAAGAAGAAGGAAAGCACATTTTCTCTCTTGCTGCAGAGAAAAGAACGGAGACCAATGGCCTGAAGTTGAAGCAAAGTAAATTTAGATTGGATAGCCAGAAAAACTTTGAGAATAGTGAGGCAGTGGAATAGACTGCCTAGGAAAGATATGGACTACCCATCACTAGAGGTGTTCAAGAAGAGGTTAGACAGGCACTGGTCAGGGATGATCTAGGTGTAGCTTATGTTCTACTAGGGGTATTTCCCATGTTTCTGGGCTTTCCTGGTTGCCCCTGACATCCTCCTTCCCCTTTTCTGCTACATGCATCAGGGTGTTTTTAAGCCTTCTCAGAGGCATTGGGTGTTGGCTATAGCCAAAGCTGGGATGTTTACTGGGATGTGCCAATGTTCCGAATGGGAGCAAAACTAGAAGTTCCTGGTTGAAGGGTCTTGCCCCTCCACTCAGGGTCAGACAAATTACCATATTTCATGGTCAGGCTGTAGCAAGGGGTGTGGCCCTCTACCCAGGACCTCTTGAGTGTATATTGACACTATTTCATAGAAGTAGGATATTGGCTACTGTGGTTCCCCTGGTTTACTTGTGGCAAGTCAGTGTGTTAGGTCTATGTTGTGCCAGGGTTGATGGTAGTTTTATGCAGAGTTTATTTAGATTATGGCTGGTATGGGATGGTTTGGATAGGGATGATCCTGCCTCAGGCAGAGGGGTGAACTAGATGACTTCTGGAGATTACTTCTAGCCCTACTTCTCTATAGGTGTTTGCACAAGTTACATTTTGCACATGATCTGGCCCCTGAAAGCACTTTACAGCTATGACCAAACCCACGTTCATGGCTTCAGAGTGGCTGATTGATCCAAAATTTAACCTTTGATAAGTCAGTTATTAGCTGAAGGTGCCTTAGGAAACTTCTATTCATGTTCCTTTGAGGGTTAATGTTTTGCATGTGCCTTTGCAGCATTGGGCTGGTGCTTCTCTTGGCTAGCACCAGCCCAGCCCTGTCCCGAGGGCTGCCAAAGAAAGGACTCTCCTCCTTGTGAAGCGGAGGAGGGAGGGAAAGGGGGTGGGTGAAGGTACCCTTGCTGGGCTTCCTGGGGGAGGGCCTGTGAGGCAGAGAAGGCTCTCTTCTCCCACCTGAGACACCTGGCAGCAACAGCATGCAGCTTCTAGCTGGGTTTTGCTGTGTCTGGAACTGGGGGGTTGGAGAGGTGGAACAGAGCCCCCTCATCTCATGGCCCCTCCCAGCTACCCCAGCTGGGATATTGGGGGGAGCCAGGACAGGCCTGCGAGACAAGGGGGATCTGTTCCACACCTGTCCTCCCCCACCCCTGTGCTGTTGCTGTCAAGAGGCTTGGGCGGAGGGTGGGGGAAGGAAGCCCTCTTGCCTCATGCCCCCCCTCCCCTACTTTAGCTGGGGTACTGTTGGGAGCCAGGCTGGCTCCAGGGAGGCTATTGGAGCAGCCCTGCCTGCTGGCCAGGGCCAGTGCAGGCAGGCTGGAGTCCAACCAAACTTAAGCATCCCCTCCTCCCCAATCCAACAGGTAAATGGCTGTTGGGTTCAGTGGCAGACATGGTTCTTTGGGTAGATGTGATATCATTTATTAGACCAACTGAATCGTTGGAAAAAAGTTCCTAGCAAGCTTTCAGGTGCAATCACCCTCCTTCAGGTATAGGGAGTCTGCTGTTCTAAGACTCCAAGGAATGAGAGAAGCTAAAAGTGTGACAGGATGTCAGTGAAAATGTAAATAGGTGGAAATTAGAAAAACAAAAGGTAGAACAGGGAAGGGGTGGGGGGCAGGGGAAAAAAGGCCAAAGGTGAGTAAGAGAGACACTACAGCAGTATTAATTCAAGGTAGAAACAAGGCTGTCTGTTGGGTTCAGTGGCACCCTAACTCACAGCTCTGTGTAGAGCACCATGAGTTAGAGCGCCTCCTCTAAATGTCTGTAGGCACCCTGTGACTCTACATTTCTCTGATTATCACATAGTACCTAGTTGGCTCTGGTGCTGTTTGTCAACAATAAATTCTGTAGCTCAGGGACACTGTACAGCTCATGTAGCACTAGATCAGATGCGTAAGTGGGCTAAGGGCCTTTTTGTTGCTGGGAGATGTGCAGAACTAGGGCTACAGTGTTTGTAACCCTGGAGAAAGTGTGGGAGGGTATCAGCCCTCCTTCTCCCCTTTAAACTAAAAGGCTTCTCCCTAACTAGAAGGGACATATTACAAGAAACCCATCTCCTCTATGGTATAGGAAGGAACTGCTCTTATTCCTTCTTCATGGTTGGGGATCCTGGAGCACATAGAGAGGCATGAAAAAATTTGCTCAATTCGGGAGTAAGTCGATGGCAGAGCTAGAAATAGAACCCAGGAGTCCAGTCATCTGCTCTAGCTACTGGGCAGTGTTCCCTTTCTCAGTGGTATAATGCTGCACGAGTGCATTTCTATTCTGGCAAATAACCAGCTCTACATTTTACTTAAGTGAGGTAAAGAACAGATCCCCCCCAGCTAAGCTACCCTGCCCTGTTTGGAACAGAGCCCACTCAGAACTAAGCACCATTTATAAAAGAGTAGGTGGAGCTCTGGATGCTGAGCTACTATATTTATTCAGCTTGAGGTCAAGGATGTCCCCAGATAATTGCAAAGGGGAATGAACTTTCAGGAAGCTCCGTTTCACCAATCTGCATCTGGTAGGCTGGGTGATTTGTTCCTGTTAGCTAGGTAGAATACAGTAACATGTGGCAACATTGCACTGGTGGGACTAAAACACATAGCATGAAGTGACCCCAGCCCTGAAGAGGTTACTGCCTGAAAAGACAGGAACTGAACAAGGCAGAGGAACACACAAGCAAAGCAACTGTAGGGGTTGGGAAAGCGGTGATGGGCTCACAGCAGGTTAGTTTCAGGGTGTTTTTAGATTCATATGTTCGTATATTCATACTGTTTCTATTATAGAAACCTTATCTGAGGGTGCTTTAAGGGGGCTGCAAGTTGAAGTAGGAGAAAGGAAGGGATTTTTAGGGAGTGGGTCAAGGTTAGAGAAACACAACAGGAGGCAAGTAAGGTAAGAAGGAGATGAGTGGGGAAGAAGGCACAATGGTCACAAGGCAGCACGAGGTTGGGCAGGAGCTGGCTTGCAGCAGCAGGACTAGGGCCAGGTGAAAAGCAATTAGCTCTCAATAGCAGAACTGTAAACACAATATAAAAAATAGTGCACTGGTGAAATCTCTTTGGCTAAGGGTGTTTGGTGTCGGTGCTGTCTGTGCACAGCTGTTCTCTGCATGCCATCCATTGTAATTCCCATGAACTTCACCAGCAGCTTCTTCTGACCTGGGAACTGTGCACAGGGAACCTGCCAAAAAACTTTCTTGGACACTCAGCAGAGAAGCTGGTTGCAAACCCACAAGTATCAGCTTGAAAGCTGAAATGAATCTGCTCTAGCCACACCCCTTCAATGCTCACTTATCCTCCAACAGTCACACAACCGTTAGGCGGACAAAGATGCATGGGTGAGTGTATTTGGAAACCCAGTTTAAATTCCCATGCAGGAGAGTTTTGCTGGAAGAGCTTACACAGAGTGCTCAGGAATGGAAAAACAACAGAGTGTGTGTGTGTAGTCATAGTAGCAACGGTTGCAACAGACCCACACCTTGGCTCCTTTAACTGTATGTGTACCAGGACACTGCCAGGAACTTTAGAAAGCTGCTGTGTACTCATTCCTCTCATTTACTATACATGTTATTTCATGCATCTGCCAAATGCATGAAATGAATCTCACTTCCTGACACTCTAGTTTGTGCCATGCTCACTGTACATAGATACACAGATATGAGGGCTTTATATAGTCTCCTGCCACCATAGTGCGTGATATACACTATATTCAAAGATTTAGAGTCATCTAAATAACCGCTTTCAATCACAGGAACTGCCAGACTTGGTCAGCTCAGTGGCCTATCTTCCCTTTTTGAATCCTGCCTAGCGACTAGCTTCAGTATAATTTTGTGGTAGGGAGTTCCACAGGCTAATGGTGCAGAGTGAGGACAGGCGTTTCTTCCTCTCCATTCTGAAGCAGTCATCTTTCAATGTCATTGAAGGCGTTCTTGTTCCTGAGTTATGACACAGCAAGTACAGGAACTCCTGGTCTCCTTCGGACCAATCATCATTTTGTAAGCTTCTATTATGAGTGTTCTTGTTCATCTCTTGGCAGGGTCTGCGCAAAGTTTAGTAAGGGAGATGAATCCCTCAAGCTGGAAGTGTCTTGGAGGAGCAATATTTAGCAGCAGCATCTGCCCTAGACTTGGGGCAACAAGAGGCATCTGAAAACACAAGAGGCTCCTTTAGCTGTTTCATTCCCCTGAAAAATGCCAAGGATTGCTATGGGGCATCTGACTTGGGCATGTCATACCTTTAAGATGCACTCAGAGTATACCTAGAGTGACCAGTTGTCCCACAGGGAGTCTTGATTCAGTAGAAGTAACTCTTGGCTCCTATCTCTTTGCTGAGGCTTGGTATGAAATGCTGTGCCTTGTAAGACAGTGATCCCCAGTAAGATTCTTTGGGGCATGAGGCAGTGCTACAGGTGGCCTGGTTGAGCAACATGTTCTTTTGAATACAAAGCTCAACTCTGGCTCTCAGGGAACCACAGCACGTGTTGCGAGGAAGTGAAAACAGTGCCTTTTCATTAACACGGAGGAGTCCTGGCACATGCATGCCAGCATGTATTAATGCCCATCAGTGTGCCAACCAGCAGGCACTGCCTAATCCTCCTGTTGTATAATGAATTAGATTATTGACTGGAGGAATGGAAGGTCAGGGAATGAAAATGGAGCTGGCATCCCCGGTTCTGGCTATTGGCAGCTGTGGGAGTTTGTCCTTTCTATGACAGAGCTGCTATATCACCCAGGGATCAGAGTGTGTAATCCCGTTGCATCTCTGACCTCTTCCTACTTCCTTGGGGCTTGGCCAATACACTCTCAAGATCCAAAATCTGTGTCATAGCCTCTTTTCAGGGTTTTCAGCTTGCATACACTGACATTTTCAGGAGGAAGCTAAGGGGATCTCTTCTGTAATTGAAGCAGTAAAGGGGTTAATCCCTAATTTCAAATCTGGGATAATGCCAAATTGCA
This sequence comes from Crocodylus porosus, assembly GCF_001723895.1. Taxonomy (NCBI): domain Eukaryota; kingdom Metazoa; phylum Chordata; order Crocodylia; family Crocodylidae; genus Crocodylus; species Crocodylus porosus. Next base: position 81,746,089 of record NW_017728943.1, read on the forward strand.
ACATACAAGCAATATTTGAGGACAAAAATAGTTCCATCCACCTCATAAACTTCCCAAAACTTGGTGCAACTGCCCAAGGTAACAGATCTAGGCCACAAGACCCTCCAAAAGACCCAAGTAAACATGCAGCATCAAATGTAAGAGAAGCTTTGAGTTTGTGGTGCAGTGCTAGGCTGGATGAGGATGTGGAGAGGAGCAGAATGAGGAGGTTGACTAGTTAGAATAGTGCACAGGTCGCCCTGCTTTGTCCTGGAGTTATGGGGAAAAGGCGCAGAAAGCAAACTGGAAAGTGAAAGGGGAGGAGCAGGAACTGAAGGAGGAAGTGAATGATATCCATCAGTTCCATTCACGGAGGGCGCATCTACAGGAGATGCTTAATGCACCGTAGACTAATTCCACTGCGCATTAGCATGTCACAGCAAAAGCCATGCTAATGCACTAATGTGCAGTAGATCATGAATGCTGCATGCTCCCAGAGGCTGGAGAGGGGCATGGTCATCTCCTGCAGGTGGTGGCTGTGCTGTCAGTGGCAGCAGCGTGGTGGCAGCAAGCAGTGAGCTCCTGCAGATAGCCATGGCGCTGTCGCGGTGGGGGGGTGGGAGTGGTGGCAACCACCCACAGATGCCGCTGGCAGCATTGGCAGCAGCCAGTGGCAATTGTGGACTGCCCACAGATGCTGCCAGAGGTGTTGGTGTCAGTAGGGAGGGGATGGCGAGCAGCAAGTGCACGCAGGTGCCACTGGCAGTGTGAGCAGCACCTTTTTGTAGGGGGTGCACTGCCACATTCAGGGGATGCATGTGCACCCGTGTGCACCCCGTACATGTCACTTATGCAGTAGAATTAATCTGCTGTGCATTAATTGTCACAAGGAAACCGCATGCTGTTGCTACTGCACAGTAGCACTAGCTACTGTGCATGTATGCAGTACCTCTTATTAGAGGTACTAAACTTAATGTGCAGTTGCAAAGGCACATTAATGCATACGTAGACATGCCCAGAGTGCATTGCATTCAAGCAGGCTTTGAGGCTGCAGGATAAAATAACAGAGCTTTGCTGTAAGCCAGAAGCAGTGAGCTCCATTCTGAGGTCAAATGCTTCCTTTCCATTTCTAGGAGAGAAGGTGTTCACTGGAGAGGAAGTGTATATGGCTCTGGATAAAGAAAAGAGTATACCGTTTCAGTCAGCCATGCCCCATTCCTTTCCCAGCTGGGCTGGATAAATGGAGAAGAGCTCAGCTAGGTTCTAAAGGTGAGTCTCAGCTGGATGGAAGATCCACTGCTGGAGATATTCTGGGAGAAGAAGGGCTTCTCATGAGTCCTGGGAGAGACCCACAGAAAGCTAACTAATTCAACTACATGCCATAAATACATTTTATTTTCTGAAAGGATCCAGAGATGCCAGGATGGCTGTACCAATACCAGGTAAGTGCACTATACCAATGTGACCTCCTAATTATTATTTGTTTAGTACCAGTGTTATGCTTGTAGAAATAGTTCTGACCATCTCTAAATGTCTTATTCCAGGCTCATGGGATGAACTCTCCCTGGAACATCTCACTGTTTTCTATCTTAGTACAAACCCTCATCACGGCTAACCAGTCTTCTGGTTGGTCAATAGAAAATACATTCATCAAAATATCGATCTGCACAAGTGATGCTGTTCCAGTGCCCTCAGGGAACATTTGATCATGCGAGGAACCCAGACATTATCTAGATTAAAAAGGCTTGTTTTCAGTACAGCCTTGAAACCCCACTAGGGATCTGTTCTCCAGGGAACTCTTATCCCTGTAAATTAGGTATATTGTAAAGGAGAGGGGCAAATATCAGCATTTCTTGGGCAACAGAATAGATTATGTCAAGAGAAATTTGGGGCAAGGAGGGAATTGAGGGGGAAGAGGGAAACTGCTGACATCTTTCCTTAGATCAGAAGCTTTCCAAGAGCCAACTGAAACAAACCAGCTCTGGCAAGTCCTGATGTGCACTCAGCTGGCATCCTAGAGCTAGATTCATTGTTACTGGAGTAGGATAGTATAAGAAATGTGGGGCAAGAGTCACCTGGAACAAGCTTTTATAGTATCAACACTCTCTTCACCTCAGGGTCTAGTAAGGTACTCTCCAACAGTGGGAACTGAGCAGATGAGCTGTTTTAAAACATCTCCATCTGCCTTGATCTTCTCTTAGCTGAACTATATATAGCACAATCTTTTGTGAGCTGATGTGACAAAATGAGCTCCAGTTCACAAAAACTTGTGCTATATCAGTAACCGAGTTAGCTTATAAGGTGCAACTTTACCCCACCTCCTTCTTGACTTCAGACTGACATGGCTAATTACAGCTGACTTCAGGCTAATTTGGCTAAACACCTATCTTTCCCATCACCCCCTTTTGAGAGCCATATAGTTCAGCTGGCAGAGGAGAGGCCACAGCTGCTCTGACTCAGCCTCCTTGCTTGGTGGATTTCATGCCACAAATGGGCCTTGCTGGAATCTGCTGGCATAGATCCCTGGCTGAATTTAGTCCATAGCGTTAAATATGGTTTAAATTGATCTTTCCAGTAAGACAAAATGTAGCGCTTAGCTACCTCCCATGTGTGCCTGCTCCCTTTGAGGATCCTGCCAGCGGGACAGGATCCTTCAAGGTCCTGCTTCTTCCTCATGCAGTGCTGGGATGCTGTTACAAGCTCCTCCTCCTTCTCCTCCTCAGCACTTGGCTGCTTCTGCTGGGGTTCACCTCCTTCTTGCTCCTTGCAAGCACCGGCTATAATAAGTCATATTGCCACTGACAAGCAAAGTGAATAATTGCCCAGAAAAGGACAGGACGTATCCCAGAACTAATAGACCTTTAAGTCCTTGCTGGAGAAGTTACAGTATGAATGTGACTCTGCACAGTTAAGTATAGAGTGCTAACATTCAGAAGTAATTGGGAGAGAGCCATAGAGAGAAGCCGGGGATTCTCAACAGTGCGGTCCCTGTGACTCACCCACCAGGAATTGTGGACAATTGTGAACAACTGTAGTGAGAAAACCTGCAGCAGGAAAGGGGTGTGAAACAAGTGGCTCACAGATGTTCTCAGGGTTAGTGTTCCTGCTTCTTCATTTCAAAGTGCATCAAAGAAGAAAATGTGGATTGAGCTAGTTGTTACTAACTTTGCTGCTGGCCACAGAACTGTCTTCCACAGAAAGTGGGAAGGGGAAGGAGATGTTATAGCCCAGATCACAGCAAGGACTAAAGGAAGGGCCAGCAGAGGGGATGGGGTGTTGATTGGATTGGTCTTGTAGAAACCATGGGAAATCTGCATCCATGCTGGTGTGAGATTCATGTCCTCCTTAGCCAATCACAACCACCATGAATCCGTCTCCCCCTGGGGTGAAATTTGTACAGAGGTCTGGTACAAGGTCTGCATACTCCTTAATCTCCAGAATTTAGGTAGAATTTAAGTGGTGCATTGAGCTTTGCACAAAAATGAATTCCACTGTCACTGAACAGGGCATCATTGTCTCAGCATATCCATCTTGGAAGTCATCAGGCCACTGAAGTGAGCTGCTCCTCTTCCTGGTGCTGCTGTTCCAATTTTTTTTTTAAACTGCAAATGAATCCATACAGCCAGGTCACTGATTTGGCCCATGCCCTTTGCAAAACGTGGGGATAAGAAACCTGATTAAATATGTATGCTTAGGTCCTGAGTCTCACCTTAGCTGAAGCTCACCTTCAGCACTGCTGAAGTAAAGGAGCGTCACAGATGCACCAGATAGAATCTGGTCTGCAGATAGTGGAGAAGGAAGAAAATCTAAGCCTATGTTTCCACAATAGGGAAAACTGTCTTGTGGTTAAGACACTAGACTGGGGCTTGGAAGACTATAGATCAGTTCTCAGTTCTGCTACAAGGTGTTGCTTTCTTGCCCATTTTTGAAGCTAACAATGCTTGTGAGGTGTTTGGGTACTGTAACAAGGGATGATATAAGAAGGCATCTGAAGACCAGTATTGTGCCTTTTTTCATTCATTCTAAAGACTGCTCTCAGACATTCCTGCTTTTGAATTTTCCTCTAGCCATGCAGGAAACTCCCTCTAAAATTTGAAACTTATATGATTCAAAACAAACAGCATGTGCATATTGTTAGACCAAGTAACTGGGCATTTTTATCAGTTTATTCATGCCAAAACACCTTCCCTCCAAACATTTGTTCTGAACGCATTGCATCTTGTTTTATATTACATTGTGAGCTCCTAGGAACAGGGAAAGTATTCTTTCCTGTGTCTGTACAATGCTCACCCTAGTGGGGGTCTGATCTTGACTGAAGACTCTAGGGGCCAGTTCCTATCCCATCTACTGGACATCTAAGGGTGCTTACACAAGTGCAGGCAGCCTGTCAGGGAGGCTGGGTAACTCATGACACTTTACACAAAGCACAATGGGTTAGAATACCATTGAACCCAACAGGTGTTCACCTGTTGGAAGACCGGGGGAGGGCTCACAGCCTGCCTGCACTGGCCCTGGACAACATGCTGGAGGCACTCTTGCAGCCTCCCAGGGGAGGGAAGGGGGAGGTATGGAGCCCCCAGTGCCACACAAACCCTGCCCGGTTACCCTTGCTGGGGAGCCAAGCCAAGCCCTGGAGGCGGGGGAGGTCCATTTCTCTCTGCTATTGCCCCAGCTCCCGGCACAGTAGCCTTTACCATGTGAAGACACTCATGCAGGGCGTAGGGGGGAGAAGGGAGCTGGGGTCTTGAGGAGAGCCTGGTCCAGCCCTCCCCAAGACCCCAGCAGGGGTAGCGTGGGTGGGGGCTCCTTTTCCCACCTACCTGCACTGTGCAGAGAGGAGACTGTCTCTTCTCTGTGACAGCCCTAGGGATGGAGCTAGGCTGGTACTCTCTTGGGCAAGCACCAGCCAATCCCCACAAAGCTGATTGGGATGTGGGCTGAATCACCCGAAATTAATCCCTTAGAGAGCCCCTACCTGATACTTCATCAGGTGAGGGTTAAATTTTCATGTGGTCAGCCATTTAAAAGTGCTCTGGAGCAGTGAACGCTTGTTATATTATGACTGTAGAGTGCTTTCAGGCGGCCTTATCATATGAAAAATATAACTGCTGCAAATGCCTTAAGTGGACTAAGACACCTATGTGAGATCTTATTCTACCCTGTTCAAGTCCTGAAAATCCATTAATACGTCTTTTGCATTGCACCATCATCTTACTCTGAAGACTGAGTTTCAAAAAGCAGCAAGGAGGAAGAGAACTCGCTCACCTTTTCTATTAACAGTTTTTCAGAGTTTGAAGTAGGGTGGAATAGAACAACACTTATGTACTTATATCCAGATGGAACAGAATCTGGCCCTTAGGTAGTACCATAATAGAAACAAATACTAATAAAATCATTTTTTATTTCCTCTAGCATTAGAACACGTTGCCTCCAAACAAAATTTCTTATTTCTATGCATTCCTATTGCTGTTTATTTTAACATCTATCCAGATGCCTTTATCTGATTATGGAATAAGTGAGGAAGATAGAGAATATTATGTAATGTAATGCAATTATGTAAAAGCAAATACAGAGTAAATGATAACAATGATCTAGAAAAGAGAAGGGACATCTTGATTTCTATAGGGCCACTGTGAAAAACACTCTTGCTTTTTCAGTGCTGATAAAGCTGGAGGAATCCACACATACTTAGTGCATCACATCTATCATTTTTGTTAAGACTAATTTCTCTGTGGAAGCTGAGACATGAAGGTCCCAGCATCATACTGTGTGCAACACTCTAACACAGCAAGTACACGGTGGGAACTTCTAAAGGGAGAGAAAACAACAGAGTCCTTAGGGAGCTAGTTGTTTGCTTGTTTATAAAGGAAGGGGGTGGAGATCAATTTACAGACCAATTTTCCAAGGAAAGTAGATGAGGTGCCAAGTTCATGTTGATTGCTGTTGTCTTCTGATTGCACCCCCAGTGACACCTCTGCAACCTCCTTGCCTTCAGTGTATATATACTGGAGAACCTGCTGACAACATAGACCAGATTGTTCAAACCTAGTTCCTAAACTTTTGGCTCCTAGATCCAGAGCTAAGCAGTAGTAGCCTAGCCTGGTTTCCAAAAGTACAGATGGCATTCACAATTCTGATGATAGCCACCCTAAGCAAGCCCTCTGCCCCTGCTCTCAAGGTCTCTTGTCTCTAGTGTGCTTAAGAGTGGTGGCAGAGGCGCATCTCAGGCAGCCTCACAGCCTTATGTTTGAGTTTGATGTTTTCACAGTGGGAGCATTTTTCGTGGGGGACATATTTTTTGGAGGTGTGCTCAGGAAGGCTGTGGTATATTCCTACGTTAAGGCTGAAACACATCCCTGAACCCTGCTCCAGTCCCATTTCAGCCTTTATAGAGTGCACAGGCCTTCTTGCTGGCTTCTAGCATGTAGGCAAATTTCATCCATACATCAAAATCTCCCATCTGCTGCTGATTTGAAGGTCAGTCCGCTGCAACCACCATGGGGATAAATCACCATTTTGAAGTTTTTTTGCTTATAATATCTAGAACTTGTGATTCTAAGCCAACCCCCCCCCCAATTAAAATGTCACTTTTATGCTGCTATTTTGCATCTCTGTACGGACGTTTTACCCAGCAGCAGCAGAGATATGCTATTGCACTGGAGCCTCAGGCCAGACAAATCAGTCAGATAAGGATTTTGAAAACAAGGGGTTTACATTTGGTTCCTATTATGTGCAGGGAGGAGAAGGTTACTGTGGGAAGAACTGCCATCCCATGACTCAGTTGCAAATGAGAGACTTATCAATGCAGGCCTGATGCAGTGCTCCTTGACGTCAGTGGGGCACTTCAGTGGGCCAAGAAGGCAAAGTGTGGGTGAAAGGAAAAATAAAAGGAAAGGCTGGGGGTGGGGGAGTGGGACAGAGACTCCATTTGAAATGCTAAGTGCAGGGATGGGCACATCCCATGAACAGGGAGGTTAGCAACCTGGACAAGTGGGGTAAGGGAAGGTGCTTGTAGGCCATAAGAATCAAAGTGTCCAGGAAATATGTGCATCATTGCTGGGATAGGTCCAGGGCTGTGGCTGATTCCTTCTGAGACAGAGACAACTTTGCTGGAAGTTTCAGGTATGTACCGTTCTCAGAGGGATGGAGCAACTCCCTAGACAGAAGCTGCCCCCTTGCCCCAGGAAGGATATGTGACATGAGCTTGTGGACAGTAACCAGATTATACAACCTATGGAGTCCCAATAGAGCTTTTTGGAAACATTCCCTGTTCTTAGGCCTAGCTTTCTTCTAGAAACAGATTTGGAATAAAGCAAGATGGGAGACAAGGCCCTGATGGTCCAAGTATCTGTGGCCCTTCTTTATCTCCTTCCCAGTCTGTCCTACCGTCTTTCTGGCCTGGAACAGACATTGCATAAACTGGTTTGACCCAAATCAGTTGAGTCTGATACTACATTCAACCAGGTTTATCTCAAACCGGTTTATGTGCATAGAATATCTATTCTGTTACAGATTTAAACCAGTTTCTGATCACTTAAACCGGTTTATGTGTAATGTCTATCCCTAGCTTCTGAGCTCATGTCCCTCCCGGCCCCCCCCCCCCCATTCTTTGCCCAGTGACAGAGTGAGCAGCCCACGGTTGGTGCCAAAGGGCAGCCTCACCGGAACGAGGTGGCTGCTGCTCCAGGGGCAGAACTGCACGTACAACTGCAGCCCCGTGCCTTCGGCCTCCAGTTGCATGGCAACCTAGGGGCATGTGACTTCGTCCCCACCAACCGTCATGCTTCTCCTATCCCCTCCAAAAAAAAAAAAATAGTGACAGACCATCTGTGATGTCAAAGAAAGTCTCTGACAGAGTCTGTGTGACAGCGTGGGGAGCATGATGCACATATTTGGAGTTCTTGGCAGGCCAGGACAGAGGCTGCTTGCCTTTCCTTTTTTTTTTTTTTTGGTTTGGGTTCGGGCAGGAGGGAGAAGGTTATGATTCAAATGTCTATTTCACTGCCAAACTAGAAATGTCAGTGGCGTATTAAATTACTATTGACTTCACAAACCAGCCCTTCCCCCCACTTAATTCACCTCTTCCTCCCATGTCTTGCACAGCCCATGAGGGCTTCTATTAACAGAAAACAAGTTTGCAAGATTCACCAAACTGATGTCAGATGCTTTCTTTTTACCCCCCTTAATCGAGTGGGGTGGTCTCCAGTGGCAGACTCAGACGGGGTCTCCCCTCCCAGCCAAACCTGCTGGTTGTGACTCCTTTTGCTTCAAAGTTAAGAATAGAGTGACCTTTGCAAAGCTTGTGTGCTTCTCATCAGCCCCTTGGGACAGGCAGTGGAGGTGGTGGGGAAAAAGGGAGAGAGAAGGTGAGGATTGAGTCATTCTGACCTCAAGGCAGATCTAGAAGGGGTGCATTGGCATGGTTGCACACACACCCTCCCCCTTTTGGAGCCTTTCAGGCAGGGGAATGGGGAAATGGGAGGGGAGGCATGTGCTGCTGAGCACAGAGCTCCGGGGGATTGCAGTCACACCTACAGTGCTGGGTGCTGCTACCACATACCTATATAAAATCCTGGATCTGCCCATGAGCTGACCTCAATTTAATTCTGGTGTTGCATTTGCTCCCCTTCTCCACATTGCCTCTAGTAGGTGGCCACAAGTGCACTCATTCTCCCTCAGACTATTTCATGACTTGAAGGAGTCTTGGTGCCATTAACCTCCTCTGTCCATCACCCCTGCAGACATTCTGAGGTGCCTGCAGGCATGGGATCTTCTGGGGATGCTGCTTCCTTAAAGGTTAAAAAACCAGCCCCATGGGAATTGGATGAAAAGTACTCAGCTGGCTGGTGTTGCCTTTCACTGAGCTCTCCAGCCCAGTAATTTCCAATAGTTTCAGGAGAGACAGAAGCCATATAAGGTAGGTTGCAAGCTCAGATATCCTCCTTGGCTCATACTGAACTACCAGAGGTATACTGATGAGGTACCGCTCTGGGATCATATTGCCAGGGGCTTAGTTGCATGGAAGAAAGGCACTGCTGGAAGGTGTCTCCTGGCATTGGCAGGAATGTGGTTTTTAAAGGTGCTCAGTACTTTAGACAGGAAAGAGCCCTAACAAAGGGGAATATAGGACCTACACAGAGATTACAGGTTCCTAGGACTCTGTGGATACTAGCTGGAATCACCAGGTCCAGATCTTTTACTACCTGAAAACCCAGCTGTGGAAGCTACTACTGACTCCAGTGGAAGGGCTGCTCTGGATGGGAGAGGCTATATGTGAGTGTGAGGGCAGTGAGAGTTACAGAACCAGAGGCTGAATGTTTAAATAGTGGCGCCCAATCAAAGAAACTGAACAAGAAGTACTGTGGCTGCAGAGATTTGGCTTGCTGAGTCCATGACTCTTGTTTGATTTTGTTTGTAAGTAACAAATATCATCTATTTTCTAACACTCCCTGGAAGGAGGTGCCAGCACTGATAGTCCAGGAGGTGAGTCTGTACTGGGCCAGAAAGGGAGTTCGAGGTAGGTTCCTGGGAGAAAGAAGTCAGAGTGGCGAAAGCAGAAGATGAAGGGAGTGGCTAATTGGGGAATTTGGGCAAAGGAGGAGATACCATTGTTTCAGCACATCATACCCTGCAGGCTGCAGTCAGGCTTTCCACACTATTCTTGCAGGGAGGTTTCTCTGCTATTGGGGGGCGGGGGCGGGGAGTCTATTGTATGTGGTCCCAAATCACCCTTTTGTCACTTGGAACTTCCCAGCTCCCAAAGCAGCAGCTCTGCAGGTTCTCTCTCAGCCCTTCATTGCTAGGCTGGGAATGAGCATGAGACATTTCAACCCAGAAAAGGTTTCAGACAATTCAATAAGGCAATAAAAAGAAGGGCTTAAAATAACAGTGCCACCTCAACCATTAGAGGAGCCAACGCATAAGAGGAGCTCTGGCAAAGATGAGAGGAACCGCACCATCTGATGTGGTCAGAGCAGAATTCCAAAAAAACAGCTAGCTGAGAACACCATGAAATGGCGACTCGTCCTCATGCCAGCAGGATGTTCAATCAGGGGCGTGCACATCAAAATTGCCTATTGATTTAAAGGAATGGCCACCCTTCCCAGCAGCAGCAGTTCTATTTAGGGCCTGTATGCAACAGTCAGTCATGCAGATCAAGCTCTGTGGTGGGCTGGATTCTGGGCTGTTTAAGAGATGCAGCCATAGGGGATGAAGGGCCAAGGTGGCTTTGTGCCAGCTTGGAGCTGCCTTGATTCTGGGATTTTCAGCAGTGCCTCAGGGCGTAAGTTAGAGCGGCCCCATTACCTTGCAGCAGCACCAAATCCCCATAGTGCCAAATGCTATGACAGTTATTGTTTCCACATCTTAGAACATGCTCCTGCTCCACCACAAGGCCATTTATGTCAGCCCTGCACTGCTCCTGCTCTAGAGACGATGTCCTTCAGCCTGTCCAGGCTCCTTTGTGCTGCCAGAGCAGTACACAGAGGCGGGGGCAGGAGTCTGACTTTGGTATTGTCTTTCTGTCCCACTCAAGCAGCCCATCTCTCCCTAGTTGTCAAAATCTACCCCGATATATCTGGCCCTTACTCTTGAAATGCTCCTTTGATGCTGCGACTTCCCCCTAATCCTCTTTGCCTTTTTTTAATGATGTTTCATGCTTGGAAAACAAACCTTACACCGTATCACCTCTTCCCTATCCACCTTCAGAGCTCATGCCTTTTGTTTCTGCTTTCATCACTCTTCTCCTCCTTGATACTACCTGTTCCCTCTGTCATGTCTGATCCTGCAGCGCAGGTTCCTATCTATCAGATCTGGATGGTAAATTCCTTGGGGAAGGGAGCCTGTCTTAGTCTATGTTTGTCTTGTATCATGCACACCTCTCATACTGTAAAAATAATTAATAATATTGTAGCAGGCTTACCTTTTTCAGGGCTTGGGTAGAGTCCCAGGCTCAAGGGTCTGCTGTTTGATTGGTAGAGCTCATCTACCAATCTGGAGACAGCAAAGGGAAGCAATGCCATGCCCTTTTCTGAAGGGACGGGACAAGGAGCAGCTGGACCTGACTCAGAACTGTGCCAGCCAGGTCCGGAGAACACTGGGGGTGGAGACCCTGAAGAGTATAAAAGGGGATCATGCTTGGCATGCTGGGTAGAGATGACGAGGAAAGGTGAGGAGAGAGGAGCTCCAGAGACGGTGGTCCTTGAGACCCCACATGAGCTTCAGTGGTGTGTGGATTGGTGCATGGGGAGCTGGCCCTGGGAGCAGCTCGTGGCTGTTCAGACCTCACCTGGTGCGCGGTTTGGCACACAGAGAAACCGCCTTGGAAGAAGCTTGCAGCTGCTAACATTAGCCGCAGCTCTAGGACAAATGACTGGAGCCCCACAGTGTAGCTCCACCTTTAACTAAAAGAGCCTCGATGCCCAGAGCAGGGCCCGGGAAAGAGGAGAACCCCCAGTGTCAGACCGGGGAGTTGGAGCCTGCAAGGGCTTGGCTCTCGCATGCAAGAGAGAGCCCTGGGTGCCCACTGCAGGGTGCCAGGCCATTGAGGAGAGCCAAAGGTGCCAATGGGAAGAGGCTCTTGTGGGATTGGCCACCAGGGCACGAGCGTTGACTTCTCCAGAGAGGAAGCATGAGTTAGTGGGGAAGCGGGCCCCGCAAGGGAGGCTGACATGGGTGAGGAGGGTCTGCCACCTCCACCCTCCACTGTGGGAGGGGCGTGTCCATGTCCCAGGGCCCTAAAGGGGAGGGGCTTCAGGGAAACCCCTAGGGGAGGTGCTGAGTGCACTCCCTATTTTGAGATTGTTGTTGTGTTAAGGGCTATATAGCTAGGGGTATTCTCTAAGGTGGTTTATATGGTTTATGTGTTTTAATGCCTCAGTGTGTATAATGGTATTATTATTTGTGAAGGTTTAAAGAAATATCGTTAATTTCAGACTTCCATAACCCATAACCACCTCAAAGCCAAGCCAAATACAACCTTCTGCATGGGACACAGCTGTGCAGCAAATTTATTTGGGTTATATAGGTTAATATCCCTATGTGTTAATTGTGTTGTATAGATTGCAAGTTATTTAGTTCATATTTGGTATTATATGTTAATTGTGGAATATTATATATAGCATTATATGTTAAGCTTTTTAAATATTCTATGTTTTATATTGTGCTCCCAGGACGTGCTCATTGTGGCTCTCAGGACTCACTGGAGACAGAGGCCTTGAGAGGGACTGTGAAGCTGTCCCCATATGGGGGACTCCTGATAGAGCATTGGTTGAGCATTTCATGCCATTAGTGTGTAGTACAGCATGCTGGGGGAGGGGTGGGGGGGTGAGCTGAGAAGCTGATGGGCATTGTCCAAGGGGAAAGGTGTTGAATACTAGTTATTATTTGGAGTAAATGGCCCTGGATCTTTAGTGGACCCTGTGTCCTACCCCCCTGTATAAGAAGAAGGAATATCTCCAGCTCTGAAAAGCTTCCAGGATCACAAGAAAGAATGATTTTGTAAAAAGCACATGCAGGGACGCAGGCATGCTGGTGCCATTTAAATCCCACAGATTGAAATCCCTTGTAGACCCTGTTCCCTCCTTCCTAGTTAGGAAGGCATTGATGCAGTGGAATCAGTGCAGTTCCCTCTTCACAAGGGACCTGTATGCCCATCAAATAGCAGAGCTCTGTTCTAGGGAGACAGTGGTGACCTGGGGGAGGGGTAGATCTGTGACTTTGTGGGACCACTGGCCAGAGGCCCCTCCAGAAGGGGGAGCTTGCTGGTTGGGACACTGAGGCAGCAGGAGTGATCACAGAGTGGGTTCTCTACAAGGCCTAGTCTGCCAGGGTGCAGCCCTTTCATCTCTGCTCCTTGTGATATGGTGAATGATGGCCCAGCCAATTAAGGTACACACTAGAACCAGGCTTGGCCCTTTCAGACTTCCATAACCCATAACCACCTCAAAGCCAAGCCAAATGCATCCTTCTGGACAGGACAGAGCTGTGCAGCAAAGTGGCTTATGCAGTGGGGTGGGGTGGCATGGAACTTTTTCCCTGGCAAGAAACATGGAGGTTATTGTACTTAATGCTTATGTGCTAGAAGAGGAATCTGGCTAGAAAGATTTTATCCAGGGTCCCATGGCAATGCCCAGCATAAACCCATTAACAAAAGCTTTGGAAAAGGCACGTGCTACCTGTGGCCCTAACTGGTTAGCAACAATATAATTTAGCTTCGTAAGTTTTGAATCACATGTAGAATGGGACAGTTGTACGTGTGTCACACACAGGAGATTCCTTCGGGACACGTCTCTGGGGAGCAATCTGATTTCTCCACCTGAGGCAAGTACATCTTAAAGCATTTCCACTGCAGTGCTCCAATATGCCATCAGGTATGTAGAACAGCTGGGCAAAATTCGTGTTAACTTAACCATTGCTCTGCAACCCAGTGTTGCTAAAATACTGCAGACTCAATATGTCCAACACAGCAGCCAGAAAAAATTATCTTCCTAAGCGCCAGTCAGCTCTCAGTGCCATCAACTGAGCAGCACTCAGCTCATTCATATTTCTCTTTTACTAATGTTCATCTGCACTGCAGCCAAACCAAAAACAAAATATATCTGGGGGGTGGTGAGGGGGAAATGTTATGAAATAAAAGATCAGAGGATCAAGAGCACTTTGGAGGCTCAAATATGCCACACACAAGCTCTGGGCCTGTGGTCAGCCGGAAAACCGCAGTTTAAAATTCCACAATAACCCTGGTATTTAATCCTTCTAATGCAAATCACCCCCACTCCAGTCCTCGACCAGCACTACTCCTGTGGTGGCACAACCCAAGCCTTTAAGCCCTTTTGAAGTATGCAAGAGTCCCTGTTTCTCAGCAGGAGGGCTGGAAAACTATGTCAGCAATGCCAGAAATGTTCCTGTGATTACTGTACCTTTCTGAGCAGAAACCAGGAGAGCAACCAATTAATGCTTCCTAATCTGGCTAATAAATAAAACTTGTTCTTTGCGGATGTGTTGTCTTTCCAAGCCCACAGAGAGGGTGAATGTCACATCTTGGTCTGCAATGTGGAGTGGATGGTCTATTCTCCTCTTCTGCTTGATGGAATATTGCACGGACAATGCCACGTTTCTAATGGAGTTGCTGATGGTGCAATGAGCTTTTACATTATTAGTATTTCTCTTCCAATAGCGCACAGAGTTCCCAGCCAAGAATCTGGGGCCTATTCCTCCAGACACTGTAAAAAGCACAACTTGAATGCATTGATCCTGCACCAAGTAACACCCTTTGTATGTCTAACCTAAGACAAACCCTGGATGGGGTGAAGAAACTGAATCTACATCAAGTGAAGTTCCCCAAGGGTGTGTCTTAAGTCTGGTATTGTTTAATGTCTTCATTAATGGTTTGGATGATGGGACTGAGTACACGCTTAGCAAATTTGCTGATGATGCTAAGTTGAGTGGAGTTGCAGATAGACACTCTGGAGGCTAGGACTGGAATCCAGACTGAAGAAATAGCCTGAAATCAATCAGATGCAATTCAACAAATACAATGCAAAGTCCTGCACTTGGGACGGAATAACTGTATGCACAAATACAGCCAGCGGAACAACTGGCTAGGCTGCAATACAGCAGAGAAGGACCTGAATGTGAGCCAATAGTGTGCTCTGGTAAAAAAAAGTCAACAGCATACTTGATTGTATCAACCAGGAACTTCTCTTGCAAATCAAGAGGAGTGATTCTTCTGCTCTTTCTGGCATTCATGAGGCCTCACTTGGAGTATTATATCCAGTGTTGGGCTGCACACTTCAAGAAAGATATGGACAGATTGGAAAGAGTCCATCAGAGAGGACAAAAATGATTAGAGTCTGGGAAAGCAAGACTTATGAGGAAAGACTGAAAGAACATGGGTTATTTAGCCTGGAGAAGAGAAGACTGAGGGGAAATTTGACAACAGTCCTCAGATCCCTGAAGGGTGTTTATATAGAGGATGAAGAGGCCTTTTCTCTGTGGCTGTAGGGGACAGGACTAAGAACAACGGCCTCAAAAAGCAGCAGAGGAAATTTAGGTTGGAGGTTAGGAAGAACTTTCTGCCTATAAGGGTGGTCAAACATTGGAACAGGCTACCAGCACCAGTTGTGAAATCTCCATTGCTGGAAATTTTCACGTGCAAATTAGACAAACACTTACCTAGGATAGCTTATGCAGAAATGATCGTGCTCTTGTTAGCTAACCTGTGTGGTCACTCCCAGATGCTAATACACACATCACTGAACTGCTCTGTAGAGCCACTGCCCTCCAGTCTGCTCCCTTCCTGCCATGATGCTAACAGGAAATCAGCTGTTTTATAATGGTGAGATTGAAGTGGGAACGGAGATGTTTAGCACACATTTTAACACTAAGTAATTAATGAAAATGTGCAAGTAAGGAGGTCATCTTTTTCTCGGTCTACCTTAGGATTTCCCATGGTTCCTATCAATATAGGATCCTATGAAATTAGGGCTGGAAGGGACCCCATGAGGGGCAGGGAAAAAGAAAGTGGTTATGTGGATATCTTGTAAACAGGTGGACAAAACTGGCAGTCAGTGATTGACAACAGCAATAAAGTAAGAGGCAAGAGCAGACATGTCAGGGTAAAAGTAGGAGTCCACGATGGAGAGGGTGAAAACATTAAGCTGGAGACAGTGGAAGGAGGAATGTCAAAGGCTTCATTTAAACAGGATTTGAGAGAATTGAGTGGTAGATGAGAAGATCTTAGCACAGGGGCAGACAATTATTTCAGGCGGTGGGCCACTTACTGAGTTTTGGCAAGCCATCGAGGGCCGCATGACAGGCAGCCAGGGGCACATAAATGTTCATTTTCTAGATCTTTTAGGAGCCCCACGGGCCGGATAGAATGGCCTGGCGGGCCGCATTTTGCCCACCCCTGTCTTAGCAGATCATGCTTTGGGTGAACCAGGAGTATGTGCGTTTATTCTGGGTTGGGGAAGGTAATGCACATGTTTAAGAGGCTGGGGTGGGGCTGTTACAGTAATCTAAGAGGAAGGGATGCAGTCTTCAAGAGAGATAATTATGAGAAAAGGTTGGGTGCTAGAAATATGGAATAGGAATTTGTGGCAAGACCTGGACAAGGCCTGGTGAACTTGCGGGGTAAAGGAGCAGAGTAGGGAGGGATTCAGAGGACAAATCAGAAGCTCAGCTTTGCCTTTATGAAGCTTAAATTCCCAGCCATGGGAACACCAGAGCATGTGCAAAATTTTAGGGAAACAACCCAGAACTGAATGAGAGATTAAAGACATGAGTTACTATGAAGTAAAAGTGGGAAAGCCTTTACCTCATGTCAGCTGCTGTGCAGTAACTTCCCACCTACATGCTCCTATCCTGTGATGGATGAAAGGTAGACTGTAGCAGCTTTCCCTTCAGTGAAAGACAGGTAAGCTTCTAGGAGTTAGCTTTTATCTACCTCAAAGTGAGCATGGAGCAGTACATGGTAAAGCCCATCATTGTTTGCCACTGGGAAACTTGTTTGTGTCCCTGCCTTAAGAAGGAAAGAGGGGGAGGAGGGTATACAAAAGGGAAGCCAGTAGCCAAGAGAGATGGGTTCACAGAAAAGGTGGAGGGATTGGAGTAGACACGAAACTGCCATGTGGGAGACAGGGGAGGAGAAGAATGTTGGAAGACAGAGAGGGATGAAGGAAGAGGAATGAAGTGATGGTGGGTCCTTTTGATCAGTAATAACAGCACTAAATAGTTCACCAGGACCTCAGGATGTGAACGCCAGTGGTGTTTATATTTCAGGCTATCTGCTGTTTATGGCTTTAAGACAGAATGGCACCAGCACAAAGATTGTCCTAATTAAAAGAACACAAATGGCAAGACTGTTTTACATAGAGGGTTTTTCTTTTCTTTAAAACATATCCTTTGTTTTGTAAGAACTGAATTGTCTTCAGGGGAGTTACTCCTATTTGCACTAAATGAGCATCTGGCCCATCAACTTCAGTGGAGCTGCTACATCAACCAAGCATTTGGTTGGACACTATTACACTTTGAACCCGTAGGGAAAACCACCCACCATGAACAAGACGGGCTATACTGGGAAAAGTGCCGGGCTGTTGGTATGCTAGGGCTACTACCAGAACAGCTGTGTCAGCCAGAGATCACATCACTTCACACCCCTGGCTGATACCACTTCTTTGACAGGATTTAGTCAGAAGTGGTCTATGTTCCAGTATGGCACAAGGCTTAAGCTTCATTATAAAGCTAATGTATATACTTGTAATTATTTCTACATGAGGCCTTGTACCTACAAAACTACATCAGTAAAAAAAAAGTCACACTCTGACCATTAAAAAGAAAAGGCAGTGTAGATCAGGGCTGTGCTTAATGATGCCTATGGCCCCAATCCTGTAAGATGCTATATGCTTTCCCCCAGGATCAGTCTCTTTGTGTGGAGTCAGGAATTCAGCCTTCAGGCTAATCAGGCATTTGTAAAGTCACTTTTTCTTTTTTGTTGACTGTGCATGCCCACAGAGAAGGCCAGACTTGGTACAAACAATGTACAATTAAGAGCGAGGAATTCTAGCTTTTATGGTCACTGATAAGATTAAAGTGTTTGTTGTGGATGGATAAGTCAATCTCTGTTTCTGATTTTCTTAAAGCATTACAATGGGGGCAGAGTTAAGGCAGTTTGGTTACTCTGCGAATTCCCACACTTTCAAATGTTTGGATTTCTTGTCCGTTTAATCTGACTTATCAAGTTCCTTATGTTTTAGTATTTTTTTCCCCTTTCTGCTAATCCTAGTATGTTTATGAGGGTTTTTATCATTATAATGCTGATTTGTACTCCCAGCTTTAAGTTCATCTTAATTAAGGTTTTTTGCTTGGCCAGTACTACAGTGTTTCTTTTTTTACAACAAGTCCTAATAAGCATAGTGCTGAGAGGACTTGGACTCTTGAGCAGTGCTGTAGCAGGGCTGGGGGCAAGCGGAGCAACCACTCCCCCCGCACCAAAGTGAAGGGGAGCCAACAGATGCTGCCCAGCCTGGTGGGGTGCAAGATGTAGTGACAAGCGGCTCGTTTGGGAGGGCGCAAGGATGGGGGAAGGTCAGCTCCTGCTGCTGTGTGCACTCCAGTGCAAGCATGGGGGGTCGAAGGGTGTGCCCCCTGGATATGTGCAAGGGGTGAGGGCAGGCTGCTTCTGTGGGCTTGCCCTGGGCACCAAACTTCATTGCTACAGCACTACTATCAAAAGAGAAGTAGCAGAATTCCTCAATTATTTTCCAGTGACATCCTGAAATCTGTTGACTGCTGCACAACTTCTAAATTGCTTTAGTACAGTAGGCATCAGGAGAAAAAAATGCAGTGCAAAGGTACAAAACCAGGGTTTGAACCTTCTTTCATGTAAGCTTTTTTGAGGGTGATCCTGTTACTGTAGACCCAGTGCAGGGCAGGAATAGGCTTCCATTTAGATATGCCCATCAATACCCTTGTCACCTCTAGGAGGTTCAGCAACCACAAGGACAGGAGGAAGATAACGGGAAAAGGGCGGTTGGGGAGGACTTATGAACTCTTTTGGGCAGGGGTGGATTCAGGGAGGGATGTGCAGTGGTGGTGAGTCATACCTCCTTTTGATTCCTAGTCCACCCAAAGTTTAAAAACCACTGTCTGGCAGCAGCATTTCTGTTCAGGCAGCAGTAGGGGAATCACTTCACTTGTCTCATAATCCACCAGATTCTGTCTAAATTCTTCATTCTACAGGTGTTAACAACCCTCTCTACTTTTTCAATGGTCTTAATGTTACATTAATCACTACACTACCTTTATGTGATTCTTCTGTTTGCTAGCTGCCCCTAGTAATGTAGCTTCTATTTCACAGCCCTGCCAACTCTAGCTACAAACATTAATTCAGCAGTGGAAATAACTTTCAGTGAAGCACTGGATAAACTATCAATATGTACAAGAAGGGAAGATTTCATTTTATGAACCTGAAGAAGTTGTACATTCAATTCTAATAACTACAGGATGAAATAAACATCTTTTGAATATTTTTGTCTAGTTGTATTTTAAGACATATTTTATTTCTTAATTATTATTTTTTAAGGAATTTAATTTATTATTTTTAATTTAATATTTTAATACATAATATTTGTAATACACATATAATGCATTTTAATACATAATATAGCAAATTAATGTTTATTCCAATAAAGTTACATATGTTTTTTACTTTATTTTAAACTGAATAATATGGCCCCAGGCCCCTAGAATATAAGTAAAACATCTAATTTCTTTTTACCTGGAGAAACATATGTGTTGTGTTGTGTTGTATGTGATGATGTACTGCACCCCCCACCTTTCCCCTGCAACTTCACACACACACTTTTCAAAATCCTTGATCCACCCATGCTTTGAGGGGCTATGTGACAACTTTCCAGTCTTAAGACTTGAGACTTACGAATTTCATAGGCACATCAACCACCTATATGTAGGCATCCCATCCATCTAAAGCCCTTGGAGTCTTATCAGTCTCCAGCAAAACTTGACAAGGTCCTCAGCCCTCAGTCTTCTTACTGAAGCATTTTTAGACTCTGCTGAGGAGCCTCTACCAGCTAGTTTGAGACTGATAAGCAGGTGCAGGTTTAGGGTAGTGTCAGGGTTCACAGAGATCCTCCATCCCAGGGTGACGGGAAAGCCAAAAGCTGTGTGCAGGCCCACTGTAGTTTCTCTTTGGCAGACCTTAGAGAGTCCACAAGGAGGGGAAGAACATTGCTCCCTCTTCCCAGCCTGTGATCTCGGGAGAGGAAGGAAATTAGGGACAACTGATTTCCAGCAGATGGGAAAGCATCTCCCTCTCCTCCTTCATATGTTTTCTCTCCTGGCCTCATGTCTGTAACATAGGACAAGAAGAGGCTCTCCAGACCATCGAATCCAGTTGTTCAAAGGATCCATAAGCCTGTCTGCTCTAATCCCTGTCATGTACCATAGCCACAAAACACAGACCATAGTCATGTACCATAGCCCCTTCCTGCAACATGCCCTGGGAGGAGAAAACACCATCAATTCTGCTCTGTCTGGATTTGTTCTTGATTGTAAATCATTAGGCAGCTCCCACTGATGGGTTCTGACTTTATGTAATATAACACCTGTAAAATTAGACTCTTATCAGTTGAACTTTGGCCATAGTCACAAGATCCCAGCCAGGTGAGCCCAGTGAACTACACTTCAGCTCGCTCATCATTTCCACTGCTTTTCTCTGGCTTGCTATAAAGCATCAATGCTAATTGACTTTCTAGATTGTGTGGAATATAAATTGGGACACTCTTTCCTGATTTCCTTTTCATTTTGTGGAACATGTATGTCTTCCTTGACCACAGACCTCATGGATCAATTTTGATGCAGATGTACTTTTGTTTGCAAATTTATTTTTATTTATTTATTTATTTATGGGGTGGGGGGCGGCTATGGAAACATTTTCCATCATCTTCCCACATTCTGAAAAAATCCCACTGTTTTGAGTTGCATCATAAAAATGAATTATTGTCTGACTGAAGTGGGACAGAGGGAAATGAAAAGTGCAGCACCATGCTCATGTATTTCACAATTTCATGCACATGAATTTGGCTGTTTCTTTTGGACTAGAGTTCTTACACTATAAATACCCAATAAAACAAGATGAGGTCTTTATTATTGTTTCAGCATAGATTAGGGCATCCAGTAATCAGCAGACAGCATTATTTCTATTTGGAACAAGTTATAAAGAGCCTGGCCCTATTATTTATCCTGTCTGTCTTAAATACCAGTATTGTCCCCATCACCACCATCTGATCACCTCACAATCTATATTTGTCCCCAGAACAACCTCTCTGAGGCAGGGTAGTGTTATTATACCCATTTTAAAGATGAAAGACTAACTAAGTACAGAGAGAGAGAGACCAGGGCAAGATCATAAGGGCTATTTAGAAACCCAACTCCCATTTGAATCAGTGGGATTTGGACACAGAAAAAATTTGAAGATCTGGGCCTCATTTGCTTAAGGCCTCATGGGAAATCTGTGACAGGGCAGAGTACTGAACCAGGGTCTCACAGGGCCCGAATTAGCAACCTGCCCAACCTTCCCCATTATTCTGTAGTTTTACTGGATTATGCAAGCATCCAGAGACTACAGTCAGGCTCTGAGTCCCATTGTGCAAAATGCTGCAAAAGCCCAAACCAAAGGTTGGCCCCTTCCCTGAATAGTTGACAATATAATTAAGACAAGAAACATCATAAATGAGTGAATCAAACAATTGGAAACAACTAAGGAAAAAGGATGAGGTAAACATAATAATAATCTATGTCACCATATGCCAGCAGATGAGATAATATCAGAAGGAGCTGCTTCCAGCTCCCTAGCTTGACTCGGTAAGTTTTCATTTTCATTTACAGCACTAAAGATGCACACTAGTTTCAACAAAATCAGAATCTAGTTTCATTCAAAGTTGCTATTTTCAAAGCCAATTTTATGAGAAATGTCATGAATAGTGGTCCTAAACCTACCAAAGGAGGTCAGAGGCTTGGGGTTAGAAACCAGCTTCCATCTGGCACTAGCAGCAATTTTATAACCACTTGAATATTTAATAATTATAAAGACCATTTCTCTATACACACAGTACTTGGGCAGTTGGTAAAGAGAGCTGTAGCTGCTCAGAAATGGGTTCAGAATAGGGGCCTGCTGGTATAGCCATCGATGTTACTTTTCAGCAAAGTAACCACCAGTGGAGGTACCTGACATACCACTGTTAATTAAAAACTGTATTTTCATTCACACTGTGCAAGTCAGATATGTTGAGAGATGAACTTTCACCTTGTTGTGCTAAGTCCAAGTCCAACTGTGTCATGGGTTAGTCTGCACCCTTGGGGGGTGGTGCTTACATCAGTAGAATTAACCACAGAAAGCAAAACAGGAAGGGAAGAAAAAGGCAGGGGGATGAGGCTGAGAAAGGAGAGCAAAGGGAAAGAGAAAGTTTCCGAAGTAAGAGTAAAGGGAAGGAAAAAATGGAAAGAGGGTGAATGGCATCCTCATTGTTATGTATTAGCTGTGACGTGCCAGAGACTCCAGGAGACATGAAGAGATGTGCTGTCCACACAAATAGCAAGAGATAATCTCTGCCCCGAAGAACTTGTAGCCTACAGGGGTAGGAGAAAGGAAGTATCAACATTCTCCTTGTCTAGACAGGGAAACCAATGGAGATAGTTTCATAGTTTCATAGTAGCTAGAGTC